>NC_091282.1:529899273-530202773 GCF_032444005.1 Ranitomeya imitator
TTCCAATACTACCTTCCTTGTACCGAAGATGTAAAGAAATCAATATGTGACTTAGCTAAATTGCTGCCTTGTGACTGAAGATCCTTTCCAAATTTCATACATAAACATGGCCTGCTCAACATGCCAGAGAATGGTGGATGGTGTATAACAAAAAACGACAGAAGGTCTGGGTAGGAAGAAGGCAAGCATAGAAAAGGGTTTGCATGATTTATTTCTGATAAAAATAAATTAATCTGAATTATAAATCGTGGTTCTAAATGTGTCCAGCATATTTATGAGCCCACCTTGAGCATATTTATGAGCCTTGCCTTCTCAGACACTCCTGTAGCGTAAACATATAACAGATAATATAGAAAAAGGTGTCAATTTTGATGGTAGAACTGCTTTAAGCAGTAAATTAAAAAGGAACGGTCACCACTTTTTTGTATTGAACTGGATACACAATCTTATAGTGGCTGCACAGCAGAATAAAATGTTTTTCCTTAAAAAAAAGTGATATTCGTAATCAAAGTATTTGGCACCTGATGAGTTAAGTGGGTGTTATCAGATAGTTTTCACTGGGGGTATGTACTTCATTTCTCTGTGTGATGCTGGTCAATCATAAACAGGCAGCAACATTGCAGTAAAATAACCCCCCCACAATAACTTAGAGCAGGTTTCCCAGTGCATGACATTTAATGATATAATCCTAATCTCCTGATCTAACCTCTCTGGAAGTTATGCTTCTAGGGAAGAATGTATCCATACATGAAGGGTTTGGGTTTATGAAGGACTGGGTTGACTTCTCTGTCGGCTCTATGGTAGGGATGGGCTGCACATCAATGGGGAGGGTTCAGCTGTGCTCGGGGAAAAAATGGTTGAGAAGCATTTAAACTAGGATCTGGGGGAAGGAAGAAAGATATGTTTAAAGGGGGAAAGATAGAGTAGACAGAGAGAGTGAGACAGTAGGGGTCAGTGAGGAATTAGGGGGGCTGGGACATGCAAGGAACATAGGAAGGTGAGAAGGAGTAATAAATGTGTTAATAGTGTTAAATGACTACTGGCAAATGTAAGAAGTCTTGCAAACAAAATGAATGAACTGGAGACTTTAATTTCTGCTACAGAATATGATGTGGTGGGCATTACAGAAAAATGTTTGGATGAAAGCCCTGACTGGATGACAAAAATAAATAGTTATACTACATTTAGAAAGGACAGGAAAGACAGAAAAGGTGGAGGTGTGTGTATTTTTATTAAATGTAACTTAAGACCTGTGCTCAGTGACGACATTGGGGGGAGCTGCGACAATGTAGAGTCAGTATGGGTAAATGTATGTGTGGATAGTAATAATGAAAAGCTGCTAATTGGAGTTTGCTACAACACTACTATCATAGCTGAATAGTTAGAGGAGGAAATGCTCCAGCAAACTAAAAAGGCAGAAAATAATAGGGTCATTATTATGGGAGATTTTAACTATCCAGATATTCAATGGGACATAGAATCTTCTGGTTGTGCTGAAAGCTGCAAATTCTTATTCACAATTAAGGACAATTACCTCTTTCAGCTGGTAGATAAACTGACCAGGGGAGGTAATCTGCTGGATCTGATTCTGTCAAATAAACCAGATAAAATGTCAGATCTACAGGTCAGGGAGCATTTGGGATGCAGTGACCATAATATGGTAAGTTTCAAAATAATTTTCAATCAAACATTCAAAAAGAGAAATTAAAAAACCTGGAACTTTAGGAAATCTGATTTCAACAAATTAAGGGAATAGCTTAATCATGTAGACTGGGAACATTTCATGGTACCTGGGGATACCGACCATAAATGCAGCCTGTTTAAAAATATACTACTAGAATCCTGAAGAAAACTTATACCCTCTGTTAATAAAATGTCCAGGAATAAAAATAAACCATTATGGATAAATAAGACACTACAAAGTTTAATAAGGCTAAAAGAAAGGTCATTCAAAATCTTGAAGGCCGAGAATACAGAAATAGCATTTCGGGATTATAAAGATCTAAGTAAGAAATATAAAAAAGAAATCAAGGTTGCAAAGTTATCCACAGAGAAACAAATCACCAGCAACATTAAAATAAATCCCCCAAAATGTTATAAATACATCAATGCCAAAAGAAAAAAAGATGGTATAGGCCCTTTAAAAGATTATAATAACAAGATAATAATAGAGGACAAAAAAAGGCTGAGATATTAAACAGGCACTTTTCATCTGTTTTCACCAATGATCTAACTGTTCAAGGGATCATTCAACTAGGCAAAAATGAAAGTTCACCACCTGCTATAATTAATTTACCACAAGAAGAAGTAAGCCTGCATCTGAGAAAATTAAACAATGACAAATCTCCCGACCCAGATGGCATTCATCTAAGGATACTGAGGGAATTGAGCTCAGTAATTGACAGACTGCTGTATCTCATATTCTTAGACTCTCTTGTAAGAGGGGTGGTGCGAGAGGTTTGGAGAAGGGCTGATGTGGTACAGATATTTAAAAAAGGTAAGAAGGTGGATCCAGGCAGCCTGACATCAGTAGTGTGCATATTTTTAGAGGGCATTATAACAGATGACCTGCAGAAATATATTGCAGAGAATAATTTAATAAATGACAACCAGCATGGATTCATGAAAGATAGGTCATGTCTAACTAACATGTTGGGTTTCTATGAGGAGATAAGTACAAATCTGGAAGTTGGTAATGCAGCTGATGTGATTTATCTGGACTTTGCAAAGGCATTTTAATACTGTACCACATAAGAGCCTTATAGTGAGGCTACAGAAGCAAGGACTGGGGGAAACTTTATGCAGATGAGTAAGGAATTGGCTCAATGACAGGAAACAAAGATACTCTAAATGGGATATAGTCAGCAGTGGGCTACCTCACGGATCTGTGCTAGGACCAATTCTTTTTAACCTTTTTATTAATTACCTTGTGGATGGGATTAAGAGTAAGGTATCAGTCTTTGCTGATGACAGCAAACAATGTAGGATACTAAAATCTGACCTTGACAGTCCAATCTTGCAAAATGATCTGAACAAGATGTCTGAATGGACAAAAACTTGGCAAATGAGGTTTTATGTAGATAAATGTAGAGTAATGCACCTGGCATGGAGTAATCCTATTGCTGCACATACATTAAATGGCAGCATACTTGGGACTACAGAACAGGAGAAGGACTTGGATATTCTGGTTACAAGTAAGCTGAGCAGCAGTACTTGATGTCAAGCAGCAGCAGCAAAAGCAAACAAGATTTTAGGGTGTATAAAAAGAGAGATAAAATCCTGCGATTCCATTGTATTGTTACCTCTTTATAAATCACTTGTGAGGACACATTTAGAATATGGGATCCAGTTTTTGGCTCCATATTTTAACCCCTTCAAGACCCAGCCTATTTTGACCTTAAAGACCTTGCCGTTTTTTGCAATTCTGACCAGTGTCCCTTTATGAGGTAATAACTCAGGAACGCTTCAACGGATCCTAGCGGTTCTGAGATTGTTTTTTCGTGACATATTGGGCTTCATGTTAGTGGTAAATTTAGGTCAATAAATTCTGCATTTATTTGTGATAAACACGGAAATTTGGCGAAAATTTTGAAAATTTCGCAATTTTCACATTTTGAATTTTTATTCTGTTAAACCAGAGAGATATGTGACACAAAATAGTTAATAAATAACATTTCCCACATGTTTACTTTACATCAGCACAATTTTGGAAACAAAATTTTTTTTTGTTAGGAAGTTATAAGGGTTAAAATTCGACCAGCGATTTGTCATTTTTACAACGAAATTTACAAAACCATTTTTTTTAGGGACCACCTCACATTTGAAGTCAGTTTGAGGGGTCTATATGGCTGAAAATACCCAAAAGTGACACCATTCTAAAAACTGCACCCCTCAAGGTACTCAAAACCACATTCAAGAAGTTTATTAACCCTTCAGGTGCTTCACAGCAGCAGAAGCAACATGGAAGGAAAAAATGAACATTTAACTTTTTAGTCACAAAAATTATCTTTTAGCAACAATTTTTTTATTTTCCCAATGGTAAAAGGAGAAACTGAACCACGAAAGTTGTTGTCCAATTTGTCCTGAGTACGCTGATACCTCATATGTGGGGGTAAACCACTGTTTTGGCGCACGGCAGGGCTTGGAAGGGAAGGAGCGCCATTTGACTTTTTGAATCAAAAATTGGCTCCACTCTTTAGCGGACACCATGTCACGTTTGGAGAGCCCCCGTGTGCCTAAAAATTGGAGCTCCCCCACAAGTGACCCCATTTTGGAAACTAGACGCCCCAAGGAACTTATCTAGATGCATAGTGAGCACTTTGAACCCCCAGGTGCTTCACAAATTGATCCGTAAAAATGAAAAAGTACTTTTTTTTCACAAAAAAATTCTTTTAGCCTCAATTTTTTAATTTTCACATGGGCAACAGGATAAAATGGATCCTAAAATGTGTTGGGCAATTTCTCCTGAGTACACCAATACCTCACATGTGGAGGTAAACCACTGTTTGGGCACATGGTAAGGCTCGGAAGGGAAGGAGCGCCATTTGACTTTTTGAATGAAAAATTATTTCCATCGTTAGCGGACACCATGTCGCGTTTGGATAGCTCCTGTGTGCCTAAACATTGGCGCTCCCCCACAAGTGACCCCATTTTGGAAACTAGACCCCCCAAGGAACTAATTTAGATGCCTAGTGAGCACTTTAAACCCTCAGGTGCTTCACAAATTGATCTGTAAAAATGAAAAAGTAATTTTTTTTCACAAAAAAATTCTTTTCGCCTCAATTTTTTCATTTTCACATGGGCAGTAGGATAAAATGGATCATAAAATTTGTTGGGCAATTTCTCCCGAGTACGCCGATACCTCATATGTGGGGGTAAACCACTGTTTGGGCACTCGGCAGGGCTCGGAAGAGAAGGCGCGCCATTTGACTTTTTGAATGGAAAATTAGCTCCAATTGTTAGCCGATACCATGTCGCGTTTGGAGAGCACCTGTGTGCCTAAACATTGGAGCTCCCGCACAAGTGACCCCATTTTGGAAACTAGACCCCCCAAGGAACTTATCTAGATGCATATTGAGCACTTTAAACCCCCAGGTGCTTCACAGAAGTTTATAACGCAGAGCCATGAAAATAAAAAATAATTTTTCTTTCCTCAAAAATGATTTTTAGCCTGGAATTTCCTATTTTGCCAAGGATAATAGGAGAAATTGGACCCCAAATATTGTTGTCCAGTTTGTCCTGAGTACGCTGATACCCCATATGTGGGGGTAAACCACTGTTTGGGCGCACGGCAGGGCTCGGAAGGGATGGCACGCCATTTGGCTTTTTAAATGGAAAATTAGCTCCAATCATTAGCGGACACCATGTCACGTTTGGAGAGCCCCTGTGTGCCTAAACATTGGAGATCCCCCAGAAATGACACCATTTTAGAAACTAGACCCCCAAAGGAACTAATCTAGATGTGTGGTGAGGACTTTGAACCCCCAAGTGCTTCACAGAAGTTTATAACGCAGAGCCATGAAAATAAAAAAAAAAATTATTTTCTCAAAAATGATCTTTTAGCCTGCAATTTTTTATTTTCCCAAGGGTAACAGGAGAAATTTGACCCCAAAAGTTGTTGTCCAGTTTCTCCTGAGTACGCTGATACCCCATATGTGGGGGTAAATCACTGTTTGGGCACATGCCGGGGCTCGGAAGGGAAGTAGTGACGTTTTGAAATGCAGACTTTGATGGAATGCTCTGTGGGCGTCACGTTGCGTTTGCAGAGCCCCTGATGTGGCTTAACAGTAGAAACCCCCCACAAGTGACCCCATTTTGGAAACTAGACCCCCAAAGGAACTTATCTAGATGTGTGGTGAGCACTTTGAACCCCCAAGTGCTTCATAGAAGTTTATAATGCAGAGCCGTGAAAATAATAAATACGTTTTCTTTCCTCAAAAATAATTATTTAGCCCAGAATTTTTTAATTTTCCCAAGGGTAACAGGAGAAATTTGACCCCAATATTTGTTGTCCAGTTTCTCCTGAGTACGGTGATACCCCATATGTGGGGGTAAACTACTGTTTGGGCACATGCCGGGGCTTGGAATTGAAGTAGTGACGTTTTGAAATGCAGACTTTGATGGAATGCTCTGTCGGCGTCAAGTTGCGTTTGCAGAGCCCCTGATGTGCCTAAACAGTAGAAACCCCCCACAAGTGACCCCATTTTGGAAACTAGACCCTGAAAGGAACTTATCTAGATGTGTGGTGAGCACTTTGAACCCCCAAGTGCTTCATAGAAGTTTATAATGCAGAGCCGTGAAAATAATAAATACGTTTTCTTTCCTCAAAAATAATTATTTAGCCCAGAATTTTTTATTTTCCCAAGGGTTACAGGAGAAATTGGACCCCAAAAGTTGTTGTCCAGTTTCTCCTGAGTACGCTGATACCCCATATGTGGGGGTAAACCACTGTTTGGGCACACGTCGGGGCTCAGAAGGGAAGTAGTGACTTTTGAAATGCAGACTTTGATGAAATGGTCTGCGGGTGTCACGTTGCGTTTGCAGAGCCCCTGGTGTGCCTAAACAGTAGAAACCCCCCACAAGTGACCCCATTTTAGAAACTAGACCCCCCAAGGAACTTATCTAGATAGTGGTGAGCACTTTGAACCCCCAAGTGCTTCACAGACGTTTACAACGCAGAGCCGTGAAAATAAAAAATCATTTTTCTTTCCTCAAAAATTATGTTTTAGCAAGCATTTTTTTAGATTCACAAGGGTAACAGGAGAAATTGGACCCCAGTAATTGTTGCGCAGTTTGTCCTGAGTATGCTGGTACCCCATATGTGGGGGTAAACCACTGTTTGGGCACACGTCAGGGCTCGGAAGTGAGGGAGCAGCATTTGACTTTTTGAATACGAGATTGGCTGGAATCAATGGTGGCGCCATGTTGCGTTTGGAGACCCCTGATGTGCCTAAACAGTGGTAACCCCTCAATTCTAACTCCAACACTAACCCCAACACACCCCTAACCCTAATCCCAACTGTAGCCATAATCCTAATCACAACCCTAACCCCAACACACCCCTAACCACAACACTAACCCCAACACACCCCTAACCCTAACCACAACCCTAATTCCAACCCTAACCCTAAGGCTATGTGCCCACGTTGCGGATTCGTGTGAGATATTTCCGCACCATTTTTGAAAAATCTGCGGGTAAAAGGCACTGTGTTTTACCTGCGGATTTTCCGCGGATTTCCAGTGTTTTTTGTGCGGATTTCACCTGCGGATTCCTATTGAGGAACAGGTGTAAAACGCTGCGGAATCCGCACAAAGAATTGACATGCTGCGGAAAATACAACGCAGCGTTCCCGCGCGGTATTTTCCGCACCATGGGCACAGCGGATTTGGTTTTTCATATGTTTACATGGTACTGTAAACCTGATGGAACACTGCTGCGAATCCGCAGCCAAATCAGCACCGTGTGCACATAGCCTAATTCTAAAGGTATGTGCACACGCTGCGGAAAACGCTGCGGATCCGCAGCAGTTTCCCATGAGTGTACAGTTCAATGTAAACCTATGGGAAACAAAAATCGCTGTACACATGCTGCGGAAAAACTGCACGGAAACGCAGCGGTTTACATTCCGCAGCATGTCACTTCTTTGTGCGGATTCCGCAGCGGTTTTACAACTGCTCCAATAGAAAATCGCAATTGTAAAACCGCAGTGAAATGCGCAGAAAAAAACGCGGTAAATCCGCCATAAATCCGCAGCGGTTTAGCACTGCGGATTTATCAAATCCGCAGCGGAAAAATCCGCAGAGGACCAGAATACGTGTGCACATTCCTAACCCTAACCCTACCCCTAACCCTACCCCTAACCCTAGCCCTAACCCTACCCCTAACCCTAACCCTACCCCTAACCCTACCCCTAACCCTAACCCTAGCCCTACCCCTAACCCTACCCCTAACCCTACCCCTAACCCTACCCCTAACCCTAACCCTACCCCTAACCCTAACCCTATTCTAACATTAGTGGAAAAAAAAAAATTTCTTTATTTTTTTATTGTCCCTACCTATGGGGGTGACAAAGGGGGGGGGGGGTCATTTATTATTTTTTTTATTTTGATCACTGAGATAGATTATATCTCAGTGATCAAAATGCACTTTGGAACGAATCTGCCGGCCGGTAGATTCGGCGGGCGCACTGCGCATGCGCCCGCCATTTTGGAAGATGGCGGCGCCCGGGAGAAGACGGACGGGACCACGGCTGGATCGGTAAGTATGATAGGGTGGGGGGGGACCACGGGGGGGGGGATCGGAGCACGGGGGGGGGAATCGGAGCGCGGGAGGGGTGGAACGGAGCACGGGGGGCGTGGAACGGAGCACGGGGGGGCTGGAACGGAGCACGGGGGGTGGAACGGAGCACGGGGGGGGTGGATCGGAGTGCAGGGGGGGTGATTGGAGCACGGGGGGGGTGATTGGAGCACGGGGGGAGCGGACACGAGCACGGGGGGGAGCGGAGCACTGGATGGAGGGGAGCCGGAGCAGTGTACCGGTCAGATCGGGGGGGTGGGGGGGCGATCGGAGGGGTGGGGTGGGGGCACACTAGTATTTCCAGCCATGGCCGATGATATTTCAGCATCGGCCATGGCTGGATTGTAATATTTCACCCGTTATAATGGGTGAAATATTACAAATCGCTCTGATTGGCAGTTTCACTTTCAACAGCCAATCAGAGCGATCGTAGCCACGAGGGGGTGAAGCCACCCCCCCTGGGCTAAACTACCACTCCCCCTGTCCCTGCAGATCGGGTGAAATGGGAGTTAACCCTTTCACCCGGTCTGCAGGGACGCGATCTTTCCATGACGCCGCATAGGCGTCATGGGTCGGATTGGCACCGACTTTCATGACGCCTACGTGGCGTCAAAGGTCGGGAAGGGGTTAAAAAGGACACTCAGAAATTAGTCAGTTCAAAGGTTTGAAAAGTTGGGCTTGTTTAACTTACAAAAAAGAGGCCTCAGAGGAGATCTCATTTAAATGTATAAATATATGTGTGGTCAGTACAAAGTCCTGGCACATGACTTCCAAGGACCATACTAAGGACCGGGGACATTCATTACGGGTGGAAAAAAGGCGATTCTGACAGATAACTAGGAAATGGTTCTTTACAGTTAGAGCAGTCAGACTGTGGAATGCCTGACCACAAAAGGTAGTAATGGCAAACACAATAATGGCTTTTAAAAAAGGACTGGACGGTTTCCTTGATACTTATAAAATTGTGGGTACAGTTAAATTAATGACAAATGTACAATTGGTGGAGAAAGGTTGAACTTTATGGACCTAGGTCTTTATTTAACCTATGTAACGATGTACCTATGTAACATGCACTGTTTGAAGTAATATTACAGCAGTGCATGGAGGCTGTACGGCTCACCATATAGTCCAACCATGTATAAGAGCCTTTATTCTAGCAGCAAACAATATGAAGAGTGACAGTAAGTTTGCACTATGTATGTATGATCACATCATGTATTAGCAAAACTTAAAAAAAGGTGCTACACAGTAACGCAATGGCATGTTTCCAAACTAGAACGTATTATTAGGAACAACATGTGGACATTCTAAAGATATAATCAATTTGGGCTATTTTTTTAAATATTTCAACCAGTTGACTTTAGATTAAATAACTGTGGTAAGTGCATGCCATGTTCCAGACAGATTGTGCTAGGTGTCCTGGCTATCTAAGAGTACATTAAACTCATAACTTGGCTGCACACTAAAGAGGAAAGGTGACTGGTAATGGTGGTGTTTGTTCTCCATCTCTGCTGTCAGAAGCTTTAACTTCTCACCCTCTTGATGGAATAAGTGTTAAGTAGTGAAAAGTGCTGTACACTGATAAAGTGCATTGCGTTCATTCACTTAATCAACTGCACTGCTGAATCTTTACAGGAATGCGTAGGCCACATAGAAAATACATCTATGTCTTGTGTTAGGTCATTACCCAGTCAGAAACTCTAAATTCATAACATTGCATGGGTTATTATATTACCAAAGTTTTTCTTAAATTTCACATGTACACATTTTTAATGATTTCTAAAAATGAAAAACAAAACAGGCATATTGGCTGCAAATCATTGTGAAGCTGCTGGCAAAGCATATCAGTTATTGTATACTGCTCCAGAAAGAGGTTTTTCACATTAGTAGTGTGAGCACTTGAAGCCTTTTAGGACTAAACGAACAAAGTTATTTAATAGTGTTTTTGTAATGATATACAGTATTGTGCAATAGTTTTAGGCAGGTATGGGAAAAAATGCTGAAAAGTAAGAATGTTTTAAAAAATAGAACTTAACAAAACGCAAAGTGACTGAATGAAACAGAAATTGAAATAAAATTACCGTATTATTTTATGTCACCCACCCCTTTGCCTTCAAAACATCATCAGTTCCTTTAGGTACAAATGAACACGTTTTTTAAATGAACTCTGCAGGAATGTTTTTCCAAACATCTTGGAGAACTAACCACAGATCTTGTTTGGATGTCGGATTGCACAAACTCCTTCTATCTTTTCAGGTAATCCTACACAAACTCCGTTATCTTGAGATCAGGGTTTTCTGGGGCCCATATGATCATCTGCAGGAATTCTTGTTTTTCTTTACACCGAAGATAGTTCTAAATGACATTGGCTGTATGTTTTGGGTTGTTGTATGGCTGGAAAATAAATTTAGAGCCACCCAGATGACTCTTTGATGGTACTGCATGGTGGATAAGTATCTGCCTGTATTTCTCAGCATTGAGAACAGCATTAATCCTAACAAAATCCCTAACTCCCTTTGTTCAATTGCAGCCCCAAAGTGTGTCAAACTGCTTTCTATTACAGACAAATATTTCACATTTTGCTCATCAGTCCAGAGCACTTGCTGACATTATTCTTCAATCTAGTTCCTATGTTTAAAGCATAGTTAAGATGCATGGCTTTATTTCCATAGTTAAGGCATGGCTTTTTATCCACAATTCTTTCATGAAATCACTTCTTGCTAGACTTCCCTGATCAGTAGATTGGTGTAACTGGGTCCCACTGGTTGATGAAAGTTTTGAACTGATGGCACTGCTGGACATCTTCCAAATTCAAAAGGAACACCATAATAATATTAAAGCCAGCATATTAGTAGAATACTTAGAATACGATGGAATCCAAAGGATAATATATGCTATATGCTATATATGGATAAGTAGTAGGGGCCAGCTGCCAATAAATATATATGAAGAACAAACAAAGGCACAAGCAGCCATATGGTCCCATAAAATACACTCTTTATTACAATACATAAAAACACCAAGCAAAAACAGGTGTACAGAAAGGGGAAGTAAAAATACGCACCAATGGTAATGACAAAACAGGCCAGAAAACCGATCCGTGGGCCACACTGCTGTACTAGCAAAATGCTAAGTACCAATTCCCCATATCACATAGTAGATGGACAATAGTAAAGTATATATAGGGCAAGTGCCCTCACATAGGGAATTCTGACATCCATCAACAGTGTAACAACATACTTACAGCAGAGGATCCAAGGAACGGGAGACTAAGCCTGACCCCGACGCGCGTTTCGGAGCATACCGCTCCTTCATCAGGGGGTAAACAAGATGCATAAAGTGCGCATTTTAAGCGCTGCAAACCGGAACCCGGAAGTATGCGCACTTCCGCCCCATCCCCATTAGAAGGCCTCAGTCGGCGCGTGCCACCCCCAACATGGCCGCCGGCACCGGAAATACGTGGGGCCCCACGTGACCAATGCCGGACAGCAGCCGCGGGTACGCACACTCCGACTCAGAACCCCAGCGCATGCGCATAGGTAACCCAGCGCAGCGCCGCCGTACAAAATACAATATACGGAAGGGGCGGAAACGCGGTGCCCACCACATAAATATATAATGTGCAGATACCGCAAGATGCAATAAATGTGCATATGCATACATACAAGAGATAGTATGGTAGAAGAGCCACACAAAATATGTAAAGACACATGATTAGATGTAAACAACAATGAAACAAAAAATAAAAATAAAAAATAAAAAATAAAAAATAATAAACAAAGAATAATACATATGTGCACATAAGTGCACAGACAATGTGAACACATACATATTCACAGAACGCCTAAAACAGGCGTATATATCTCTGCATGGACGCAATATGACATAATAAACAACTTAACAATAAACTACATGTATACATAATATAGACAAATGCATCTCTCTCCAATATACACTAATACACAAAAACAGTCTGAAGAAACAAAACTGTATAACTACATAGAATTCGAGTATAGACATGATAATAACATTATTAATAATAATAACAGGCTCCAGATATTGGTAACAGGCTCCAGATGTTGACACGACGAAACAATCCACCAGCAGCATCCTATATGCACACTCATTGATTCCAACATATCACCATTGACGTAAACTAGAAACAAGAACTCCTGTATTGTTGTGCTCCTCAGCTAGTTCCTCCAGTGTCCTTATCGCCTCTTGTTCCTCCTCTTATTGTCTCGTCCCCTGGCAATGGGATCAGCAGGAGGCCCTCTCTTATATGGATGGTACGCATGATCCCTCAATCTATGGGAATCTCCATAAGATGAAAGCGAGGTAGAGGAAATATCGGACTGTCCACTGACCGAAGAAATGGAGCCACTGGATGGAACCCTACGGAGATCTACGTTGCTTTTCCTCCAAAGATATACACGATTGTTCTGATAATCTTTAGTATCACGAGTAAATTTGGATATATGATTGTCCTGTATTTTCTTGACCAATTGGTCCATGGATTTATCTAGGTCAGACTCAAATTGAGACAATCTTTCTCCAGAACATTCCTTCCTTATCTCAATTTGAGCTGCATCAATGGCTATATCGAGTTCGGCGATCTCTGTGGTATTACGATTAATCAGCAATTGTAGTAGAGACATAGAACACATATTACATGCCTCTTCCCATCTCTTAATAAATTGTTCGTCATTGACCACAAAAGTAGGGATAGCCTTCACACGTAAACCACGTGGAATCATATTTGAAGCAACGTATTTCTCCAGTAATGACCGATTCCACCACAATCGTGACCTTTTTAGCAACTGGGTTTTTATCAGCGTACATTGTTGCTCCCATGTGCGATCCACACTCTGCTGTGCACCACCGCCCCCTGCACCAAAAACCTGATCAAGCTGGTTGAGCCAGACTTTCTCTCTTGCTCTGTAATCCATAATGGCTTCAATAGAACACCCTGTGCATGACACAGAAAAGATACACCATAATAATATTAAAGCCAGCATATTAGTAGAATACTTAGAATACGATGGAATCCAAAGGATAATATATGCTATATGCTATATATGGATAAGTAGTAGGGGCCAGCTGCCAATAAATATATATGAAGAACAAACAAAGGCACAAGCAGCCATATGGTCCCATAAAATACACTCTTTATTACAATACATAAAAACACCAAGCAAAAACAGGTGTACAGAAAGGGGAAGTAAAAATACGCACCAATGGTAATGACAAAACAGGCCAGAAAACCGATCCGTGGGCCACACTGCTGTACTAGCAAAATGCTAAGTACCAATTCCCCATATCACATAGTAGATGGACAATAGTAAAGTATATATAGGGCAAGTGCCCTCACATAGGGAATTCTGACATCCATCAACAGTGTAACAACATACTTACAGCAGAGGGTCCAAGGAACGGGAGACTAAGCCTGACCCCGACGCGCGTTTTGGAGCATACCGCTCCTTCATCAGGGGGTAAACAAGATGCATAAAGTGCGCATTTTAAGCGCTGCAAACCGGAACCCGGAAGTATGCGCACTTCCGCCCCATCCCCATTAGAAGGCCTCAGTCGGCGCGTGCCACCCCCAACATGGCCGCCGGCACCGGAAATACGTGGGGCCCCACGTGACCAATGCCGGACAGCAGCCGCGGGTACGCACACTCCGACTCAGAACCCCAGCGCATGCGCATAGGTAACCCAGCGCAGCGCCGCCGTACAAAATACAATATACGGAAGGGGCGGAAACGCGGTGCCCACCACATAAATATATAATGTGCAGATACCGCAAGATGCAATAAATGTGCATATGCATACATACAAGAGATAGTATGGTAGAAGAGCCACACAAAATATGTAAAGACACATGATTAGATGTAAACAACAATGAAACAAAAAATAAAAATAAAAAATAAAAAATAATAAACAAAGAATAATACATATGTGCACATAAGTGCACAGACAATGTGAACACATACATATTCACAGAACGCCTAAAACAGGCGTATATATCTCTGCATGGACGCAATATGACATAATAAACTTAACAATAAACTACATGTATACATAATATAGACAAATGCATCTCTCTCCAATATACACTAATACACAAAAACAGTCTGAAGAAACAAAACTGTATAACTACATAGAATTCGAGTATAGACATGATAATAACATTATTAATAATAATAACAGGCTCCAGATATTGGTAACAGGCTCCAGATGTTGACACGACGAAACAATCCACCAGCAGCATCCTATATGCACACTCATTGATTCCAACATATCACCATTGACGTAAACTAGAAACAAGAACTTGAAACAAGAAAAACAAATTAAAATACCAATAAAAGAAACAAAACCGCAAGGAACGTACCATACACAATGCACAGACAGGTGTGGATCACAAAAATGGGGCAAAAGACATATTCTCATTTAGCCCATCAGGGTAAATAGTACGTAGTGTCCAAATCCACCTTGTCTCGAGTTGAGCAAGGCGTTTGGACAACTCACCACCCCGAATATTTATGTTGAGCAGATCGATACCACGCACCCTCAACGACGCTGCGTCACAGGAGTGGAAGTCTCTAAAATGCCTTGGTAGTGTTTTAAGAGTGGTAACATCAAGACATGTGGCTGCCGCCTGAATACCAAGGACATGTTCTCTAACTCTGACTTTTAACTGCCTTGTGGTCAAGCCAACATATATAAGGCCACAAGGACAGGTAGCATAATAAATCACGTATCTAGATGTACATGTGATACGTTTTTTTATGATGAAATTCTTGCTACCGTCAGAGCTAGAGAACGATGAACAACGCTCAATATTGGGGCATGCCACACATTTCCCACATGGAGTACAACCACTCCGTGCGGCAGCGCCGTCGAGGAACGTAGGCACGGTCCGACCAACATAGTGGCTATGAGTAAGCTGATCCCTTAGATTTCTCGCACGCCGAAACGTCATTAGCGGATATTTAGGAAGGAATTTTTTAATTATAGGGTCAGCCTGCAATATTGGCCATGCCCTCTTCATTGCCATTCGTATATCGGCGTGCCGAGAATGGTACGATGTAATAAACCTAATTTGGTTACTGCCACCAGAACTACCATAGTTACTCCTATAAAGAAGACTATTACGGTCAGCATGTTTAGCCCGATGATAGGCCTTTTTTAGGGCACGCCTGCTATATCCCCTTGCCAGGAACCGAGACGTAAGTTCACCTGCCCGGTTGATGAAATCATCATCGCTGGAGCAGATACGCCTCAAACGTAAGAACTGACCTGTAGGAATGGCCTTAATCATATGCGATGGATGGCACGAAGAGGCATGCAGGAGGGTATTAGTTGCAGTAGGTTTACGGAAAATATCCGTTTGTAACCTTCCCTCCGCATCCCTCTTAATCGTGACATCTAAGAAATCAATCTTCTCATCATCCCACACCGGGGTCAGACGAATGTTAAGGTCATTGCTGTTCAGGTTGGAGACAAACTGCGCAAGGTCGACGGAGGTGCCCTGCCAGACAAAGAAGATATCGTCGATGTAGCGTGTCGATAAAAGGACACGCTCAATCGACCCCTGTTTGTCTGACAGGAAGAGGTCCCTCTCCCACATACCCAGGAACAGATTAGCATAGGAGGGCGCAAAGGCCGCCCCCATAGCTGTCCCCTGGGTCTGCAGGTAGAAGGACCCCTTAAAAACAAAAAAGTTATGTGTGAGAGTGAACTCCAGTAGCTCCAGGATAAGATCCCTCAATGATGGTGGAAGAGTAGATGTACTCAAAAAGTATTGGACCGCACGAATACCGTCCTGATGACGAATACTAGTGTAGAGGGATTCAACATCAACTGAAGCCAAAAGAGTATCACTCTCTAAACACAGTCCGTCAACCCTGCGCAGCAGGTCCCCAGTATCCTTGAGGAACGAGGGCAACAAGGACACCAGTGGCTGCAAATAGTAATCAATCCATCCGTTCACGCGCTCGAGAAAGTTCCCCTTCCCTGACACAATCGGTCGACCGGGTGGCACCAAAGCATCCTTATGTATCTTCGGCAGGAGATATAGGGTGGAGATAGTAGGTTCCTTAACAACAAGCGCCGAAGCCAGTTCACGGGTGACAACACCGCCGTCCACAGCCCTTTTGATGATAGCATCTAATTTAGAGGTAAATGCAGAGAGGGGGTTATAGGTCAATTTCCTATAACAGGTAGTATTATTAAGTTGTTTAAAGGCCTCCCTCTCATACATTTGCTTGGGCCAGACGACGACGTTGCCACCCTTATCGGCCGGCTTCAGCACTATATCGTCAAGTCCTTGTAAATATCCAAGGCGTACCCTTTCTTCCTTAGATAGATTATCCCTCCTGCCGAATCTGGGAATGTTCTGAAATTCATTGGCTACCACCCGGACGAAGAGGTCAATACTGGGACAGGAAGAAAACGGGGGGAACCTAGTAGAACGCGGACGAATGGATGGAGGGATCTTACCTCCTGTATTGTTGTGCTCCTCAGCTAGTTCCTCCAGTGTCCTTATCGCCTCTTGTTCCTCCTCTGTAGGAAACAATTTATAAAATTCATCATTATAGTAGTATCTCTTAAACAGCAATGACCTAGCAAACATATGAAGATCTTTAATTGCCAATATCTGGAGCCTGTTATTATTATTAATAATGTTATTATCATGTCTATACTCGAATTCTATGTAGTTATACAGTTTTGTTTCTTCAGACTGTTTTTGTGTATTAGTGTATATTGGAGAGAGATGCATTTGTCTATATTATGTATACATGTAGTTTATTGTTAAGTTGTTTATTATGTCATATTGCGTCCATGCAGAGATATATACGCCTGTTTTAGGCGTTCTGTGAATATGTATGTGTTCACATTGTCTGTGCACTTATGTGCACATATGTATTATTCTTTGTTTATTATTTTTTATTTTTTATTTTTTATTTTTATTTTTTGTTTCATTGTTGTTTACATCTAATCATGTGTCTTTACATATTTTGTGTGGCTCTTCTACCATACTATCTCTTGTATGTATGCATATGCACATTTATTGCATCTTGCGGTATCTGCACATTATATATTTATGTGGTGGGCACCGCGTTTCCGCCCCTTCCGTATATTGTATTTTGTACGGCGGCGCTGCGCTGGGTTACCTATGCGCATGCGCTGGGGTTCTGAGTCGGAGTGTGCGTACCCGCGGCTGCTGTCCGGCATTGGTCACGTGGGGCCCCACGTATTTCCGGTGCCGGCGGCCATGTTGGGGGTGGCACGCGCCGACTGAGGCCTTCTAATGGGGATGGGGCGGAAGTGCGCATACTTCCGGGTTCCGGTTTGCAGCGCTTAAAATGCGCACTTTATGCATCTTGTTTACCCCCTGATGAAGGAGCGGTATGCTCCGAAACGCGCGTCGGGGTCAGGCTTAGTCTCCCGTTCCTTGGACCCTCTGCTGTAAGTATGTTGTTACACTGTTGATGGATGTCAGAATTCCCTATGTGAGGGCACTTGCCCTATATATACTTTACTATTGTCCATCTACTATGTGATATGGGGAATTGGTACTTAGCATTTTGCTAGTACAGCAGTGTGGCCCACGGATCGGTTTTCTGGCCTGTTTTGTCATTACCATTGGTGCGTATTTTTACTTCCCCTTTCTGTACACCTGTTTTTGCTTGGTGTTTTTATGTATTGTAATAAAGAGTGTATTTTATGGGACCATATGGCTGCTTGTGCCTTTGTTTGTTCTTCATACAAATTCAAAAGGAAGTAAGCATTATGTGTCTTTCATCTGCTGCACTCTGATTACTTAGCTAATCATTGAGTCGACAGTCCTCAACGTTGCCCATTTCTTGCTTGAACAGAACATCATGAAACTCCAATCTTCTTTGAAATCTTTGCTTGGGAGATACCACACTGATGCAGTATAACCATGATTGTCTTGTTGTTGTGCTTATTATTACCTTGGTTTATGAAACTGTCTTCCAAATCCTCACCTTTGTAGCAGAGTTTAGTTGTTCTTAACCCAGTTTTATTCTGTTTTTTGTTTTACTTAAAGGGATTTTCCACACAAAGTATATTTTAATCAATAGATTTTGTAATAAAAATAATTTTCTCAACTGGATGTATTAAAAAAATGTTCCTGTGCTGAGATAATTTTATAACTGTGTCCCTGCTGTGTACTGTGTAATGGCCGTGTCTGCAGGGACATGGTCTGATCATACCACATCTCCACATCTCCTAGGTAGGGTAGAGAACAAAAGAAAGTATAATGACAGGAAAGCATTGGATCACAAAAGCTGTATTCTCTGAGGTAAAATATGTTTAAAAGCAAGCAATTTGTTAATTTTTGTCAACATAGTCATATGAGGGCTTGTTTTTTGTGTGATGCTTCGTAGTTCTAAATGACACCATTCATGTTACCATATAATACAGTGAAAAGGGGCAAAAAAATTTAAGTGGGCTGAGATGGTAAAAAAAAGTTAAATTCCGCCATTGCTTATTTGGAAGTTTATAGAGCATTTAAAAAACAAAAAAGTTGGAAACAGGAAACCAGTCGGAAGATAGGAGCAGAAACTGAATAAGGAGAAACGTTGCTCCTTAGACCCCAGTCCAGAGTCTCACCTAGCCAAATTAGTTCTCATGCTTCGCACTGACGAGGGCCAACAGCCCGAAACACCGTGTCTGCGAATTGAGATACTGATTTGGCTTTTATCCTAAGTCATATTGCAAGACTCGTTAAAGGGTTGATTGTGACTTGTAGGATCGCTACTTCCAACATGTGGCGCTATAGAGTTTAAGTCCTCTTTTTCTCAGAAGAGGCAATTTGCTTATTATATTTCCCAGAGGAGCATTGCACGGCGAATAAGCCTCCTTACCTTGACAAGCCAGAGATGTTATGTCACTCTCCATAAGGAGAAACGTTACCCCTTAGACCCCAGTCCAAGGCCTCTCACCTAGCCAAATTAGTTCTCATGCTTTGCAGTGACGAGGGTCAACAGCCCGAAACACTGTGTCTGCGAATTGAGATACTGATTTGGCTTTTATCCTAAGTCATATTGCATGACTCATTAAAGGGTTGATTGTGACTTGTAGGATCGCTACTTCCAACAGGTGGCGCTATAGAGTTTAAGTCCTCTTTTTCTCTGAAAAGGCAATTTGCTTAACTTTAACTTGGTAATTAGAATAGAGTGGATCGACCAAGTTCAAGTCGAATTTCCTGAAATTTGCTGTTTCAGGTGAATTTGAACAATAACAATAATTTATGGAGCCAGTTTCATTGTTCCAATGTCTAAGATGAGACATGTACACATGCCACCTGAATGCAGTGGCCAGTTATATGTGCTTGCCATGGTTGGACATGGTTCTACTTAGATTTCGTAGCCCCATCCTATTTGCTCAAGGCACATGAACTTTTTTTTTTCTGTAAGAGACAAAAACTACATAATCCTGAAACTGAAACACAAGTGCTCACCTGATAAATTGTGCATGCATTGTTTAACCCCTTCATCTCCGGGCCATTTTCCATTTTTTACGTTTCTGTTTTTTGCTCCCCTTAGTCCCAGAGCCATATATTTATTATTTTTTGTGAGACGAGTTGTACTTTTCAACAACACCATTGGTTTTAACATATAGTGTACTGGAAAATGGGAAAAAATTCCAAGTGCGGTGACATTGCAAAAAAGTGCAATCCCACCATTTTTTTTTTTGGGGGGGGGGGGGGTTACCATGTTCACTAAATGCTAAAACTGACCTGCCATTATGATTCTCCAGGACATTATAAGTTTGCAGATACCAAACATGTATAGGTTCTTTTTTATTTAACCCCTTCCCGACCTTTGACGCCACGTAGGCGTCATGAAAGTCGGTGCCAATCCGACCCATGACGCCTATGTGGCGTCATGGAAAGATCGCGTCCCTGCAGATCGGGTGAAAGGGTTAACTCCCATTTCACCCGATCTGCAGGGACAGGGGGAGTGGTAGTTTAGCCCAGGGGGGGTGGCTTCACCCCCCCCGTGGCTACGATCGCTCTGATTGGCTGTTGAAAGTGAAACTGCCAATCAGAGCGATTTGTAATGTTTCACCTATTAAAACTGGTGAAATATTACAATCCAGCCATGGCCGATGCTGCAATATCATCGGCCATGGCTGGAAACACTGATGTGCCCCCACCCCACCAATCGCCCCCCCCAGCCCTCCGATCTGTCCGGTACACTGCTCCGGCTCCCCTCCGTCCTGTGCTCCGCTCCCCCCGTGCTCTTGTCCACTCCCCTGTGCTCCAATCACCCCCTGTGCTCCGATCCAACCCCCCTGCACTCCGATCCACCCCCCGTGCATCATCCACCCCCCGTGCTCCGATCCACCCTTCCCGTGCTCCGTTCCACCCCCCATGCTCCGTTCCACCCCCGCGCTCCGACCCCCTCCCCCATGCTCTGATCCCCCCCCGTGCTCCCCCCCACCCCATCATACCTACCGATCCTGCCGGGGTCCGTCCGTCTTCTTCCTGGGCGCCGCCATCTTCCAAAATGGCGGGCGCATGCGCAGTGCGCCCGCCGAATCTGCCGGCAGGCAGATTCGTTCCAAAGTGCATTTTGATCACTGAGATATAATCTATCACAGTGATCAAAATAAAAAAAATAATAAATGACCCCCCCCCCCCTTTGTCACCACCATAGGTAGGGACAATAAAAAAATAAAGATTTTTTTTTTCCACTAAGGTTAGAATAGGGTTAGGGTTAGGGTTAGGGCTAGGGTTAGGGTTAGGGCTAGGGCTAGGGTTAGGGTTAGGGCTAGGGTTAGGGCTAGGGTTAGGGCTAGGGTTAGGGTTAGGTTTAGGGCTAGGGTTAGGCTAGGGTTAGGGCTAGGGCTAGGGTTTCGGTATGTGCACACGTATTCTGTTCCTCTGCGGATTTTTCCGCTGCGGATTTGATAAATCTGAAGACACAAAAGAGAATGGTAAAACCAAAAACACTCAGTTTGAAAAAATGTTTGCAGTAATCCGCAAGTGCTAGTAAAAGATGTAAATAACAGGGTATTTGGTTGATACGTTTTTTGCAAAAAATGTATACTAAGCTGCTCTACCAATCTTCACGGTATACCCATATCAGAGCAGTCCTAACTAATGTATGCAATCCCTATCTGATGTATTTAAAAACCTGATCATCTGTATATTACCTGTGTGAACAGGGTTCAGAGAGGAAAAATCCATGTGTGCATACAGGACAGAACAGCTTTTGTGCAGCTAGCCCAAGAGGAGTGGTGGAACTCCCCAGTCTTGTAGACACAAGAGAACAATCATGGAAACAGGAACACATGGGCTACCTGCACAGTGAACAAGTCTGTAAGAACATGTTCACACACCACCAAGAAACCTGAAGACACAAAAGAGAATGGTAAAACCAAAAACACTCAGTTTGAAAAAATGTTTGCAGTAATCCGCAAGTGCTAGTAAAAGATGTAAATAACAGGGTATTTGGTTGATACGTTTTTTGCAAAAAATGTATACTAAGCTGCTCTACCAATCTTCACGGTATACCCATATCAGAGCAGTCCTAACTAATGTATGCAATCCCTATCTGATGTATTTAAAAACCTGATCATCTGTATATTACCTGTGTGAACAGGGTTCAGAGAGGAAAAATCCATGTGTGCATACAGGACAGAACAGCTTTTGTGCAGCTAGCCCAAGAGGAGTGGTGGAACTCCCCAGTCTTGTAGACACAAGAGAACAATCATGGAAACAGGAACACATGGGCTACCTGCACAGTGAACAAGTCTGTAAGAACATGTTCACACACCACCAAGAAACCTGAAGACACAAAAGAGAATGGTAAAACCAAAAACACTCAGTTTGAAAAAATGTTTGCAGTAATCCGCAAGTGCTAGTAAAAGATGTAAATAACAGGGTATTTGGTTGATACGTTTTTTGCAAAAAATGTATACTAAGCTGCTCTACCAATCTTCACGGTATACCCATATCAGAGCAGTCCTAACTAATGTATGCAATCCCTATCTGATGTATTTAAAAACCTGATCATCTGTATATTACCTGTGTGAACAGGGTTCAGAGAGGAAAAATCCATGTGTGCATACAGGACAGAACAGCTTTTGTGCAGCTAGCCCAAGAGGAGTGGTGGAACTCCCCAGTCTTGTAGACACAAGAGAACAATCATGGAAACAGGAACACATGGGCTACCTGCACAGTGAACAAGTCTGTAAGAACATGTTCACACACCACCAAGAAACCTGAAGACACAAAAGAGAATGGTAAAACCAAAAACACTCAGTTTGAAAAAATGTTTGCAGTAATCCGCAAGTGCTAGTAAAAGATGTAAATAACAGGGTATTTGGTTGATACGTTTTTTGCAAAAAATGTATACTAAGCTGCTCTACCAATCTTCACGGTATACCCATATCAGAGCAGTCCTAACTAATGTATGCAATCCCTATCTGATGTATTTAAAAACCTGATCATCTGTATATTACCTGTGTGAACAGGGTTCAGAGAGGAAAAATCCATGTGTGCATACAGGACAGAACAGCTTTTGTGCAGCTAGCCCAAGAGGAGTGGTGGAACTCCCCAGTCTTGTAGACACAAGAGAACAATCATGGAAACAGGAACACATGGGCTACCTGCACAGTGAACAAGTCTGTAAGAACATGTTCACACACCACCAAGAAACCTGAAGACACAAAAGAGAATGGTAAAACCAAAAACACTCAGTTTGAAAAAATGTTTGCAGTAATCCGCAAGTGCTAGTAAAAGATGTAAATAACAGGGTATTTGGTTGATACGTTTTTTGCAAAAAATGTATACTAAGCTGCTCTACCAATCTTCACGGTATACCCATATCAGAGCAGTCCTAACTAATGTATGCAATCCCTATCTGATGTATTTAAAAACCTGATCATCTGTATATTACCTGTGTGAACAGGGTTCAGAGAGGAAAAATCCATGTGTGCATACAGGACAGAACAGCTTTTGTGCAGCTAGCCCAAGAGGAGTGGTGGAACTCCCCAGTCTTGTAGACACAAGAGAACAATCATGGAAACAGGAACACATGGGCTACCTGCACAGTGAACAAGTCTGTAAGAACATGTTCACACACCACCAAGAAACCTGAAGACACAAAAGAGAATGGTAAAACCAAAAACACTCAGTTTGAAAAAATGTTTGCAGTAATCCGCAAGTGCTAGTAAAAGATGTAAATAACAGGGTATTTGGTTGATACGTTTTTTGCAAAAAATGTATACTAAGCTGCTCTACCAATCTTCACGGTATACCCATATCAGAGCAGTCCTAACTAATGTATGCAATCCCTATCTGATGTATTTAAAAACCTGATCATCTGTATATTACCTGTGTGAACAGGGTTCAGAGAGGAAAAATCCATGTGTGCATACAGGACAGAACAGCTTTTGTGCAGCTAGCCCAAGAGGAGTGGTGGAACTCCCCAGTCTTGTAGACACAAGAGAACAATCATGGAAACAGGAACACATGGGCTACCTGCACAGTGAACAAGTCTGTAAGAACATGTTCACACACCACCAAGAAACCTGAAGACACAAAAGAGAATGGTAAAACCAAAAACACTCAGTTTGAAAAAATGTTTGCAGTAATCCGCAAGTGCTAGTAAAAGATGTAAATAACAGGGTATTTGGTTGATACGTTTTTTGCAAAAAATGTATACTAAGCTGCTCTACCAATCTTCACGGTATACCCATATCAGAGCAGTCCTAACTAATGTATGCAATCCCTATCTGATGTATTTAAAAACCTGATCATCTGTATATTACCTGTGTGAACAGGGTTCAGAGAGGAAAAATCCATGTGTGCATACAGGACAGAACAGCTTTTGTGCAGCTAGCCCAAGAGGAGTGGTGGAACTCCCCAGTCTTGTAGACACAAGAGAACAATCATGGAAACAGGAACACATGGGCTACCTGCACAGTGAACAAGTCTGTAAGAACATGTTCACACACCACCAAGAAACCTGAAGACACAAAAGAGAATGGTAAAACCAAAAACACTCAGTTTGAAAAAATGTTTGCAGTAATCCGCAAGTGCTAGTAAAAGATGTAAATAACAGGGTATTTGGTTGATACGTTTTTTGCAAAAAATGTATACTAAGCTGCTCTACCAATCTTCACGGTATACCCATATCAGAGCAGTCCTAACTAATGTATGCAATCCCTATCTGATGTATTTAAAAACCTGATCATCTGTATATTACCTGTGTGAACAGGGTTCAGAGAGGAAAAATCCATGTGTGCATACAGGACAGAACAGCTTTTGTGCAGCTAGCCCAAGAGGAGTGGTGGAACTCCCCAGTCTTGTAGACACAAGAGAACAATCATGGAAACAGGAACACATGGGCTACCTGCACAGTGAACAAGTCTGTAAGAACATGTTCACACACCACCAAGAAACCTGAAGACACAAAAGAGAATGGTAAAACCAAAAACACTCAGTTTGAAAAAATGTTTGCAGTAATCCGCAAGTGCTAGTAAAAGATGTAAATAACAGGGTATTTGGTTGATACGTTTTTTGCAAAAAATGTATACTAAGCTGCTCTACCAATCTTCACGGTATACCCATATCAGAGCAGTCCTAACTAATGTATGCAATCCCTATCTGATGTATTTAAAAACCTGATCATCTGTATATTACCTGTGTGAACAGGGTTCAGAGAGGAAAAATCCATGTGTGCATACAGGACAGAACAGCTTTTGTGCAGCTAGCCCAAGAGGAGTGGTGGAACTCCCCAGTCTTGTAGACACAAGAGAACAATCATGGAAACAGGAACACATGGGCTACCTGCACAGTGAACAAGTCTGTAAGAACATGTTCACACACCACCAAGAAACCTGAAGACACAAAAGAGAATGGTAAAACCAAAAACACTCAGTTTGAAAAAATGTTTGCAGTAATCCGCAAGTGCTAGTAAAAGATGTAAATAACAGGGTATTTGGTTGATACGTTTTTTGCAAAAAATGTATACTAAGCTGCTCTACCAATCTTCACGGTATACCCATATCAGAGCAGTCCTAACTAATGTATGCAATCCCTATCTGATGTATTTAAAAACCTGATCATCTGTATATTACCTGTGTGAACAGGGTTCAGAGAGGAAAAATCCATGTGTGCATACAGGACAGAACAGCTTTTGTGCAGCTAGCCCAAGAGGAGTGGTGGAACTCCCCACACAGGTTCACACAGGTAATATACAGATGATCAGGTTTTTAAATACATCAGATAGGGATTGCATACATTAGTTAGGACTGCTCTGATATGGGTATACCGTGAAGATTGGTAGAGCAGCTTAGTATACATTTTTTGCAAAAAACGTATCAACCAAATACCCTGTTATTTACATCTTTTACTAGCACTTGCGGATTACTGCAAACATTTTTTCAAACTGAGTGTTTTTGGTTTTACCATTCTCTTTTGTGTCTTCAGGTTTCTTGGTGGTGTGTGAACATGTTCTTACAGACTTGTTCACTGTGCAGGTAGCCCATGTGTTCCTGTTTCCATGATTGTTCTCTTGTGTCTACAAGACTGGGGAGTTCCACCACTCCTCTTGGGCTAGCTGCACAAAAGCTGTTCTGTCCTGTATGCACACATGGATTTTTCCTCTCTGAACCCTGTTCACACAGGTAATATACAGATGATCAGGTTTTTAAATACATCAGATAGGGATTGCATACATTAGTTAGGACTGCTCTGATATGGGTATACCGTGAAGATTGGTAGAGCAGCTTAGTATACATTTTTTGCAAAAAACGTATCAACCAAATACCCTGTTATTTACATCTTTTACTAGCACTTGCGGATTACTGCAAACATTTTTTCAAACTGAGTGTTTTTGGTTTTACCATTCTCTTTTGTGTCTTCAGGTTTCTTGGTGGTGTGTGAACATGTTCTTACAGACTTGTTCACTGTGCAGGTAGCCCATGTGTTCCTGTTTCCATGATTGTTCTCTTGTGTCTACAAGACTGGGGAGTTCCACCACTCCTCTTGGGCTAGCTGCACAAAAGCTGTTCTGTCCTGTATGCACACATGGATTTTTCCTCTCTGAACCCTGTTCACACAGGTAATATACAGATGATCAGGTTTTTAAATACATCAGATAGGGATTGCATACATTAGTTAGGACTGCTCTGATATGGGTATACCGTGAAGATTGGTAGAGCAGCTTAGTATACATTTTTTGCAAAAAACGTATCAACCAAATACCCTGTTATTTACATCTTTTACTAGCACTTGCGGATTACTGCAAACATTTTTTCAAACTGAGTGTTTTTGGTTTTACCATTCTCTTTTGTGTCTTCAGGTTTCTTGGTGGTGTGTGAACATGTTCTTACAGACTTGTTCACTGTGCAGGTAGCCCATGTGTTCCTGTTTCCATGATTGTTCTCTTGTGTCTACAAGACTGGGGAGTTCCACCACTCCTCTTGGGCTAGCTGCACAAAAGCTGTTCTGTCCTGTATGCACACATGGATTTTTCCTCTCTGAACCCTGTTCACACAGGTAATATACAGATGATCAGGTTTTTAAATACATCAGATAGGGATTGCATACATTAGTTAGGACTGCTCTGATATGGGTATACCGTGAAGATTGGTAGAGCAGCTTAGTATACATTTTTTGCAAAAAACGTATCAACCAAATACCCTGTTATTTACATCTTTTACTAGCACTTGCGGATTACTGCAAACATTTTTTCAAACTGAGTGTTTTTGGTTTTACCATTCTCTTTTGTGTCTTCAGGTTTCTTGGTGGTGTGTGAACATGTTCTTACAGACTTGTTCACTGTGCAGGTAGCCCATGTGTTCCTGTTTCCATGATTGTTCTCTTGTGTCTACAAGACTGGGGAGTTCCACCACTCCTCTTGGGCTAGCTGCACAAAAGCTGTTCTGTCCTGTATGCACACATGGATTTTTCCTCTCTGAACCCTGTTCACACAGGTAATATACAGATGATCAGGTTTTTAAATACATCAGATAGGGATTGCATACATTAGTTAGGACTGCTCTGATATGGGTATACCGTGAAGATTGGTAGAGCAGCTTAGTATACATTTTTTGCAAAAAACGTATCAACCAAATACCCTGTTATTTACATCTTTTACTAGCACTTGCGGATTACTGCAAACATTTTTTCAAACTGAGTGTTTTTGGTTTTACCATTCTCTTTTGTGTCTTCAGGTTTCTTGGTGGTGTGTGAACATGTTCTTACAGACTTGTTCACTGTGCAGGTAGCCCATGTGTTCCTGTTTCCATGATTGTTCTCTTGTGTCTACAAGACTGGGGAGTTCCACCACTCCTCTTGGGCTAGCTGCACAAAAGCTGTTCTGTCCTGTATGCACACATGGATTTTTCCTCTCTGAACCCTGTTCACACAGGTAATATACAGATGATCAGGTTTTTAAATACATCAGATAGGGATTGCATACATTAGTTAGGACTGCTCTGATATGGGTATACCGTGAAGATTGGTAGAGCAGCTTAGTATACATTTTTTGCAAAAAACGTATCAACCAAATACCCTGTTATTTACATCTTTTACTAGCACTTGCGGATTACTGCAAACATTTTTTCAAACTGAGTGTTTTTGGTTTTACCATTCTCTTTTGTGTCTTCAGGTTTCTTGGTGGTGTGTGAACATGTTCTTACAGACTTGTTCACTGTGCAGGTAGCCCATGTGTTCCTGTTTCCATGATTGTTCTCTTGTGTCTACAAGACTGGGGAGTTCCACCACTCCTCTTGGGCTAGCTGCACAAAAGCTGTTCTGTCCTGTATGCACACATGGATTTTTCCTCTCTGAACCCTGTTCACACAGGTAATATACAGATGATCAGGTTTTTAAATACATCAGATAGGGATTGCATACATTAGTTAGGACTGCTCTGATATGGGTATACCGTGAAGATTGGTAGAGCAGCTTAGTATACATTTTTTGCAAAAAACGTATCAACCAAATACCCTGTTATTTACATCTTTTACTAGCACTTGCGGATTACTGCAAACATTTTTTCAAACTGAGTGTTTTTGGTTTTACCATTCTCTTTTGTGTCTTCAGGTTTCTTGGTGGTGTGTGAACATGTTCTTACAGACTTGTTCACTGTGCAGGTAGCCCATGTGTTCCTGTTTCCATGATTGTTCTCTTGTGTCTACAAGACTGGGGAGTTCCACCACTCCTCTTGGGCTAGCTGCACAAAAGCTGTTCTGTCCTGTATGCACACATGGATTTTTCCTCTCTGAACCCTGTTCACACAGGTAATATACAGATGATCAGGTTTTTAAATACATCAGATAGGGATTGCATACATTAGTTAGGACTGCTCTGATATGGGTATACCGTGAAGATTGGTAGAGCAGCTTAGTATACATTTTTTGCAAAAAACGTATCAACCAAATACCCTGTTATTTACATCTTTTACTAGCACTTGCGGATTACTGCAAACATTTTTTCAAACTGAGTGTTTTTGGTTTTACCATTCTCTTTTGTGTCTTCAGGTTTCTTGGTGGTGTGTGAACATGTTCTTACAGACTTGTTCACTGTGCAGGTAGCCCATGTGTTCCTGTTTCCATGATTGTTCTCTTGTGTCTACAAGACTGGGGAGTTCCACCACTCCTCTTGGGCTAGCTGCACAAAAGCTGTTCTGTCCTGTATGCACACATGGATTTTTCCTCTCTGAACCCTGTTCACACAGGTAATATACAGATGATCAGGTTTTTAAATACATCAGATAGGGATTGCATACATTAGTTAGGACTGCTCTGATATGGGTATACCGTGAAGATTGGTAGAGCAGCTTAGTATACATTTTTTGCAAAAAACGTATCAACCAAATACCCTGTTATTTACATCTTTTACTAGCACTTGCGGATTACTGCAAACATTTTTTCAAACTGAGTGTTTTTGGTTTTACCATTCTCTTTTGTGTCTTCAGGTTTCTTGGTGGTGTGTGAACATGTTCTTACAGACTTGTTCACTGTGCAGGTAGCCCATGTGTTCCTGTTTCCATGATTGTTCTCTTGTGTCTACAAGACTGGGGAGTTCCACCACTCCTCTTGGGCTAGCTGCACAAAAGCTGTTCTGTCCTGTATGCACACATGGATTTTTCCTCTCTGAACCCTGTTCACACAGGTAATATACAGATGATCAGGTTTTTAAATACATCAGATAGGGATTGCATACATTAGTTAGGACTGCTCTGATATGGGTATACCGTGAAGATTGGTAGAGCAGCTTAGTATACATTTTTTGCAAAAAACGTATCAACCAAATACCCTGTTATTTACATCTTTTACTAGCACTTGCGGATTACTGCAAACATTTTTTCAAACTGAGTGTTTTTGGTTTTACCATTCTCTTTTGTGTCTTCAGGTTTCTTGGTGGTGTGTGAACATGTTCTTACAGACTTGTTCACTGTGCAGGTAGCCCATGTGTTCCTGTTTCCATGATTGTTCTCTTGTGTCTACAAGACTGGGGAGTTCCACCACTCCTCTTGGGCTAGCTGCACAAAAGCTGTTCTGTCCTGTATGCACACATGGATTTTTCCTCTCTGAACCCTGTTCACACAGGTAATATACAGATGATCAGGTTTTTAAATACATCAGATAGGGATTGCATACATTAGTTAGGACTGCTCTGATATGGGTATACCGTGAAGATTGGTAGAGCAGCTTAGTATACATTTTTTGCAAAAAACGTATCAACCAAATACCCTGTTATTTACATCTTTTACTAGCACTTGCGGATTACTGCAAACATTTTTTCAAACTGAGTGTTTTTGGTTTTACCATTCTCTTTTGTGTCTTCAGGTTTCTTGGTGGTGTGTGAACATGTTCTTACAGACTTGTTCACTGTGCAGGTAGCCCATGTGTTCCTGTTTCCATGATTGTTCTCTTGTGTCTACAAGACTGGGGAGTTCCACCACTCCTCTTGGGCTAGCTGCACAAAAGCTGTTCTGTCCTGTATGCACACATGGATTTTTCCTCTCTGAACCCTGTTCACACAGGTAATATACAGATGATCAGGTTTTTAAATACATCAGATAGGGATTGCATACATTAGTTAGGACTGCTCTGATATGGGTATACCGTGAAGATTGGTAGAGCAGCTTAGTATACATTTTTTGCAAAAAACGTATCAACCAAATACCCTGTTATTTACATCTTTTACTAGCACTTGCGGATTACTGCAAACATTTTTTCAAACTGAGTGTTTTTGGTTTTACCATTCTCTTTTGTGTCTTCAGGTTTCTTGGTGGTGTGTGAACATGTTCTTACAGACTTGTTCACTGTGCAGGTAGCCCATGTGTTCCTGTTTCCATGATTGTTCTCTTGTGTCTACAAGACTGGGGAGTTCCACCACTCCTCTTGGGCTAGCTGCACAAAAGCTGTTCTGTCCTGTATGCACACATGGATTTTTCCTCTCTGAACCCTGTTCACACAGGTAATATACAGATGATCAGGTTTTTAAATACATCAGATAGGGATTGCATACATTAGTTAGGACTGCTCTGATATGGGTATACCGTGAAGATTGGTAGAGCAGCTTAGTATACATTTTTTGCAAAAAACGTATCAACCAAATACCCTGTTATTTACATCTTTTACTAGCACTTGCGGATTACTGCAAACATTTTTTCAAACTGAGTGTTTTTGGTTTTACCATTCTCTTTTGTGTCTTCAGGTTTCTTGGTGGTGTGTGAACATGTTCTTACAGACTTGTTCACTGTGCAGGTAGCCCATGTGTTCCTGTTTCCCGGATTTGATAAATCTGCAGTGCTAAACCGCTGCGGATGTATTGCGGATTTACCGCGGTTTTTCTGCGCATTTCACTGCGGTTTTACAACTGCGATTTTCTATTGGAGCAGTTGTAAAACCGCTGCGGAATCCGCAGAAATAGTACCAACAATCCAAACAACACCAAGGACCCAGGATAAACAATAATTCAGAAAATACTAAAATATGAGGACAACAGGGAAGTATAAAAAATAATGCCTTTATTAATATATATATATGGCAATGGCACCAACACTGTGCCTGTACTTGGAAGCAAACAATATATATACAAAATACTAAAATTCATATAAAAAATAATAATAAATCTATATGTTTACTGGAGGACGGACGAGTAAAAATAGGACAAAAATGGACTAGGGCACACAGAGAACCAAGGGAATTCAATAATAGCAATAATATATGAGCTGAATACCGACCAGAAGTATTAGTTCCCTATACAGAAAAAGTGCATAGTGCATATAAAATAATAATCATATCCCCTACATAGAGGGACCACATACAAGAAAAAATACATGCAAAAATATGCAGATTAAATTATTACTAAAGTGCAAAATATCTGCTAATGCAAAAAAGGGTGTAAGTGAGAAATATAGTACACTCATAAAAATATAATGTGTAAAACATAAAAAGAATAAGGTGTAAAAAATATGGAAGTGGTGTGAGGTAGTGACACACCAAAATAGGGAGATACTAAAAACTAGCACTAATGGAAGGCAAAGTTTGTGCAGTTTTGGAGAAAAAGGCTAATAGGGTCTGCACATATAAGTATAAAATACCGCTAGACACCTCATATGAGGGAACACTAGACCCCTTTGTATGGTATCAAGAGAATGTGTGCTTCAGAAAAAGAGACTAATAAAGTCTGCCCATATAGGGGTGAAATACCGCTAGATCCCTAGATAAGGGAACACTAGACCCCTTTGTATGGTATCAAGAAACTGTGTGCCAAAGAAAAAAAGAGAGGCTGGAAATCGCCAATTAAAAGACAATAAGTATCTGAACCAGTCCGTCCACGCCAAGATACAGGACACCCCGACACGTGTTTCGGACGTGAGTCCTTCGTCAGGGGGTAATGTATCCGTGGAACCGGAGCGGTTTAAATAAGACGCCGATTAGAGGAGGCGGGAGCGCTAGCGGCGCATGCGTCATCGGGAGGGATTTTTTTTTTTTTTTTTTCTTTGGCACACAGTTTCTTGATACCATACCAAGGGGTCTAGTGTTCCCTTATCTAGGGATCTAGCGGTATTTCACCCCTATATGGGCAGACTTTATTAGTCTCTTTTTCTGAAGCACACATTCTCTTGATACCATACAAAGGGGTCTAGTGTTCCCTCATATGAGGTGTCTAGCGGTATTTTATACTTATATGTGCAGACCCTATTAGCCTTTTTCTCCAAAACTGCACAAACTTTGCCTTCCATTAGTGCTAGTTTTTAGTATCTCCCTATTTTGGTGTGTCACTACCTCACACCACTTCCATATTTTTTACACCTTATTCTTTTTATGTTTTACACATTATATTTTTATGAGTGTACTATATTTCTCACTTACACCCTTTTTTGCATTAGCAGATATTTTGCACTTTAGTAATAATTTAATCTGCATATTTTTGCATGTATTTTTTCTTGTATGTGGTCCCTCTATGTAGGGGATATGATTATTATTTTATATGCACTATGCACTTTTTCTGTATAGGGAACTAATACTTCTGGTCGGTATTCAGCTCATATATTATTGCTATTATTGAATTCCCTTGGTTCTCTGTGTGCCCTAGTCCATTTTTGTCCTATTTTTACTCGTCCGTCCTCCAGTAAACATATAGATTTATTATTATTTTTTATATGAATTTTAGTATTTTGTATATATATTGTTTGCTTCCAAGTACAGGCACAGTGTTGGTGCCATTGCCATATATATATATTAATAAAGGCATTATTTTTTATACTTCCCTGTTGTCCTCATATTTTAGTATTTTCTGAATTATTGTTTATCCTGGGTCCTTGGTGTTGTTTGGATTGTTGGTACTATCCATACACGAGTGGTTTGCCACTCACCTTTCTGTGTATAGGCCATTCCTCAACTATTTACATATTATATATTATGATGTATATATATATACTCCTCTTATTTTAAAGTATCTGTGGTCTGGAATTATACATTTGTTTCAATTCGGAATCCGCAGAAAGAAGTGACATGCTGCGGAATGTAAACCGCTGCGTTTCCGTGCAGTTTTTCTGCAGCATGTGTACAGCGATTTTTGTTTCCCATAGGTTTACATTGAACTGTAAACTCATGGGAAACTGCTGCGGATCCGCAGCGTTTTCCGCAGTGTGTGCACATACCTTTAGAATTAGGCTATGTGCACACGGTGCGGATTTGGCTGCGGATCCGCAGCGGATTGGCCGCAGCGGATTCGCAGCAGTGTTCCATCAGGTTTACAGTACCATGTAAACCTATGGAAAACTAATTCCGCTTTGCCCATGGTGCGGAAAATACCGCGCGGAAACGCTGCGTTGTATTTTCCGCAGCATGTCAATTCTTTGTGCGGATTCCGCAGCATTTTACACCTGTTCCTCAATAGGAATCCACAGGTGAAATCCGCACAAAAAACGCTGGAAATCCGCAGTAAAGCCGCAGGTAAAACGCAATGCCTTTTACCCGCGGATTTTTCAAAAATGATGCTGAAAAATCTCACACGAATCCGCAACGTGGGCACATAGCCTTAGGGTTAGGGTTGGAATTAGGGTTGTGGTTAGGGTTGTGATTAGGGTTATGGCTACAGTTGGGATTAGGGTTAGGGGTGTGTTGGGGTTAGTGTTGGAGGTAGAATTGAGGGGTTTCCACTGTTTAGGCACATCAGGGGTCTCCAAACGCAACATGGCGCCACCATTGATTCCAGCCAATCTTGTATTCAAAAAGTCAAATGGTGCTCCCTCACTTCCGAGCCCTGACGTGCGCCCAAAAAGTGGTTTACCCCCTCATATAGGGTATCACTGTACTCAGGACAAACTGCGCAACAATTACTGGGGTCCAATTTCTCCTGTTACCCTTGTGAAAATAAAAAAAATGCTTGCTAAAACATCATTTTTGAGGAAAGAAAAATGATTTTTTATTTTCACGGCTCTGCGTTGTAAATGTCTGTGAAGCACTTGGGGGTTCAAAGTGCTCACCACATATCTAGATAAGTTCCTTGGGGGGTCTAGTTTCTAAAATGGGGTCACTTGTGGGGGTTTCTACTGTTTAGGCACACCAGGGGCTCTGCAAACGCAACGTGATTCCATCAAAGTCTGCATTTCAAAAGTCACTACTTCCCTTCTGAGCCCCGACGTGTGCCCAAACAGTGGTTTACCCCCACACATGGGGTATCAGCATACTCAGGAGAAACTGGACAACAACTTTTGGGGTCCAATTTCTCCTGTAACCCTTGGGAAAATAAAAAATTCTGGGCTAAATAATTATTTTTGAGGAAAGAAAACGTATTTATTATTTTCACGGCTCTGTATTATAAACTTCTGTGAAGCACTTGGGGGTTAAAAGTGCTCACCACACATCTAGATAAGTTTCTTTCGGGGTCTAGTTTCCAAAATGGGGTCACTTGTGGGGGGTTTCTACTGTTTAGCCACATCAGGGGCTCTGCAAACGCAACGTGACGCCCACAGAGCATTCCATCAAAGTCTGCATTTCAAAACGTCACTACTTCACTTCCGAGCCCCGGCATGTGCCCAAACAGTGGTTTACCCCCACATATGGGGTATCAGAGTACTCAGGAGAAACTGGACAACAACGTTTGAGGTCAAATTTCTCCTGTTACCCTTGGGAAAATAAAAAATTGCAGGCTAAAAGATCATTTTTGAGAAAATAATTTTTTTTTTTATTTTCATGGCTCTGCGTTATAAACTTCTGTGAAGCACTTGGGGGTTCAAAGTCCTCACCACACATCTAGATTAGTTCCTTTGGGGGTCTAGTTTCCAAAATTGGGTGATTTTTGGGGGATCTCCAATGTTTAGGCACACAGGGGCTCTCCAAACGTGACATGGTGTCCGCTAATGATTGGAGCTAATTTTCCATTTAAAAAGCCAAATGGCGTGCCTTCCCTTCCGAGCCCCGCTGTGCGCCCAAACAGTGGTTTACCCCCACATATGGGGTATCAGCGTACTCAGGACAAACTGGACAACAACATCTGGGGTCCAATTTCTCCTATTACCCTTGGCAAAATAGGAAATTCCAGGCTAAAAATCATTTTTGAGGAAAGAAAAATTATTTTTTATTTTCATGGCTCTGCGTTATAAACTTCTGTGAAGCACCTGGGGGTTTAAATTGCTCAATATGCATCTAGATAAGTTCCTTGGGGCGTCTAGTTTCCAAAATGGGGTCACTTGTGGGGGAGCTCCAATGTTTAGGCACACAGGGGCTCTCCAAACGCGACATGGTGTCCGCTAACAATTGGGGCTAATTTTCCATTCAAAAAGTCAAATGGCGCGCCTTCCCTTCCGAGCCCTGCCGTGCGCCCAAACAGTGGTTTACCCCCACATATGAGGTATCGGCGTACTCGGGAGAAATTGCCCAACAAATTTTAGGATCCATTTTATCCTATTGCCCATGTGAAAATGAAAAAATTGAGGCAAAAAATTTTTTTTGTGAAAAAAAAGGACTTTTTCATTTTTACAGATCAATTTGTGAAGTACCTGAGGGTTTAAAGTGCTCACTAGGCATCTAGATAAGATCCTTGGGGGGTCTGGTTTCCAAAATGGGGTCACTTGTGGGGAAGCTCCAATGTTTAGGCACACAGGGGCTCTCCAAACGTGACATGGTGTCCGCTAACGATGGAGATAATTTTTCATTCAAAAAGTCAAATGGCGCGCCTTCCCTTCCGAGCCTTACCATGGGCCCAAACAGTGGTTTACCCCCACATGTGAGGTATCGGTGTACTCAGGAGAAATTGCCCAACAAATTTTAGGATCCATTTTATCCTGTTGCCCATGTGAAAATGAAAAAATTGAGGCTAAAAAATTTTTTTGTGAAAAAAAAGTACTTTTTCATTTTTACGGATCAATTTGTGAAGCACCTGGGGGTTTAAAGTGCTCACTATGCATCTAGATAAGTTCCTTGGGGCGTCTAGTTTCCAAAATGGGGTCACTTGTGGGGGAGCTCCAATTTTTAGGCACACGGGGGCTCTCCAAACCTGACATGGTGTCCGCTAAAGAGTGGAGCCAATTTTTCATTCAAAAAGTCAAATGGCGCTCCTTCCCTTCCAAGCCCTGCCATGCGCCCAAACAGTGGTTTACCCCCACATATGAGGTATCAGCGTACTCAGGACAAATTGGACAACAACTTTCGTGGTTCAGTTTCTCCTTTTACCATGTGGAAAATAAAAAAATTGTTGCTAAAAGATAATTTTTGTGACTAAAAAGTTAAATGTTCATTTTTTCCTTCCATGTTGCTTCTGCTGCTGTGAAGTAGCTGAAGGGTTAATAAACTTCTTGAATGTGGTTTTGAGTACCTTGAGGGGTGCATTTTTTAGAATGGTGTCACTTTTGGGTATTTTCAGCCATATAGACCCCTCAAACTGACTTCAAATGTGAAGTGGTCCCTAAAAAAAATGGTTTTGTAAATTTTGTTGTAAAAATGAGAAATCGCTGGTCAAATTTTAACCCTTATAACTTCCTAGCAAAAAAAAATTTTGTTTCCAAAATTGTGCTGATGTAAAGTATACATGTGGGAAATGTTATTTATTAACTATTTTGTGTCACATAACTCTCTGGTTTAACAGAATAAAAATTCAAAATGTGAAAATTGCGAAATTTTCAAAATTTTCGCCAAATTTCCGTTTTTATCACAAATAAACGCAGAATTTATTGACCTAAATTTACCACTAACATGAAGCCCAATATGTCACGAAAAAACAATCTCAGAACCGCTAGGATCCGTTGAAGCGTTACCTCATAAAGGAACACTGGTCAGAATTGCAAAAAACGGCAAGGTCTTTAAGGTCAAAATAGGCTGGGTCATGAAGGGGTTAAGTGGCGAAAAAAAAATCCAAAGTATGTTAAAAAAAAAGCTTAATTTTCCAAGATCCGAAGCGTCTCCTTTTAGGATCTGCGGCTGGGTTCAGGCTTATTTTTTGCACATCGAACTTAAATTTTTATTGATACCATTTCGGTGTTGATATGATGTTTTGATCACCAGTTATTACATTTTAATGCAAAGCAACCAAAAAAACATTATTCTAGCTCTTTTACTTTTTTTATCGCCACGCTGTTTACCGTTCGGATTAATTATATTTACCGTATATACTCGAGTGTAAGCCGACCCGAATGTAAGCCGATACCCCTAATTTTGCCACAAAAAACTGGGAAAATTTAATGACTTGAGTATAAGCCTAGGGTGGGAAATGCAGCAGCTACGCATAAAAGTAAAATTAATTGAGACATCAGTAGGTTAAGAGTTTTTGAATATCCATATTGAATCAGGAGCCCCATATAATGCTCCATAAAGTTTATGATGGCCCAATAAGATGCTCCATATTAAAATATGCCCCATATAATCTTGCATAAAGGTTAATAGTGGCCCCATAAGATTCTCCATAGACACATTTGCCCAATATAATGCTGTACAAATGATGATTATGGCCCCATAAGATGCTCCATAAAGATATTTGCCCCATATACCATAATGCTCCACAAACGTTAATTATGACCCCCTACACACACTTGCCCCATATAGTGCTGCACAAACGTTATGGCCCCATACAGACACTAGCCCCATATAGTGCTCCACAAACGTTAATTATGGCCCCATACAGACACTTGCCCCATATAGTGCTGCAGAAACGTTATGGCCCCATAGATGCTCCATACAAACACTTGCCCTATTTGCTGTTGCTGCGATAAAAAAAAAATCACATACTCACCTTTCCGTCGCTCAGGCCCCCGGCACTTTCAATATTCACCTGCTTTTTAAATACATCAGATAGGGATTATATACATTAGACAGGACTGCTCTATTATGGGTATACCTTGGCGATTGGTGGAGCAGCTTAACATACTTTTTTTTTGCAAAAAAACGTATTAACTGAATACCCTGTATTTTTTCATTTTTTGACTAGCACTTGCTTATTTACTGTGACTTTTTTTACAACAGAGTATTTTTTGACCTCTCTGTGCGCTTTTGTGTCTTCAAGTTCTTTCATGGTGTGAACAGGTTCCTACAGACTTGTTCGCTATGCAGGTGGCCCATGTGTTTTTGGTTTTATAATTGTTCTCTTGTTTCTACAAGACTGGGGAGTTCACCACTCCTTTGTGGGTCATTTGCATTGTAGCTGCTCCATCTTGCATGTTCTACGTGGATATTTTCTCTCTGAGCCCTGTTCATACAGGTACTATACAGATGATCAGGTTTTTAAATACATCAGATAAGGATTATATACATTAGACAGGATTGCTCTATTATGGGTATACCTTGGCGATTGGTGGAGCAGCTTAACATCCTTTTTTTTGCAAAAAAACGTATTAACTAAATACCCTGTATTTTTTCATTTTTTGACTAGCACTTGCTTATTTACTATGACTTTTTTACAACAGAGTATTTTTTTTACCTCTCTGTGCGCTTTTGTGTCTTCAAAAAAACATTATTTTAGCTCTTTTACTTTTTTTATTGCCACGCCGTTTACTGATCGGATTAATTATATTTACCGTATATACTCGAGTATAAGCCGACCTGAGTGTAAGCCGATCCCCCTAATTTTGCCACAAAAAACTGGGAAAATGTAATGACTCGAGTATAAGCCTAGGGTGGGAAATGCAGCAGCTACAAATAAAAGTAAAATCAATTGAGACATCAGTAGGTTAAGTGTTTTTGAATATCCATATTGAATCAGGAGCCCCATATAATGCTCCATAAAGTTTATGATGGCCCCATAAGATGCTCCATATTAAAATATGCCCCATATAATCCTGCATAAAGGTTAATAATGGCCCCATAAGATTCTCCATAGACACATTTGCCCAATATAATGCTGTACAAATGATGATTATGGCCCCATAAGATGCTCCATAACGATATTTGCCCCATATAGTGCTGCACAAACCTTGATTATGGCCCCATAAGATGCTCCATACAGACACTTGCCCCATATACCGTAATGCTCCACAAACGTTAATTATGACCCCCTACACACACTTGCCCCATATAGTGCTGCACAAACGTTATGGCCCCATACAGACACTTGCCCCATATAGTGCTGCACAAACGTTATGGCCCCATACAGACACTAGCCCCATATAGTGCTCCACAAACGTTAATTATGGCCCCATACAGACACTTGCCCCATATAGTGCTGCAGAAACGTTATGGCCCCATAGATGCTCCATAAAAACACTTGCCCTATTTCCTGTTGCTGCGATAAAAAAAAAATCACATACTCACCTTTCCGCCGCTCAGGCCCCCGGCACTTTCAATATTCACCTGCTCCTCGTTCCGGCGCCGCTCCATCTTCAGCGTCTTCTGCACTGACGTTCAGGCAGAGGGCGTGCACTAACCACGTCACCGCGCCCTCTGACCTGAGCATCACTGCAGAAGACGCTGAAGACGGAGCGGCGCCGGAACTGGGAGTAGGTGAATATCGTGCAGCGCAGTGCTCCCCTCGCCGTTATACTCACCTGCTCCTGGCGCTGTGCAGTCCCTGCTTCCCCGACACCGCAGCTTCATCCTGTACTGAGCAGTCACCGTTACCGCTCACTACAGTAATGAATATGCGGCTTCACCTCTATGGGAGGTGGAGCTGCATATTCATTGCTGTAATGAGTGGTACCATGTGACCGCTCAGTACAGAAAGAAGCTGGGGCGCCAGGGAGCCGGGGACCTGCAGGCACCGCACCAGGAGTAGATGAGTATAATTAGACAGCCCCCGCTTCCCCTCTCCTGCGCACCCCTGGGTATGACTCGAGTATAAGCCGAGAGGGGGACTTTCAGCCCCCAAAAATGGGCTGAAAATCTCGGCTTATACTCGAGAGTATACGGTATACATTGATAGATTCTGAATGCAGTGATATCAAATATGTGTATTTTTTTAATTGTTTTAATTTAGTAGGGGATGATTTCACTTTTATTTTTTTATTGTTTTAATATTTCTAAAAACACTTTTCTTTTACTTTACACTTGCTTCAATAGTCTTCATGGGAAACTAGAAGCTACGATCATCCGATCGCTTGTGATACACAGAGCAGGGCTTCAGCTCTGCTCTGCATAGCAGAAATGCTCACTTGCTATGAGCGCCGACCTCTGGGCGCCACTCATAGCAGTCCGGCAATGACAACCACAGGGTCTGTAGAACCCGGGTTCCCATGACAACCCATTGGCGACCCGCGGTCATGTGACACAGGCACCAATGGGCAGGATTAGTGATGTGCTTCCGATGCGATCGTGTTAAATGCCACTGTCAGAGATTGGCAGCGGCATTTAACAGCCGCAAGTGGATCATAATTCCACCCGCGGCTGTTAAGGGCACATGACAGCTATTGAAATCAGCTGACATGTGCTGGAAAACATGTAGGCGCAGCGCCAGATCCCACATCAAAGGGAGAGACCCGACATGCACCGTACATGTACGCCGCATGTTGTGAACTGGATAAAATAGTTTGTTGAGCCCTCTTCATTGCTCTAATTATAATTAGTCTAATGTTATATGTGTACCCATGTCACATGAGTACAGCAGCCAGTTGCTAGTAGCTAGTGATTCCACCGACATTTTCTGATCCCATCTAATTTTGTAAAGACACATAGACTTTTTTCTTCTAGTCTCTTTATATTTGGAATACCTATTTGGTTTATTGTACATAGCATACACCCCATGACCATACTGCTGTTGTTGCCACATGATTGTTACCAATCGAGAACCTATAATGTAGCAACTTCACAATTTCGCATTTTAGGTGTCATTGACTTAATTTTCATTTTGGGTGAACATCATGATTTAAAAAAATAAAAACAAGAATAAGAGATTAAGGCTCTGTTCACACATTGCATTTTTTTCCATAGGCAAAACCTGCTCTCTTTTTCAGTAAAGAAAAAAAAGTAGGTTTTGCTGCGTTTGTAATGCGTTTTTATTGCTTTGTTTTTGCTGTCTCTTTTGCATGTTGATGAAATTTTGTGGCCCAAAAAAAGCATGATTTAACTTTGTTTTGTTTTTGCACCAAAAACGCAGCAAAAACTGATATCTTCATTTTTTTACTGTTTTGTTGCATAGCTTTTGCACTTACTCATTGTTTCCTATGGGTGAAAAACGCTGCAAATATGCAGAAAATGCGGAAAGTGACATGCTGTAGTTTGCAGAAATGCAATAATTTTCCAAATCAGTCAGGAACATAAAACTAATTTGTTTGTGCAGCGCCCCAGGGTCCTGGTCGTTGCAGTAATGTCATTCTTCCCCCTGGGAGAGTGATGTTATGTCTGAAGGCAATAAAGGAGATCACTTTACTAGGTATCACAACCCACACAACACACTTCACACTCCAGTCCACCAGGGGGAGCTGTGCTTCTATTTAGTAGGGCACTCTTCACAATTAGGTAAAACTGGTGGTCTGGATAGGAAGTTAGGCAGAAGCTGACTGGGTTTCACCCAGGCAGCATCAGTCTGGTGGAAGCTGACTGGGCTTCACCCAGTGAGCTGCTATCTGAGCTCCACTCAGGTAGTGGGTCCCTGACAGGGGTGGGATCCTGTCAGAGGACTAGATAGAAGGACACTGAGCTGCGACTGCCTACCGATGCGGCAGCATCCTAAGAAAGAGACATTGAAGGAGAATTGTGTTGCAGAGAGTGAGAAACGAAGTCATAGCAAAAGGAGAGGAAACCAGAAGGAGTTCTGCCCTGTAAAAGGCTGCCTCCTTTCTGAGGCGCAGGATCCGGTAGCCGGAACACCGAGGGAGTCATCGTCTCCAAGCCTGGCTCCAGAGACCGGCAGGACAGCTAATTCCATATTAGTTGCCCGACCTTTACCCAGGAGGCACGGTGGCAACGATGGGAGGCCAGGGAGTGCTAGAGTCCCTGTAAAAAGCCTCAAGCCACCAGTCATACGGGTTGTTCCTATCCATCTAGGGGACAGAGAAAAAGACATAACATCTACAATAGTTGTGAGGACCTTACCGAGAAGCTCAGCAGGAAGGGACTACAACACCTAGGCGTTAGAGGAAGCCTATTGATTTCCACCTGGATAAGGGGGGACTCTGGATTTGCCTTCAGACCGGCCGGACTCTGCCAGCCCTGTAATCCGGTGCTCTGGACTGTGGACGCTGAAGCCTTCAGTAAAAGGTAAAGAGACTGCAACCTTGTGTCCTCGTTCTTCACTGCGGCTCTCAGCATCCATCATCCACACACTGGGCAGCCCTGGGGACACACTACACCTGTGGAAAGGTATACCATCTAGCTGCCATAACATCACCCCAGCGGACCCCTAAGCAGCGTCGGTCACCCTGACCGAATACCACAGGTGGCGTCACGAACATTATCCCTTTAAAGACCTTTTTCGAATTTACAACGGGCATCCCTAGGGCCACGGACCGGGTCAGCCATCGTGACATCCCCCCTTGAGAACTGAAGGGCCCGGCTCCGAGTACCCCACTGCCCTACTGAGGGCGCTCCATTTGCAAAATGCTGCAAAAATGCAAAGTGTGAACATAGCCTAAGGTTCTCCTACTGTTTGACTGTCACCAGGTATTTGCTAACTGATCTCATAACAGCATAATGTAGAAAAAAAATACCCTGAATCCAATGATCTATCACTTAGTTTACTGGGTGCAGCAATTGTAACACAGAGTTTTTAGATTTAGCATGCAGCAGAAATGAGAAAGCTAATGCCGCCCACACCAGGCTTTCCATATACAATGTCCATAGACAGTGAGGTGCTAATCATAGGAGAGGGCAGAGTCAGTCTAACAAGTACCTGCCAGGTAATCAGGGCAATGATAATGTCCTTGTGGTAAAACCTTCATTGCTAGTAAATAGCAGTATACAGATTCCTAAATGACACATTGTTAAAAGCTCTTTTTCAACTTCTATCTCATGCTTTCTACAAACTATATAGCAAAAAAAAGCTGACTGATTCCGACTAACAATTGTAGGCAACACAACAATTCTACTGGCTGTTGCTGCAAATTACCGTATATACTCGAGCATAAGCCGACCCGAGTATAAGCCGACCCCCCTATTTTTGCCACAAAAAAGTGGGAAAACTTAATGACTCGAGTATAAGCCTAGGGTGGAAAATGCAGCAGCTACCGGTGAATGTCAAACATAAAAATAGATACCAATAAAAGTAAAATTAATTGAGACATTAGTAGGTTAAGTGTTTTTGAATATCCTTTTTGAATCAGGAGCCCCATATTATGCTCCATACAGTTCATGATGGCCCCATAAGATACTCCATACAAAATACGCCCCATATAATGCTCCATACAGTTTATGATTGGCTCTATAAGATGCTCCATAAGAAGCTCCATATTAAAATATGCCCCATATAATGCTGCACATATGTTGATTATGACCCCATAAGATGCTCCATAGACACATTTGCCCTGTATAACGCTCCACAAATGTGGATTATGGCCCCATAAGATGCTCCATACAGATATTTGCCCCATGTAATGCTGCACATGGCCCCATAAGATGCTCCATAGAGATATCTGCCCCATATAATGCTGCACATGGCCCCATACAGATATTTGCCCCATATAATGCTGCACATGGCCCCATAAGATGCTCCATAGAGATATCTGCCCCATATAATGCTGCACATGGCCCCTTACAGATATTTGCCCCATATAATGCAGCACATGGCCCCATAAGATGCTCCATAGAGATATTTGGCCTATATAATGCTGCACATGGCCCCATACAGATATTTGCCCCATATATGAATATGCGGCTCCACCCCTATGGGAGTGGAGTCGGGTCCATATTCATTACTGTAATGAGCGGTAGCATGTGACCGCTCACTACAAAAAGAAGCTGCCGGCGACGGGGAACCAGGGATGTGCAGGGACCGCGCCAGGAGCAGGTGAGTATTATTAGACATTTCCGCTCCCTCTCCCCTGCCGACCCCTGGGTATGACTCGAGTATAAGCCGAGAGGGTTACTTTCAGCCCAAAAGAGTGGGCTGAGAATCTTGGCTTATACTCGAGTATATACGATAGGAGAAATTTAAACTAAAAATTGGTTAAGTTTGCTAACAAAGGGTAAAAACAAATTAGACTTTATACTTTTATCCAAAATGTATGCTAAGTGCAAACATGGCACTGATGATGACGTGGCAAGGCGATAGAATGGCAACATTAGTTCTAACACCATGGTAGTACTGGCAGTAACTGACATTAGTAGTACCAAACACAAGTCACCTTTGGTCTCCTTTGCAAAGTTTAGCAAGCACATTAGCAAAGATGAAGTAGAAATTGAATAAATGTCCCATTGCTCATCTCAATCACAGCAGGATGATGTAGCTCTTGACAATGACACCATCAGCAGTAGTCAGCTTTCTGCTCAATCCACCCCCTCCACTAACATAATCGTTAATGTTTTACAGAGTGAAATTTAAAATCCATCAATGACACCTTTGCCCCAAAGTCAACACAATTCTAATGCCAATCTGTGTTGCAGGTTAGTCAAGGTGGTAGGGACACTGGTTCATGGTAGTTGCACTCTGAGGGGGCAAACCTCAAAGTGGGAATCAGGTGGAGGGCAAGAAACACTTGCCAATTCGAACACAGTGGCACCCGTCAGCCCAATCATGGATATCAATGACGATGATGAATCTGTATTGGACAACACCTCGGAACTAGACAGGGGTGACTAGGAGTTGAAGTCCTCAGATGAAAAGATTGATAGCATTGGTAATACACAGCGCAGGTGTTGTGCGTTAAATGCATCCTCTGTGGCCAAATCAGTTTTACCTGCAGTCAACTGTACAGTAGAGCAGGTAATGCCACACCTGGAGGAGGCTCTTCAGTTCCTGTAAGAACTGTTCAGGGTGGGAACGAGTTGTACTTGTGGTCTTCTTGTGTGTGGGAATTTTTATCCATGTTGCCAGAGGACCAATCTATTGCATTGTGCAGGGTCTGATGTTGGAAAATAAGCCGAGTACACCCTGGCACACATCAAATAGGAACATCATCAGTCCATCAGCACATGAAATAGCATCACCTGCTCATGTGGAGAAGGCAAACTGATAACCAGTCTGCACCCGCAAGTATTGCCTTGTCGTTGTCATCAGCCACTTAATTATCCTGACTTACTGCTTTCCATACACTTCCTCATCCACCTTTATTGCATTGCAAATTTTCAGTTTTTTTGTGCCTAAGAAACATGCGTTTCATTGTCCAGTTACATTAAATTTGGACTCCCATGTGTCCAAGTTCTCCACAATTGATGTCCAACCACGTGGATTGTATTGCCATTTGTAAAAGAACTGCATGCGCTCAGGCTGAATGGAAGATACCTAGCTGCCATTACTTATTGTACCACAAAGCCACCTCTGCCAGGTACGTGCACATAATGCCCTTCAAAGGGGATAATTTTTAGACTGTTTATATAATTTAGGCAGCCTAAAAATTATGATGCTGCAGTGTTTTGTTAAATACCTCTTTTTACCATCCGTTTTACCCTAGCTAGATAGGTTGAAGTCATTTAAACGTTAAAAAGGTTTTGTTGATATTACAGACCCAAAACAATTTTAATTGACTCCAAGGGAACTCATAGTGCTCTATGGATATTTGCCAGACAATTAGTGTTTTTTTAATTATGCGAATCACATTAATTTATTCATTACAAATCACATTTTTGGGGAGAAATTCAGCGTAGTCAATGAACACTAATCTCAAAACATCTTTACTCGTGACAGGTTCTCTTTAAAGCCAATGAATGCCGTGTATACAGTATATGGTTTGCTACAACCTAGTAGAGTAGGTGAAACAGCTCCTAAGAAGTTTTAATGTTTTAACCCAAACAGGTCTTTTATAAGCCTACACATATTCTACAATGTACAAAAACCTTTTTCACCTTGTAAATGTTGACGTCACAGCTAACAACACTGAATGCATTCTCTCGGCTAAAGTGCTTTCTGCTTGAATCAGTATATTTTTCCAATTCTTTGCTACAATCACAGCTTTCATCTCTAAGACTGAATAATAGAATAGAGAGAATCAGTAGCCGATACAGTTACATTCTGCGGCAAAGCAGGGAGAATCGGTCTCCCTGCTCTGCCGCTATGGGGCCCCTGAGCAGGTGGGGGCCTGGTGCCAGCAGTGGCCCCCCTGCCGTCATCGGAAGATCAGCTGTATTGGCATCTAGTCGAGACAGCTGACCGCGGTGATGAGGGAAGGAGCGCTACGCTCATGGAGGGAAAAATGGTAACAAAATTCTCATTGGGGTCTGTTACAAACCCCCAAATATAACAGAAACCATGGAAAGTCTACTTCTAAAGCAGATAGATGAAGCTGCAACCCATAATGAGGTCCTGGTTATGGGGGACTTTAACTACCCGGATATTAACTGGGAAACAGAAACCTGTGAAACCCATAAAGGCAACAGGTTTCTGCTAATAACCAAGAAAAATTATCTTTCACAATTGGTGCAGAATCCAACCAGAGGAGCAGCACTTTTAGACCTAATACTATCTAATAGACCTGACAGAATAACAAATCTGCAGGTGGTTGGGCATCTAGGAAATAGCGACCACAATATTGTACAGTTTCACCTGTCTTTCACTAGGGGGACTTGTCAGGGAGTCACAAAAACACTGAACTTTAGGAAGGCAAAGTTTGACCAGCTTAGAGATGCCCTTAATCTGGTAGACTGGGACAATATCCTCAGAAATAAGAATACAGATAATAAATGGAAAATGTTTAAGAACATCCTAAATAGGCACTGTAAGCGGTTTATATCTTGTGGGAATAAAAGGACTAGAAATAGGAAAAACCCAATGTGGCTAAACAAAGAAGTAAGACAGGCAATTAACAGTAAAAAGAAAGCATTTGCACTACTAAAGCAGGATGGCACCATTGAAGCTCTAAAAAACTATAGGGAGAAAAATACTTTATCTAAAAAACTAATTAAAGCTGCCAAAAAGGAAACAGAGAAGCACATTGCTAAGGAGAGTAAAACTAATCCCAAACTGTTCTTCAACTATATCAATAGTAAAAGAATAAAAACTGAAAATGTAGGCCCCTTAAAAAATAGTGAGGAAAGAATGGTTGTAGATGACGAGGAAAAAGCTAACATATTAAACACCTTCTTCTCCACGGTATTCACGGTGGAAAATGAAATGCTAGGTGAAATCCCAAGAAACAATGAAAACCCTTTATTAAGGGTCACCAATCTAACCCAAGAAGAGGTGAGAAACCGGCTAAATAAGATTAAAATAGATAAATCTCCGGGTCCGGATGGCATACACCCACGAGTACTAAGAGAACTAAGTAATGTAATAGATAAACCATTATTTCTTATTTTTAGGGACTCTATAGCGACAGGGTCTGTTCCGCAGGACTGGCGCATAGCAAATCTGGTGCCAATATTCAAAAAGGGCTCTAAAAGTGAACCTGGAAATTATAGGCCAGTAAGTCTAACCTCTATTGTTGGTAAAATATTTGAAGGGTTTCTGAGGGATGTTATTCTGGATTATCTCAATGAGAATAACTGTTTAACTCCATATCAGCATGGGTTTATGAGAAATCGCTCCTGTCAAACCAATCTAATCAGTTTTTATGAAGAGGTAAGCTATAGGCTGGACCACGGTGAGTCATTGGACGTGGTATATCTCGATTTTTCCAAAGCGTTTGATACCGTGCCACACAAGAGGTTGGTACACAAAATGAGAATGCTTGGTCTGGGGGAAAATGTGTGTAAATGGGTTAGTAACTGGCTTAGTGATAGAAAGCAGAGGGTGGTTATAAATGGTATAGTCTCTAACTGGGTCGCTGTGACCAGTGGGGTACCGCAGGGGTCGGTATTGGGACCTGTTCTCTTCAACATATTCATTAATGATCTGGTAGAAGGTTTACACAGTAAAATATCGATATTTGCAGATGATACAAAACTATGTAAAGCAGTTAATACAAGAGAAGATAGTATTCTGCTACAGATGGATCTGGATAAGTTGGAAACTTGGGCTGAAAGGTGGCAGATGAGGTTTAACAATGATAAATGTAAGGTTATACACATGGGAAGAAGGAATCAATGTCACCATTACACACTGAATGGGAAACCACTGGGTAAATCTGACAGGGAGAAGGACTTGGGGATCCTAGTTAATGATAAACTTACCTGGAGCAGCCAGTGCCAGGCAGCAGCTGCCAAGGCAAACAGGATCATGGGGTGCATTAAAAGAGGTCTGGATACACATGATGAGAGCATTATACTGCCTCTGTACAAATCCCTAGTTAGACCGCACATGGAGTACTGTGTCCAGTTTTGGGCACCGGTGCTCAGGAAGGATATAATGGAACTAGAGAGAGTACAAAGGAGGGCAACAAAATTAATAAAGGGGATGGGAGAACTACAATACCCAGATAGATTAGCGAAATTAGGATTATTTAGTCTAGAAAAAAGACGACTGAGGGGCGATCTAATAACCATGTATAAGTATATAAGGGGACAATACAAATATCTCGCTGAGGATCTGTTTATACCAAGGAAGGTGACGGGCACAAGGGGGCATTCTTTGCGTCTGGAGGAGAGAAGGTTTTTTCACCAACATAGAAGAGGATTCTTTACTGTTAGGGCAGTGAGAATCTGGAATTGCTTGCCTGAGGAGGTGGTGATGGCGAACTCAGTCGGGGGGTTCAAGAGAGGCCTGGATGTCTTCCTGGAGCAGAACAATATTGTATCATACAATTAGGTTCTGTAGAAGGACGTAGATCTGGGGATTTATTATGATGGAATATAGGCTGAACTGGATGGACAAATGTCTTTTTTCGGCCTTACTAACTATGTTACTATGTTACTATGTTACTATGTTATGTTACGCTCCTTCTCCCATCATCCCCCACATCGTCTGACAGCGGGCGCGATGATGTCACCGCCCGGCGCCCACTGTCAGGAGATGAGCAGGAGCAGGCAGCGCCGCTGGAACAAGGAGGACGAGAGGTGAGTATTTATTGTGGTTTTTTTATGGGGGGCTGTCTTAGGGTGGTTTCACACTTGCGTTTTTGTCTGCAGCGTTTATTGCACAAAAAAACGCATGCGTTTTTTTCCCTATATTTAACATTGAAAACGCATGCGTTTTTTTGTGTACGCGTTTGGCCGCGTTTTCAATCGCATGCGTTTTTTAACTGCATGCGTTCATTTTCAAAAATGCAACTTGTAGTATTTTTGAGAGGCGTTTTTTGGACACAAAAAAACGCATGCGTTTTCATGCGTTTTTTTGGGGTCAAAAAACACATTGGAGTCAATGGGAACGCATGTGTTTTTTTTGTGCATGCGTTTGCATGCGTTAAAAACGCATGCGTTTTTTTTTTAAAAAAACATAAAAACACACTGATAAACCACCCCACACCATAAAATTGATAAAGGGATCCTACCCCTAACCTTAACCCTAACCCTACCCCTAACCCTAACCCTACCCCTAACCCTACCCCTAACCCTACCCCTAACCCTAATCCCTTTAAGGGTAGGGTTAGGGGTAGGGTTAGGGTTAGGGGTAGGGTTAGGGTTAGGGTTAGGGTTAGGATCCCTTTAGGGTTAGGGTTAGGATCCCTACCCCTAACCCTACCCCTAACCCTAGCTCTTTCTGTTTATAGTGGGTTTTTTACTTTATTTTGATGATTGGCAGCTGTCACAAATTTATCTGCATGCGTTTAAAAAACGCAAACGCATGAAAAAACGCATGTAAACGCGTCAAAACGCCGCGTTTTTTCACCACATGCAAAAACGCATGCGTCAAAAAACGCAGCGTTTGCACGCGTTTACATGCGTTTTTTCACCATGCGTTTTTTTAAAAAACGCATGCGTTTTGAAACGCAAGTGTGAAACCAGCCTTATATACTGGATATGCCTATGGGGGGTGTGCTGCCCTACATACAGGATCTGCCTATGGGGGGGCTGCCTTATATACAGGATCTGCCTATGGGGGCTGCCTTATATACAGGATCTGCCTATGGGGGGTGTTGCCTTATATATAGGATCTGCCTTTGGAGGGTGCTGCCTTTCATACAGGATCTGCCTATGGGGGGTGCTGCCTTATATACAGGATCTGCCGATGGGAGGTGTTGCCTTATATACAGAATCTGCCTATGGGGGTGCTGCCTTATATACTGGATCTGCCTATGGGGGGCTGCCTTATATACAGGATCTGCCTATGGGGGGGTGTTGCCTTATATACAGGATCTGCCTATAGGGAGGTGTTGCCTTATATACAGGATCTGCCTATGGGGGGTGCTGCCTTATAAACAGGATCTGCCTATGGGGTTGCTGCCTTATATACAGGATCTGCCTATGGGGGGTGCTGCCTTATACTACAGGATCTTCCTATGGGGGGGTGCTGCCTTATATACAGGATCTGCCTATGGGGGTGCTCATTATGCTACAGGATCTGCCTATAGGGAGGTGTTGCCTTATATACAGGATCTGCCTATGGGGGGTGCTGCCTTATAAACAGGATCTGCCTATGGGGTTGCTGCCTTATATACAGGATCTGCCTATGGGGGGTGCTGCCTTATACTACAGGATCTTCCTATGGGGGGGTGCTGCCTTATATACAGGATCTGCCTATGGGGGTGCTCATTATGCTACAGGATCTGCCTATAGGGGGGAGTGCTGCATTATACTTCATGATCTTCCCATCCTAATGGGGGGGGGGGTGCTGTCTTATACTACAGGGTCTGCCTATGGGGGTGCTGCCTTGTATTATATTGCGGACTATCTGGCACATTATACTATATGGAGGTTATCTATGGGGGCCATCATACAGTGTGGAGATTACAGTGATGGGGCCATTATACAGTGTTGGATCCATCAAACAGTTTGGAGGCTACTAAGGGGTCAGTATACTGTATGGGTGGTACTATACAGTGAGGGGGCATTATACTGTGTATAAGAGAGCATCATACTGTGTATAGGGGAGCTGTACAGGGGGAGAGACTAGGGATATTATTAAATGTAAAGTGGGCACTTATTGTTATAGGGGAACTCAGGGTACTGTGACTATTAAAGGGGCACACAGGACAATATTACTTTCTAGGGGGCAAAATGTGGGCTCTGTTTTCTAGGGCACTTGCATCCAGCATTACTATATTATAGAGGGGTGCTTTAGAACTTAGAGGGTACAGAGAACCACACAGCAGGTGCAGCAATAGGGTCACATACGTCAGCAGAGGCTCAGTATTGGGGTATCAGGTGTAGTAATAGAGACACATACGGCAGCGGCTCAGTATTGGGGTATCAGGTGCAGTAATAGGGACACATACGGCAGGAGCGGCTCAGTATTGGGGTATCAGGGGCAGTAATAGGGATACATACGGCAGCAGCGGCTAAGTATTGGGGTATCAGGTACAGTAATAGGGACACATACGGCAGCAGCGGCTCAGTATTGGGCTATCAGGTGCAGTAATAGGGACACATAGGGCAGCAGCGGCTCAGTATTGGGGTATAAGGGGCAGTGATAGGGTCACATATGGCAGCAGCGGCTCATCTCAGTATTGGGGTATCAGGGGCAGTAATAGGGACACATACGGCAGCAGCGGCTCAGTATTGGGGTATCAGGGGCAGTGATAGGGTCACATACGGCAGCAGCGGCTCAGTATTGGGGTATCAGGTGCAGTAATAAGGACACTTAAAGCTGCAGCAGCTCAGTATTGTGGTATCAGGGGCAGTAATAGTGACACATATGGCAGCAGCGGCTCAGTATTGGGGTATCAGGTGCAGTAATAAGGACACATATGGCAGCAGCAGCTCAGTATTGGGTTATCAGGTGCAGTAATAGGGACACATAGGGCAGCAGCGGCTCAGTATTGGGGTATCAGGGGCAGTGATAGGGTCACATACGGCAGCAGCGGCTCAGTATTGAGGTATCAGGTGCAGTAATAGGGACACAAACGGCAGCAGCGGCTCAGTATTGGGGTATCAGGAGCAGTAATAGGGACACATACGGCAGCAGCGGCTCAGTATTGGGGTATCAGGTGCAGTAATAGGGACACATACGGCAGCAGCGGCTCAGTATTGGGTTATCAGGTGCAGTAATAGGGACACATAGGGCAGCAGCGGCTCAGTATTGGGGTATCAGGGGCAGTGATAGGGTCACATACGGCAGCAGCGGCTCAGTATTGAGGTATCAGGTGCAGTAATAGGGACACAAACGGCAGCAGCGGCTCAGTATTGGGGTATCAGGAGCAGTAATAGGGACACATACGGCAGCAGCGGCTCTGTATTGGGGTATCAGGGGCAGTAAAGGGACACATACGGCAGCAGCGGCTCAGTATTGGGGTATCAGGGGCAGTGATAGGGTCACATACGGCAGCAGCGGCTCAGTATTGAGGTATCAGGTGCAGTAATAGGGACACAAACGGCAGCAGCGGCTCAGTATTGGGGTATCAGGAGCAGTAATAGGGACACATACGGCAGCAGCGGCTCTGTATTGGGGTATCAGGGGCAGTAAAGGGACACATACGGCAGCAGCGGCTCTGTATTGGGGTATCAGGGGCAGTAAAGGGACACATACGGCAGCAGCGGCTCTGTATTGGGGTATCAGGGGCAGTAAAGGGACACATACGGCAGCAGCAGCTCAGTATTGGGGTATCAGGGGCAGTGATAGGGACACATACAGCAGCAGCGGCTCAGTATTGGGGTATCAGGTGCAGTAATAAGGACACATAAAGCTGCAGAGGCTCAGTATTGTGGTATCAGGGGCAGTAATAGGGACACATATGGGAGCAGCAGCTCAGTATTGGGGTATCAGGTGCAGTAATAGGGACACATACGGCAGCAGCGGCTCAGTATTGGGGTATCAGGTGCAGTAATAGGGACACATACGGCAGCAGTGGCTCAGTATTGGGGTATCAGGTGCCGTAATAGGGACACATATGGCAGCAGCGGCTCAGTATTGGGGTATCAGGTGCAGTAATAGGGACACATACGGCAGCAGCGGCTCTGTATTGGGGTATCAGGTGCAGTAATAGGAACATAGCAGTGGCTGTTGTATTCTCTGCAGACGAGTCCTGGCTGGAAGAAGTTGTCATGTCGGTCTGGGCCAGATGGAAAAGATGGGAAAAGTGAACGATTCCATCATAAAGAACGTCAACGGTAAGACATTATCAATAACTGTGCTGTGATCTCTTACATGTTCTGTAGGGCTGGTATCTACCACTGACCATATGGCGGTAATATCCATGTTGGTCTTTATATAGAGATTATCTTCAGTAACAGCACGGTCATCTGCTGAGATTCTCCTCCACTATTAGGGTGTGTCACCCAGTTGTTATCAAGGTTATCTGGTTAGGGGCCCACTCAGAAGTTTCACCCCCCCCCTGAGCCAAAACCCTAGCTACGCCTCTGGAGGGAATATATCCTAAGAATCATTTCTTCAAAGGATATTAGTTACAAGATAATTGATCTTCCCCTCTTCTAAGGTATTCCATTATGCCTTATCTAGAAGAGCATATACAGGATCTCACAAAAATGAGTACACCCCTCACATTTTTGTAAATATCTTATGTTTTTATGAAACAGCACTGGAGATTTGATACTATGATACAATGTAAAGTAGTCAGTGTACAGCTTGTATAACTGTGTAAGTTTAGTGTGCCCGCTAAATAACTCAATACAAAAGTGTGTACACCCCTAAGTGAAAATGGCCAAATTGTGCAGAAAATGTCAATATTTTGTGTGGCAACCATTATTTTCAAGAACTGCCTTAACTCTCTTGGACCTGGTGTTCACTAGAGCTCATCATCATTATTCTAGTCTTCACAAATCTCCCTTCAGATCCTGTTGCTTAATAACAATCATTTTTAAATGACTGTGTAGAGGCAAATTGTATAGGGCACAGACGTGAGCAGAAAGAATGATGATCACAGGAGAAAGGATAAAGCGTTCCAGCAGTTTAAAGGGAACCTGTCACCCCGAAAATCGCGGGTGAGGTAAGCCCACCGGCATCAGGGGCTTATCTACAGCATTCTGTAATGCTGTAGATAAGCCCCCGATGTATCCTGAAAGATGAGAAAAAGACGTTAGATTATACTCACCCAGGGGCGGTCCCGCTGCTGGTCCGGTCGGATGGGCGTCTCCGGTCCGCTGCGGCGCCTCCCATCTTCATTACAAGACATCCTCTTCTGATCTTCAGCCACGGCTCCGGCGCAGGTGTACTTTGCTCTGCCCTGTTGAGGGCAGAGGATAGTACTTCAGTGCGTAGGCGCCGGAAAGGTCAGAGGCCCGGCGCCTGCGCACTGCAGTACTTTGTCTGCCCTCAACAGGGCAGAGCAAAGTATGCCTGCGCCGGAGCCGTGGCTGAAGATCAGAAGAGGACGTCTTGTAATGAAGATGGGAGGCGCCGCAGCGGACCGGAGACGCCCGTTTGACCTGACCAGCAGCTGGACCGCCCCTGGGTGAGTATAATATAACGTCTTTTTCTCCTCTTTCAGGTAACATCGGGGGCTTATCTACAGCATTACAGAATGCTGTAGATAAGCCCCTGATGCCGGTGGGCTTACCTCACCCGCGAATTTCGGGGTGACAGGTTCCCTTTAAACATTTCAGGGAAAATTTGAACAGATCTGTAGTTAGCAGTGCAGGACAGGTCAAGGAGTAAAAGGGTGATGACAACAGGTTAACAGATGTTTTAATTTGAAATAAGTGGTGAGGAAAGCACTGAGACTTGTGATGCATACCTACGCTTTAGGACTGAGAATAGAGTAAAAATTGTCAAATATTAGATTGTATGAAGCTCAGAGTAGAGAAATAGGGATGTCTGGAAAATTGAAGGTCAGGAAAATAGCAGTAGCATGTCATTTACCTCGGTAGTTTGACAGGTTCTTATGAAGGTACCAGTAGCGTAGCTACTGGGGGGGCAGAGGGGGCCACATGAAGGGGCCCACTGAGAGCCAGGGCAGCGCCACTTCTGTGATGAGGCAGAACACCGCATAGGAGCAGAGCAGTATAATGTCTGCTCCGGTCTGATGTTTGCGCGCTATTAGCACAGTGGCCGGCTGCAGTCTCCTTCCCCCTGCAGTGAATGGTTTCGCCCGTCTGTGGTCTGACCTGATCCTGAAGCTTTTCCTGGCTGCAGTTTTTCTTCGCTCTGTGCACGCTGGGATTGGCTCAGGCACGCTGGGTCCTAGTGCCCACACCCTGCACTTACTTCCTGGTCCTGCCTGCAGTGCAAACTTTCTCAGTAAGTGGGGATGGAACTTATTAGATTTATTAAATTCAGGTATGTCACTGTGAGACCGTTGGGGTATTGTGGGGGCTGAAAGTGGGTGAGGGGGGACAGGGTACTGGGGGGGTGATTGTGAGACCATGGGGGTATTGTGGGGGAGGGGAGACAGGGCACTGGGGGGTGAATGTGAGACCATTTGGGGGTTGTGAGGGCAGAAGGTTGGTGAGGTGGGACAGGGCACTGATGGGGTGGATGTGAGATGATGGGGGTATTGGGGCTGAAGTGGGGGAGGGGGATAGGTGACTGGGGGCTGAATATTATGTTTTGTTATATTATATGTACTCCATCATATGTAATATTTGCTGTCTGGGGAGGCTGGTGATGGGGGGGGGGGAGGGTAGGGGGCTTTTGATGCGTACCACCTGGGTCTTTTATGAGAATTAGTATATGGAGCCGGCATACAGTAACCAAGAGCTGCGTCACATTTACAGCACCACTCCAGCATTTTTTTATTTCATTGCTGGAGCGGTGCTGAAAATCCACGTCCCCTGCCTCCTGTCTGATACTCACCTTCTGGCGTTTTCATCTGTTTTAGTCTCCCCTCGGCTCCGTCTCCTGCAGTTTGTGGCCTGTCCGCTGCCCTATTGTTTCATGGAGCAGCGCAGAGGTCACTAATCATTGTGAGTCTATGGGAGCCTCGTTCTGGCCTCTTTCTCACTCTCAGGTTATGTGCACACAGTGCGGATTAGCCGCTGCCGATTCGCAGCAGTTTTCCATCTGGTTTACAGTGCCATGTAAACCTATGGAAAACCAAATCCGTAGTGCCCATGGTGCGGAAAATACCGCGCGGAAACGCTGCGTTGTATTTTCCATAGCATGTCAATTCTTTGTATAGATTCCGCAGCGTTTTACACCTGTTCCTCAATAGGAATCCACAGGTGGTAAAACGCAGGTGAAATCCTCACAAAAAACACAGGAAATCCATGGTAATTCCGCACACAAATCCGCAACAAGTGCACATAGCCTCATAGTCTTACATTGAGCGCTTGTGACATAACTTCTGGCCTGTCAGAAGCTGCGCTCACAAGTTTGAGTAAATGACCCGGGACATCCAAATCATGACAGGGAGCTGTGAGTCCATCACACTGTGTATAAGGGAGCTGCGGGCCCATCATACTGTGTATAAGGGAGCTGCAGGCCCATCACACTGTGTATATGGGAGCTGCAGGTCCATCATACTGTGATAAGGGAGCTGCGGGCCCATCATACTGTGTATACGGGAGCTGCGGGTCCATCATACTGTGTATACGGGAGCTGCGGGTCCATCATACTGTGTATAAGGAAGCTGCGGGCCAATCATACTGTGTATAAGGGAGCTGCGGGCCAATCATACTGTGTATAAGGGAGCTGCAGGCCAATCATACTGTGTATACGGGAGCTGCGGGTCCATCATACTGTGTATAAGGAAGCTGCGGGCCAATCATACTGTGTATAAGGGAGCTGCGGGCCAATCATACTGTGTATACGGGAGCTGCGGGTCCATCATACTGTGTATAAGGGAGCTGCGGGTCCATCATACTGTGTATAAGGGAGTTACGGGCCCATCATACTGTGTATATGGGAGCTGTGGGCCCATCATACTGTGTATAAAGAAGCTGTGGGCCCATCATACTGTGTATAAGGAAGCTGTGGGCCCATTACACTGTGTATAGGGAACTGAGGGGGACATCATACTGTGTATAGGGAACTGTGAAGGCATATTGTGCATATGGGAGCTGTTGGCCCATTACACTGTATATAGGGGAGCTCTGGGGGGCATTATACTTTCTATAGTGGAATTCTGTCAGCATTATACTGTGTATAGGGGAGCATTGGGCTCATACTATCTATAGGGGAGCAGTGGGTTCATACTGTGTAAAGGGGAGCAGTGGAAACATCATACGGTGTATAGGGGAGTTATAGAATCATCATACTGTGTATAGGGGAGCTGTGGGGGCCTTATACTGTGTATATGGAAGCTTTAAGCTCACCATACTGTGTATAATGGAGCACTACATGGGGGAACTTAGGGGACGTTATTAAATGTTAAGTGGGCACTTAAAGGGACTCTGTCACCTGAATTTGGAGGGAACAATTTTCAGCCATAGAGGCGGGGTTTTCGGGTGTTTGATTCACCCTTTCCTTACCCGCTGGCTGCATGCTGGCTGCAATATTGGATTGAAGTTCATTCTCTGTCCTCCATAGTACATGCCTGCGCAAGGCAAGATTGCCTTGTGCAGGCATGTACTACGGAGGACAGAGAATGAACTTCAATCCAATATTGCAGCCAGCATGCAGCCAGCGGGTAAGGAAAGGGTGAAACAAACACCCGAAAACCCCGCCTCTATGGCTGAAAATTGTTCCCTCCAAATTCAGGTGACAAAGTCCCTTTAAGCATCATTGTTATAGGGGCACTCAGAGTATTGTGACCATCAAAGTGCATATGGTCACAATCTGGCGATAATGTCAATGTTCGTTTTTGTATATAGATTTATTTTCAACAACAGCGCGGTTATATTCTGAGGTTCCACTATAGTCATAATTAGAGTCCGCAACCGTAGCTGTCATCAGGGTTATCTGGTTAGGGGCCCACTCAGATGTTTCGCCCCCCCCTAAGTTGAAACCCTAGCTACGCCTCTGGAAGGTACTCAAGATTTAGGGACATGGACTGGAAATATGACAGTGTGAATGGGTTCAAATATGAGTGATTATTGCATACTTACCTCTATAACTCAACCATGCTAGGTCATTGGCCTCATTTTATGCCTCTATAATTTGGGTGGTAGACTACCAACAATACACCTAGACATTGGATCTTTTTTTAAGTCTTACTAGCACAAGAAGTGTGATATTACATTTATGGTTGTACATATATTGATGAAGAATGTCATGTAGGCAATTAGAAAACAGCAGTGCTTTCCTTCCATTAAACTTAATCTTGATGAAAGGTGCAGAGCAATTAGAAGTAGAGTAAAAAGCATTCATATTACTATGATACTGTCTCATGAGAATCAGAGAGAAAAATTTAAGTGGTTTTCTATTGCTTTCAACAGCACTTATTTATTGGACATCAGGTCATTACAGACTTCTGTTGGTGTTTACTAACCGTAGCATGGATTTCCAAGTGAAAGGAAGTAAGAATATTGGTTCTGCCAAAAAATTGTAACACATAAGGGTAGTGGGGAAATCATGTATAGTATTTTATATGATAGGTTAAAATACTACATTTTAAAGTAATATAACTAGTCTGCCTAACCATTCTGCTGCAAAAGGTTGTACATTACTTACATATTTATGGCCTATCCTCAGAACAGCTTATCAATATCCATGAAGTTAGCGTGAACACTCCCTAACTAACGTTGAGTTTTTTGGGTAGAAACCCCTCATAATTTCAAAACTTCAAGCGATGAGGTATCCCCTTCATGACCTTCGAATTTTCCGTTTTTCCTTTTTCATTTTTTATTCCCCTCCTTCCCAGAGCCATAACTTTTTTTATTTTTCCGTCAATTTCGCCATGTGAGGGCTTATTTTTTGCGGGACGAGTTGTACTTTTGAACGACATCATTGGTTTTACCATGACGTGTACTAGAAAATTGGAAAAAAAATTCCAAGTGCGGTGAAATTGCAAAAAAAGTGCAATCCCATGCGTGTTTTTTGTTTGGCTTTTTTGCTAGGTTCACTAAATGCTAAAACTGACCTGCCATCATGATTCTCCAGGTCAATATGAGTTCATAAACTCCAAGCATGTCTAGGTTATTTTTTATCTAGGTGGTGAAAAAAAAAATCCAAACTTTGGTAAAAAAAAAAAAATTGCGTCATTTTCCGATACCCGTAGCGTCTCCATTTTTTGTGATCTGGGGTCGGGTGAGGGCTTATTTTTTGCGTGCCGAGCTGATGTTTTTAGTGATACCAATTTGGTGCAGATAAGTTAATTTGATCGCCCGTTATTGCATTTTAATGCAATGTCGCAGCGACCAAAAAAACGTAATTTTGCCGTTTCAAATTTTTTTATCGCTACGCCATTTAGTGATCAGGTTAATCCATTTTTATTGATTGATCGGGCAATTCTGAATGCAGTGATACCAAATATGTGTATATTTGATTTTATTTTTATTGCTTTATTTTGAATGGGGCTAAAGGGGGTGATTTAAACTTTTATATTTTTTTATTTATTTCATATTTTTTAAAATATTTTTTTTTAACTTTTGCCATGCTTCAATAGCCTCCATGGGAGGCTAGAAGCTGGCACAACTGGATCGGCTCAGCTACATAGCAGCGATCATCAGATCGCTCCTATGCAGCTGAATTGCAGGCTTGCTATGAGCGCCGTCCACAGGGTGGCGCTCACAGCAAACCAGAATCAGTAAACATAGAGGTCTCAAGGACCTCTATGGTTACTATCCTGACGCATCGCTGACCCCCGATCATATGACGGGGTTGACGATGTGCGCATTTCCGGCCGCGCTGCCGGAAGCGGTAGTTAAATGTCGCTGTCAGCGTTTGACAGTGGCATTTAACTAGTTAATAGCGGCGGGTGGATCGCGATTCCACTCGCCATTATTGCGCGCACATGTCAGCTGTTCAAAACAGCTGACATGTCGCGGCTTTGATGTGGGCTCACCGCCGGAGCCCACATCAAAGCAGGGATCTAACCTCGGACGTACTATCCCGTCCGAGGTCAGAAAGGGGTTAACATAGCCATATAGCACATCACATGACCCATTATGGATTGCTACTTGTATATAAGGTCAGAACCACTGTCAGTATATGAATTCATCATCAGAACCATTGTCAGTACATAAACACATTATTAGTATTACCATCAGTTCATAAATGCATCACCATAAATACTGTCAGTACATGAATGCATAACCAGATCCACTGTTAGTACATGAATGCAGCACTAGAACCACAAAGCAGCATAAAGCTAAGTACAGCAATCAATTGTAATGTCAGGGCAGCCCCATATACAATTACATGAACCTGCAACACCCACCTCTCCATTGTGCCCTGCCCCTTCCACAATGTCCCCCCACACTCCCACCTTTCCATACTGTCTTCCCATGCTTCCATATCTGCATACTGCCCCCTCAAGCTTCCACATCGCTATATTGTCCCCCATATTGCTCCTTTCCATAATGTCACCTCATGCTCCCACCTCTCCATACTCTCCTCCACCTCTCCATACTACTCTCCCACACTTATACATCTCCATACTGTCCCCTTACTCCTATGTACTGCCACTCATGCTTCCACCTCTCTATGCTGTGCATCCACATTGTCCCAGCTCCATAATGGTTGCCCCAGTTTGTTCCTCTCCATAATGTGACCCTGCACTGCCCCTCTCTATTTTGCCCTCCTCACACTGTTCCCGCGCTATATTGCACCCCCTTGCACAATTGCCTCCCACTAACACCACCCCAGCTCCCATCTACAATAATAGCCCATCCATTGAATCTTCAGCTATTCCATAGAGCAATGGTCTATAGAGCAATAGGTGTAATGATCATAGCTGTAGGGGCCACACATTCAATTTAAATGTATTGTGGCTCCCTGCACTGCAATACACACCGTCGGCCAATCAGAGGCCGGCAACTGACATTGGCATGCTGTGATTACACAGTTGGCACATGGCATGGCGCTTGCACGTTGAAGTCATTTGCCAGCTTCGCACCATCTATGTAAGAGGACGTTGCACATCATGAGAGCAGAGGAAGCTAAGAAGCATCGTTTTGGGTTTTCTTTACATTTGTTGGAGAAGAGCCACAGAACAGAGATATCATTACTGAAAGGGGGCAAGGATGGAGGACATTATACCAGCATTGGGGTCATTATACCTGGAAAGGGAGACATTATACTGGGAAGGCACCCAGAATGGAGGACATTATACCAGGATGGGGGACATTATTACTTAAAGGGGACCATGAATGGGGGACATTATACCTGGAAGGGGCCCAGGATGTGTGACATACTAGGATGTGGGATATTTTACCAGGAAGGGGCTTAGGATGTGTAACATTATACCAGGAAGAGGCTCAGAATGGCAGACATTATACATGAAAGGGACCTGGATAAAGGACTTTACACCTGGAAATGGCCCAGGATGGGGGAAAATATTACTAAAAGGGAGCCAGGATAGAGACATTGTTACAGGAAGTGGTCAGGATGCAGTAAATTATTACAGGGAGAGGCCCAGGATGGGGGACATTATCTCAGGAAGGAGCCAGGATCGGGAACATTATTACAGGATGGGAGAAATTATTACAAGGTGGGACAAACACATATCTTCACAGTACCTGGAACGCTACTAGGACCTATACATCTAACGATCCTGCAGGTGGGGGCCAAATCCAAATTCTGCACTAAAGCCCATAGGACTCTAGTTACACTACTGCATAGTACATTGAGGCTATGTTGAGCGAAACGGATCGTTCATTTTCAAAAGTCGCCGACTTTTGGCAAAGTCGGGTTTCATGAAACCCAACCGGATCCCTGTGTGGGGTCGGCCATGCGGTACGCGACTTTCGCGCCAAAGTCGCGTTTCGTATGACGCGCTTTGCGCCATTTTTTCAGCCAATGAAGGAGCATGGGCAGAGTGATGACATAGGTCTTAGGGGCGTGGACGCCTATCGTCATCTTGTCGATTGTGCGCAGTAGCGATTTGCAATGTGTAACACCAGCTTTTCTGTTCAGGGACGGAGGGGAGAGAGAGAGAGAGAGGGAGAGAGAGAGGGAGAGGGAGAGAAAAAAAATAAAATTTTTTTTAAAAAAAATAAAAAATTCCCATTGACTTTGCATTGGGTTTCGTGTTTCGGTCGGTCCCCGACTTTTCGCCATAATCGGCCGATTTCACTCGACTCGACTTTAGAGATAGTCGGGTTTCGCGAAACCCGACTCGACCCTAAAAAAGTAAAAGTTGCTCAACCCTAGTGTGCGGATTTTTCCGCACTGATTTTGATAAATCCGCAGGGCAAAAACACTGCGTTTTTCCTGCGGATTTATTGCGGATTTTCTGGGGATTTTCCGCATTTTTTGTGCGGATTCTACTGCGGTTTTACACCTGTGTTTTTTTAATATGGAGCAGGTGTTAAACCGCTGCGGATTCCGAACAAAGAATTGACATGCTGCGGAAAATAAACCGCAGCGTTTCCGCGCGTTTTTTTCCGCAGCATGTGCACAGTGGTTTTTGTTTTCCATAGGTTAACATGGTACTGTACACCGCATGGAAAACTGCTGCGCAGTAAAAACTGCAACGTGTGCACATACCCATGCCTTTCCCCACCATCTTTGCCGCCATTGCGATATGGTGGTGACAGCAGGAGTGTGATGAAGCCAGCAGCATTATGATCTGATCATGCTGCTGCATGTCAGAACAGGAAGCTAATGATTGCTCCTTTGCTCCTGTCACGGCACTCAAGTGTTCAAATGCATTCAGGTAGACACATATGAATTAAATACAGGGAAAAGGGGAGTGACGTCTACTTAAATTCAGCCCTGGCATTTTTAAGAACACAGGCCCACTTCTTGTAACTTCTGTAATTTTGCTCTCTAGATAGTCTAAGTCCAGGTCAGCAGCATACAACAGAGATGACGCCCGACCAGCCTCACTTTAAATACAGCGGGAGAGCAAATAAAATGTTTTGTATTGGGGTAAACAGGGGGTCAGGAGTCAATATACATGCCAAGAGTGTGCAAAGCAGTCATCAAAGCAAAAGGTAGCCACTTTGAAGAACCTAGAATATAAGACATATTTTCAGTTGTTTCACACTTTTTTGCTAAGTATATAATTCTACATGTGTTAATTCATAGTTTTGATGCCTTCAGTGTGAATTTACAATTTTCCTAGTCATGAAAATACAGAAAAATCTTTAAATGAGAAGGTGTGTCCAAACGTTTGGTCTGTACTGTATATATACACACATACTCACATACAAGACATATACAGACACATAAAGTGCATATATATACCTATATAGATACAGTATATACACACAGTACATACATATATACACATACATAAACTACAGACACATGACTTGCACATATACACACTTCACACATTGAGCACACACCAATATACTCACTACTTTCTGCAGGCAGCTGGATTTCTTCATGTGACATTACTTTCTAGGAGCAGGGGATTTCAACCTCATTGCTAGTGGTTGCACACACAGGCCTGAGCCCTCCTCTCACCCTCAGCCCTGCATCCTGCAGCACTGATCCTCTCACCCTCAGCCCTGCATCCTCCAGCACTGATCCTCTCACCCTCAGCCCTGCATCCTCCAGCACTGATCCTCTCACCCTCAGCCCTGCATCCTGCAGCACTGATCCTCTCACCCTCAGCCCTGCATCCTCCAGCACTGATTCTCTCACCCTCAGCCCTGCATCCTCCAGCACTGATCCTCTCACCCTCAGCCCTGCATCCTCCAGCACTGATCCTCTCACCCTCAGCCCTGCATCCTCCAGCACTGATCCTCTCACCCTCAGCCCTGCATCCTCCAGCACTGATCCTCTCACCCTCAGCCTTGCATCCTCCAGCACTGATCCTCTCACCTTCAGCCCTGCATCATCCAGCATTGATCTTCTGACTATCAGCCCTGCATCCTCCAGCACTGATCCTCTCACCCTCAGCCCTGCATCCTCCAGCACTGACCCTCTCAATCTCAGCCCTGCATCCTTCAGCACTGATCCTCTCAATCTCAGCCCTGCATCCTCCAGCACTGATCCTCTCACCATCTGCCCTGCATCCTCCAACACTGATCCTTTCACCCTCAGCCCTGCATCTTCCAGCACTGATCCTCTCACCCCCAGCCCTGCATCCTTCACTACTAATCCTCTCACCCTCAGCCCTGCATCCTCGAGTACTGATCTTCTCACTCTCAGCCCTGCATCCTCCAGCACTGATCCTCTCACCCTCAGCCCTACATCCTCCAGCACTGATCCTCTCACCTTCAGTCCTGCATCCTCCAGCACTGATCCTCTCACTCTCAGCCCTGCATCCTCCAGCACTGATCCTCTCACCCTCAGCCCTGCAATCTCCAGCACTGATCCTCTCACCCTCAGCCCTGCATCCTCCAGCACTGATCCTCTCACCCTCAGCCCTGCAATCTCCAGCACTGATCCTCTCACCCTCAGCCCTGCATCCTCGAGCACTGATCCTCTCACCCTCAGCCCTGCAACCTCCAGCACTGATCCTCTCACCCTCAGCTCTGCATCCTCCAGCACTGATCCTCTCACTGTCAGTCCTGCATCCTTCAGCACTAATCCTCTCACCCTCAGCCCTGCATCCTCCAGCACTGATGCTCTCACCCTCAGCCCTGCATCCTTCAGCACTGATCCTCTCACCCTCAGCCCTGCATCTTCCAGCACTGATCCACTCACCCTCAGTCCTGCATCCTCCAGCACTGATCCTCTCACCCTCAGCTCAGCATCCTCCAGCACTGATCCTCTCACTCTCAGTCCTGCATCTTTCAGCACTGATCCTCTCACCCTCAGCCCTGCATCCTCCAGCACTGATCCTCTCACCCTCAGCCCTGCATCCTTCAGCACTGATCCCCTCACCCTCAGCCTTGCATCCTCCAGCACTGATCCTCTCACCCTCAGCCCTGCATCCTCCAGCACTGATCCTCTCACCCTCAGCCCTGCATCCTCCAGCACTGATCCTCTCACCCTCAGCCCTGCATCCTCCAGTACTGATCCTCTCACCCTCAGCCCTGCATCCTCCAGCACTGATCCTCTCACCCTCAGCCCTGCATCTTCCAGCACTGATCCTCTCACCATCAGCCCTGCATCTTCCAGCACTGATCCTCTCTTTATCAGCTCCCGCATCCTCCAGCACTGATCCTCTCACCCTCAGCCCAGCATCCTTCAGCACTAATCCTCTCACCCTCAGCCCTGCATCCTCTAGCACTGATCTTCTCACTCTCAGCCCTGCATCCTCCAGCACTGATCCTCTCACCCTCAGCCCTGCATCCTCCAGCACTGATCCTCTGACCCTCAGCCCTGCATCCTCCAGTACTGATCCTCTCACCCTCAGCCCTACATCCTTCAGCACTGATCCTCTCACCCTCAGCCTTGCATCATCTAGCACTGATCCTCTCACCCTCAGCCCTGCATCCTTCAGCACTGATCCTCTCACCCTCAGCCCTGCATCCTCCAGCACTGATCCTCTCACCCTCAGCCCTGCATCCTTCAGCACTGATCCTCTCACCCTCAGCCCTACATCCTTCAGCACTGATCCTCTCACCCTCAGCCCTGCATCCTTCAGCACTGATCCTCTCACCCTCAGCCCTGCATCCTTCAGCACTGATCCTCTCACCCTCAGCCTTGCATCATCCAGCACTGATCCTTTCACCCTCAGCCCTGCATCCTCCAGCACTGATCCTCTCACCCTCCGCCCTGCATCCTACAGCACTGATCCTCTCACCCTCAGCCCTGCATCCTTCAGCACTAATCCTCTCACCCTCAGCCCTGCATCCTCCAGCACTGATCTTCTCACTCTCAGCTCTGCATTCTCCAGCACTGATCCTCTCACCCTCAGCCCTGCATCCTCCAGTACTGATCCTCTCACCCTCAGCCCTGCATCTTCCAGCACTGATTCTCTCACCCTCAGCCCTGCATCCTCCAGCACTGATCCTCTCACCCTCAGCCTTGCATCCTCCAGCATTGATCCTCTCACCATCAACACTGCATCCTCCAGCACTGATTCTCTCACCCTCAGCCCTGCATCCTCCAGCACTGATCCTCTCACCCTCAGCCCTGCATCCTTCAGCACTAATCCTCTCACTCTCAGCCCTGCATCCTCCAGCACTGATCTTCTCAGATCAGCCCTGCATCCTCCAGCACTGATCCTCTCACCCTCAGCCCTGCATCCTCCAGCACTGATCCTCTCACCCTCAGCCCTGCATCCTCCAGCACTGATCCTCTCACCCTCAGCCCTGCATCCTCCAGCACTGATCCTCTCACCCTCAGCCCTGCATCCTTCAGCACTAATCCTCTCACTCTCAGCCCTGCATCCTCCAGCACTGATCTTCTCAGATCAGCCCTGCATCCTCCAGCACTGATCCTCTCACCCTCAGCCCTGCATCCTCCAGCACTGATCCTCTCACTCTCAGCCCTGCATCCTCCAGCACTGATCCTCTCACCCTCAGCCCTGCATCCTCCAGCACTGATCCTCTGACCCTCAGCCCTGCATCCTCCAGTACTGATCCTCTCACCCTCAGCCCTACATCCTTCAGCACTGATCCTCTCACCCTCAGCCTTGCATCATCTAGCACTGATCCTCTCACCCTCAGCCCTGCATCCTTCAGCACTGATCCTCTCACCCTCAGCCCTGCATCCTCCAGCACTGATCCTCTCACCCTCAGCCCTGCATCCTTCAGCACTGATCCTCTCACCCTCAGCCCTACATCCTTCAGCACTGATCCTCTCACCCTCAGCCCTGCATCCTTCAGCACTGATCCTCTCACCCTCAGCCCTGCATCCTTCAGCACTGATCCTCTCACCCTCAGCCTTGCATCATCCAGCACTGATCCTTTCACCCTCAGCCCTGCATCCTCCAGCACTGATCCTCTCACCCTCCGCCCTGCATCCTACAGCACTGATCCTCTCACCCTCAGCCCTGCATCCTTCAGCACTAATCCTCTCACCCTCAGCCCTGCATCCTCCAGCACTGATCTTCTCACTCTCAGCTCTGCATTCTCCAGCACTGATCCTCTCACCCTCAGCCCTGCATCCTCCAGTACTGATCCTCTCACCCTCAGCCCTGCATCTTCCAGCACTGATTCTCTCACCCTCAGCCCTGCATCCTCCAGCACTGATCCTCTCACCCTCAGCCTTGCATCCTCCAGCATTGATCCTCTCACCATCAACACTGCATCCTCCAGCACTGATTCTCTCACCCTCAGCCCTGCATCCTCCAGCACTGATCCTCTCACCCTCAACCCTGCATCCTTCAGCACTAATCCTCTCACTCTCAGCCCTGCATCCTCCAGCACTGATCTTCTCAGATCAGCCCTGCATCCTCCAGCACTGATCCTCTCACCCTCAGCCCTGCATCCTCCAGCACTGATCCTCTCACCCTCAGCCCTGCATCCTCCAGCACTGATCCTCTCACCCTCAGCCCTGCATCCTCCAGCACTGATCCTCTCACCCTCAGCCCTGCATCCTCCAGCACTGATCCTCTCACCCTCAGCCCTGTATCCTCCAGCACTAATCCTCTCACCCTCAGCCCTCCATCCTCCAGTACTGATCCCCTCACCCTCAGCCCTGCATCCTCCACCACTGATACAGCAGAGGAGGGAACGCTACAGCTGCTATTGGAGGAGCTCAGCGCTGTAATCTTTCATCATCTTGTTCTCCTCACAGCACTAGCCCCGCCCACCTCCTCCCATTGGTTTCTGTAGCTCCCCTGCTTGATTTCATTGAAAGGGTGCTACAGACAGCAGCTGTGCCTGGTGCGGCCTCTAGGAGAGGTATGTAAATTATCCCTGGCCATGAGCAGTAGCTGGGAGATCGCCCAGGGATAAATGCCTCTCTGCCCCCAGCCCAGCTTACCTCCACTCTTCCACCTGACTGCCAACTCCTGTCCCTGCTGATGTTTGCATGAAAAGAGCAGTTGAGGCCGCGCCTCCTTCTCCAGCTTATGAGTGGCTCCTGTACTGTCACCACATCAAATGGGCTCCTGCAGAGGGAGCGGCCCACGGCAGGTGGCGGCCCCTCTGGCAAATGCCAGAACTGCCCGATGGCCAGTCCGGCCCTGCGTCTACCAGTTCTCCGTGGTCTGTCAGAAATTCATTTGGCAGGCCGCATGCAACCTATATGTTGTGCAGGTCTCAACTGTCCTAAAAACAAGCCATCAGTATCTAAGTTGTGGACAATGCCTTTTATATTGCAATTAAATAATACACATTCTAAGACTATATCTCAAACATGGACATAATTTGGAAGACATGAGTCCTGGGTTTCATCAAGATAGTGTTGAAACTTTTTGAAACTACCTACAACTTTTGTCTCAAATATCATTTCACTTTTTTTCAAGTTATAACATACTAGTGCTGCTGCTCTGTGTCAGTGGCGTTCCACTAATAGTGGCAGACCACATGACTCCTCCCCACCTGCTTTTCATCTGATTTCAACAGTATCTATATCCTCAGGATGCAGGTATCCTGTAGCAGAATACAATAGTGAAACAGGTAACTTTTCTCCGCTCTGCTCTGTCATGTGAAGCAAGCATGGTTACATCACTAGTTGATGCCTTCCTGAGCAGAGGATCAGTCAGCACACAGCACATTCTATATCAGTGCATCGTGGGAATGGAGTTATGTGAGTAGAAGTATTGTTTTTATTTTTGCAATAATTTTTTTTTTAAAGTTTAAAAATGTTGGCCAAAAATGGTTTTTTTTTGGGGGGAGGGGGTGGATGGGACCAAATAAGGATCTTTTCTATGGATCTCCAAGATTTCTATATACGCCCCGACTTGGTGTGCTGACCATTTCTAATAAAACAAGGAAAACTGCCAAAAGTAGTACATTTGCACATCAGAATTATAGACATGTTTAACATTTGCTGGCGTAAATCTAACATTATATCTTGTCACGAAATGGTCTTAGGTAAGCTTCCGATCAGTTAGCATACATGTAGCATACAAAGTGCCAGTATCCCAAGGACAAACTGTGTTCCAAATATGGTCCAGGGCAGTACAACACTGTAGCATTATATCCAAATATACAGCATAAAACTTCATCACATGTGCATAGTTTTTGAATGGCAAATACTGCAACTTCAGCCCTGAATCTTCAGAGCACAAATTCTACACAGTAGGTATGTGATTACTGTGACAAATGTGATAAAACAGCTGTGTATATCAGGGGTGTCAAACTGCATTCCTCGAGGGCCGCAAACCATGCGTGTTTTCCAGATTTCCTTAGCATTGCAGAAGGTGCTGCAATCATTATGTGTGTAGGTGATTAAATTATCACCTGTGCAGTACAAGGAAATCCTGAAAACATGACCTGTTTGCAGCCCTCGAGGAATGCAGTTTGACACCCCTGGTGTATATCCATAACATTGGGTGTCTAACCAAACAGGTATAAATTGAACCATAAGTGCATTCTGACTTTTAGTGTCCTGCATACTGTGCTATAATAATACTAGCTATTGAACCCGTTCTACGCCCGGGTGGCTAGCATCTATATTGGTATATGGTCTCCATCCTGGTATGTGCTGCTCCATCCTGCGTCCCCATCCTGTCATGACCTGCTCCATCCTGCATCCCCATCCTGACATGTGCTGCACCCATCCTGCACCTCCATTCTGACATGTGCTGCTCCCATCCTGCACCCCCATTCTGACATTTGCTGCTCCATCCTGCGCCCCCATCCTGCCATGTGTTGCACCCATCTTGCGCCCCCATTCTGTCATGTGTTGCACCCATCCTGCGCCCCCATTCTGTCATGTGCTGCTTCCATCCATCGCCCCCATTGTGACATGTGCTGCTCCCATCCTGCGCCCCCATTCTGACATGTTCTGCACCCATCCTGCGCCTCCATTCTGACATGTTCTGCACCCATCTTGCGCCCCCATTCTGTCATGTGCTGCTCCCATCCTGCGCCCCCATTGTGACATGTTCTGCACCCATCCTGAGCCTCCATTCTGTCATTTGCTGCTCCCATCCTGCCATGTGCTGCTCCCATCCTGTGCCCCCGTTCTGTCATGTGCTGCTCCCATCCTGTGCCCCCGTTCTTTCATGTGCTGCTCCCGTCCTGCGCCCCTGTTCTGCCATGTGCTGCTTTCATCCTGCGCCCGTTCTGTCATGTGCTGCTGCCATCCTGCGCCCCCGTTCTGTCACGTGCTGCTCCCATCCTGCGCCCCCGTTCTGTCATGTGCTGCTCCCATCCTGCGCCCCCGTTCTGTCATGTGCTGCTGCCATCCTGCACCCCCGTTCTGTCATGTGCTGCTCCCATCCTGCGCCCGTTTTGTCATGTGCTGCTGCCATCGTGCGCCCGTTCTGTCATGTGCTGTTCCCATCCTGCGCCCCCGTTCTGTCATGTGCTGCTCCCATCCTGCGCCCCTGTTCTGTCATGTGCTGCTCCCATCCTGTACCCGTTCTGTCATGTGCTGCTCCCATCCTGCGTCCCCGTTCTGTCATGTGCTGCTGCCATCCTGTGCCCCCGTTCTGTCATGTGCTGCTCCCATCCTGCGCCCCTGTTCTGTCATGTGCTGCTGCCATCCTGCGCCCCTGTTCTGTCATGTGCTGCTCACATCCTGTATCCGTTCTGTCATGTGCTGCTGCCATCCTGCTCCCCTGTTCTGTCATGTGCTGCTGCCATCCTGCGCCCGTTCTGTCATGTGCTGCTCCCATCCTGCGCCCGTTCTGTCATGTGCTGCTGCCATCCTGCGCCCGTTCTGTCATGTGCTGCTGCCATCCTGCGCCCGTTCTGTCATGTGCTGCTGCCATCCTGCGCCCGTTCTGTCATGTGCTGCTGCCATCCTGCGCCCGTTCTGTCATGTGCTGCTGCCATCCTGCGCCCGTTCTGTCATGTGCTGCTGCCATCCTGCGCCCGTTCTGTCATGTGCTGCTGCCATCCTGCGCCCGTTCTGTCATGTGCTGCTGCCATCCTGTGCCCGTTCTGTCATGTGCTGCTCCCATCCTGCGCCCGTTCTGTCATGTGCTGCTGCCATCCTGCGCCCGTTCTGTCATGTGCTGCTGCCATCCTGCACCCGTTCTGTCATGTGCTGCTCCCATCCTGTGCCCGTTCTGTCATGTGCTGCTGCCATCCTGCTCCACCGTTCTGTCATGTGCTTCTCCCATCCTGCGCCCCCGTTCTGTCATGTGCTGCACCCATCCTGCGCCCCCGTTCTGTCATGTGCTGCTCCCATCCTGCGCCCCCGTTCTGTCATGTGCTGCTGCCATCCTGCGCCACCGTTCTGTCATGTGCTGCTCCCATCCTGCGCCCCCGTTCTGTCATGTGCTGCACCCATCCTGCGCCCCCGTTCTGTCATGTGCTGCTCCCATCCTGCGCCCCCGTTCTGTCATATGCTGCTACCATCCTGCGCCCGTTCTGTCATGTGCTGCTGCCATGCTGCGCCCGTTCTGTCATGTGCTGCTGCCATCCTGCGCCCCCGTTCTGTCATGTGCTGCTCCCATCCTGCGCCACCATTGTATTATATGCCCCCCATAAGATGCTCCATTATATATGCCCCGTATGCTGCTGCCATATATAAAAAAATATATACCATACTCGCCTATCGTCACTGGGCGCCGAGTGCTGGGGGCCTGAGCAGGCGGGGACACCGGCGTGCTGTGGGGGTCAGGTGCCGGAGTCATCGCTAGCTCAGGCCCCCAGCACTTGCTATACTCACCTGTCTGTCCCGTTCCAGCGCTGCGCGCCGCCATATTCCGGGTCCTTTGCTGTGACTGTTCAGTCAGAGGGCGGCGCCGGCGCGCATTAAGCGCGTCATCGCGCCCTCTGAACTGGGAACGTCACAGCCGAGGACCCGGGAGACGGAGCCGCACGCAGCGCTGGAGCGGGGGACAGGTGAATATACTTACCCTCCTGGGGGTCCCTGACTCTCCGGTGGAGATCGCGGTGTGCGTTCAGTGTTTACGCATACCGCGATCTCCTGGGAGCGTCACTCTGTGAGGCCTAGACTGCGCCGGCGCTTGCGCAGTCTATAAAGGCTTCGGACAGAGTGACGCTCCCAGCGTTATATTATAGATTGTACTGTATTATGATGCTTATTAAAGAGGACCGTTCAATGAATGTTTCAAATTGAAATGAACATAGGACTTAATAGTGGCTGCAGAGCTAGTAAACCTTCTCTAACCTATGATGGGGTATGTACTTTCTCTAGTATGTTGCTACCTTTTTATAATTGGACAGAATCATAGAGAATGAAAAAGTACATGCCCCATCAGGTGCCAAATAATTTGATTAATAATATTTCCGCATTTGAGAGGCAAAAAGAAAATTAATAAGTAATAATTAGTGATGAGTGAATGTGCTGGGATAAGGTGTTATCCAGCATGCTCACTTCGGCGTGCTCGAATACTATGTTCGAGTCCCCACTCCTGCATATCTCGGAGCTGATCGACAGCCGCAACACATGCAGGGATTTCCTAACAAACGGGAAATTCCGGTATGTATCATGGCTGTCAAAACATCACGAGACATGCAGTCCCATGGGCTCGAACAAATTTTTCGAGAACGCAGAAGACACTCGGTTAGCATATGAACAGGCTCCGATGACACCTTATCCCAGCACATTCACTCATCACTATCAATAATTAAAAAAAACTAAAAATGTTTCATTTCACTGTGCAGCAACTACAAGTGCTTCTCACAAAATTAGAATATTATCAAAAAGTTATTTTATTTCAGTTCTTCAATACAAAAAGTGAAACTCATATATTATATATATTACAAACAGAGTGATCTATTTCAAGTGTTTATTTCTGTTAATCTTGATGATTATGGCTTACAGACAATGAAAACCGAAAAGTCATTATCTCAGTAAATTTGAATATTTTATAACACCAGCTTGAAAAATTATTTTAAATTCCGAAATGTTGGCCTACTGAAATGTATGCTCAGTAAATGCACACAATACTTGGTCGGGGCTCCTTTTGCATCATTTACTGCATCAATGCAGCGTGGCACAGAGGCGATCAGCCTGTGGCACTGCTGAGGTGTTATGGAAGCCCAGGTTGCTTTGATAGCAGCCTTCACCTCGTCTACATTGTTGGGTCTTGTGTCACTCATCGTCCTGTTGACAGTACCCTATGGGGTTAAGGTCAGGTGAGATTGCTGCCAATTGAGCACAGTGATACTGTTGTTTTTAAACCAGGTACTGGTACTTTTTAGCATTGTGGACAGGTGCCAAGTCCTGCTGGAGAATTAAATTTCCATCTCCAAAAGTTTGTCGGCAGAGGGAAGCATGAAGTATTCTAAAATTTCCTACAGGAAAGAAATATATCTTGGTACCGTGTTAGCCAGTAGATAGAAAAATATTTAGGATTGAGAGTCCTCAGTGGTTGATACCTTTTAATGGCTAACTGAAAAGATGGTAACAAATTGCAAGCTTTGCAGACTACATACATCTCTTCATCAGGCAAAGACTAAAACAAATTCTGAAGAATCACATATTTATGCACAACATAGTATAGAAAAAAAATAAATAAATAAGAGGGGAAAAAAACCATGGATAAGCCAGGTGACATGAAGCAGAATTACCATGGGTGTAAATATTGGGCCAATTCTTAGATAAGTATTGTTTTATTGTCCTGTAATTAGGGTCTCTGTTGTGATGACCCCACATGGTCTGATGGGCAAGTTCCTTAGTTGATGTAAAAAGACATAAATCCATGTGACACATTCATTCCTGCAGTTAGAGTGTCAAAGGTCGTCATCAGTTTATATTCCCAGACTCTCATGTCTTTCTGCGATTTGAAGTTACCTTTTAGTACAAGTAATTTCATGTCCATAATGTTATGATTTGGGAGACAGAAATGTATTGCCACAGGTATATCCATTCTTTTTTCTCTTATTGTATGGTGGTGATGAGAGTTTATCCTTGTTCTCAGTTTCTGCCCTGTCTCCCCCACATACAGACCCCAAGTTGGAGATTTAGTACAAATAATTAGGTACACCACATTAGAAGTGACGCAGCTGAAAGTACCTGGTATCTTGTAGTCCTGATGTGAGTTGGGGATCTTTATCTTGTCCGTGGTCATTATAAATGGACAGGTTTTACATTTTTTCTGGTTGCAAGGAAAGGTTCCTGCAGCTGATGGAGAGGACACGGAGCTTTTGACATTAATGCTTCTTAGATTTGGGGGCTGCCTAAAACACAGTAGTGGGGGGTCTGGAAAAATGGATTGTAAGCGGGCATCTTTTTGCAGTAAAGGTTGTAATTTCCGTGCAGCTCCCCTTAGCACCTCCAGATTTGGATTGTAGGTAACTACTAGAGGTACCCGGTTATTTTCTTCTTTAGTTTTGTAATGTAGCAGGTGATTCCTTGATATTCTGGTGGCTCTTGTGATCTGATTTTCAATTGTTCTTGGATGGTATCCCTGATTCAAAAAGGTCTTCCCGAGGCGACCCAGGTGTTCATCTCTATCCATTGGGTTGGAACATATACGATTGTATCTGATGGCTTGGCTGTAGACAATAGAGTTTTTTATGTGTTTTGGATGGAAACTGTCCCATTTAAGGTATGTTGGACGGTCGATTGGCTTCTGATACAGGGATGTCTCTATTTTATTGTTCTGCAGCTTAATGATGGTGTCCAAAAAGTTAATTTCAGTGCAAGAGTAGTTGAGCGTCAAGTTGATGGTAGGATGAATTTGATTAAACTGTTCATGGAACGTCTTTAGCTGTGGCTCAGACTCCGTCCAGATGATTAAAATGTCATCAATGTAGCGGTAGTACACCAGAGGCCTGATGGGACATGAAATTACTTATACTAAAAGGTAACTTCAAATCGCAGAAAGACAGAAGAGTCTGGGAATATGAACTGATGACGACCTTTGACACTATAACTGCAGGAATGAATGTGTCACACGGATTTATGTCTTTTTACATCAACTAAGGAACTTGCCCATCAGACCATGTGGGGTCATCACAACAGAGACCCTAATCACAGGACAATAAAACAATCCTTATCTAAGAATTGGCCCAATATTTATGGACGTAACTGTTTATCACCCATGGTAATTCTGCTTCATGTCACCTGGCTTATCCATGTTTTTTCCCCCTCTTTTTTTTCTATACTATGTTGTGCATAAATATGTCATTCTTCAGAATTTGTTTTAGTCTTTGCCTGATGAAGAGATGTATGTAGTCTCGAAAGCTTGCAATTTGTTACCATCTTTTCAGTTAGCCATTAAAAGGTATCAACCACCGAGGACTCTCAATTCTAAATATTTTTCTAAAATTTCCTGGCAGACGGCTGCGCTGAATTTGGTCTTGATAAAATACAGTGGACCTACACCAACAGATGACATGGCTCCCCAAATCATCACTGATTGTGGAAACTTCACACTAGACCTCATGCAGCTTGGATTGTGGCCTCTCCACTCTTCCTCCTGACTCTGGGACCTTGATTTCCAAATGAAATGCAAAACTTACTTTAATCTCACCTACTGTATTCTCACCCATCCCTTGTAGATTGTGAGCCTTTGTGGGCAGGGTCCTCACTCCTCCCCTACCAGTTATGACTTGTATTGTTTAAGATCATTGTACTTGTTTTTATTATGTATACCCCTCCTCACATGTAAAGCACCATGGAATAAATGGCGCTATAACAATAAATAATAATAATAATAATCTGAAAAAAACACCATGGACCACTGAGCAACAGTCCAGTTCTTTTTCTCCTTCGCCCAGGTAAGAGGCTTGTGGCGTTGTCTATTGGTCATGAGTGGCTTGACACAAGGAATGTGACACTTGTAGCTCATGTCCTGGATATGTCTCTGTGTGTGGTGGCTCTTGAAGCAATCACTCCAGCAGCCCACTCCTTGTAAATCCTCCACATTTTTTAATCACCTTTTCTTACCAATCCTTTCAAGGCTGCAGTTATCACGGTTGCTTATGTTCCTTTTTCTACCACACTTTTTCTTCTACTTAACATTCCATTATTATGTTTGAATACAGTGCTCTGAACAGCCAGCTTTTTTAGCAATGACCTTTTGTGACTTACCCTTCTTGTAGAGTGTGTCAATGACTGCCTTCATGACATCTATCGAGTCAGCAGTCTTCCCCATGATTGTGGAGCCTACTGAAACATACTTAGTCTAGGTTCACATTTGCGGTTGAGACTGCAGTGTATCGTCCGCAATCGCAAATGCATGATAACGCAGCATTTTTTATCCGCATCAGCTTACGCATGACAGCAAAAAAACGCAGCGTTTGCATGCGTTTTTACATACGTTTGTGCTTTTTATGCTCATGCGTTTGATATTTCCAGGAGGGCGTGTCTCAATGGGCGTGTCTAAATCAGTTCCTGGACATGCGCGCCCAGTCCGAAGTACGCACGTGCATCGAACGCATGCGTTCCCATAGACAGTAATGTGTTTTTTAACTAACACACTCATCCGCATGCACATGCCTGCGCATATTTGATGGAAATTTTTCTGCCTCAAAAATTGAACATGGTGCGTTAGCCACGCCTCGCCGCACACTGCGAAAAGATGCATGCGTAAGCAAATGCGGGCGAACGCATGCAAACGCATGCATCTGCGTCTACAATGTTAAAGATAGGAAATCAAGACGCATGCGGATGTATGCATCAGAAACGCTGCGGACACAACAGCAAATGTGAAACCAGCCTAAGGGACCTTTCTAAACACTTACGAAGATTTTGCAGGTGTGTTTTGTTAATTATTCTAATTTACTGAGATAATGACTTTTGGGTATCATTGGCTACAAGCCATAAACATCCAGATTAACAGAAATAAACACTTGAAATAGATCACTCTGTCTGTAATAACTCTATATAATATATGAGCTTCAGTTTTTGTATTGAAGAGCTGAAATAAATTTACTTTTTGATGATATTTTAATTTTGTGAGAAGCACTTGTATTACATCTTGTGTCCAGTTCAACATGAAAAAATGTCATAAAACGTCCTCTTTAATATTCATAATATTCTATAAATCGATTACAATTTGTAAAATGATTAACACATCTGATATAATACATATTCTAGAATTCAGCACTTTATAACCACATTTATAATGCCTCATGAACTGCTAATTGTCCCTGGAAATGATTAGAAAATGTTAGTAACTCAGGTCGTATTATCATTCAAATGAAAACAGAGTTCAATGTGGTTTTCACTGTGCTAATTGCTAGGACTAAAGCAGATTATATATTTTACAGTGCAGCATTAGCACTTTCTGAATGCTGTCGACAGCAAAGGAACATCTATTTTTAATTTGCTCCAAAAAACATTTCTACCTGCATCAGTTAGTAGTCAGCGTAAAGTGAGTGAGGTATTCAAGAGGATTCAAACAAAAGGATTGAACCTTTTGGTAATTTTTTCTATGCACCCTGTTCAATAAATTACCATTTTAATAATTTACATAAAAATAAAACTAACACTGATTTCTCACTTCACTGTGACACCTGCATAAACTACAACAACTTCCATAAGATGATTTTGTTATTCAGTGGTTTAGATTGAGCACCATACCTATAAAAAAAAATGTTTATTTGCAGTGCAATGTCCTGAAAGAATATCCTATACTTATTTATGAAAGCAAATGAACCGCAAACTCTTAGGCCAGGTTATGTAGTGCACAGTGTGAAATAAAGTGGATTTTTAACTCAAAGGTAAAAAGGTAGCTATTTATTAATGAATGAGAAATTAGAGCAGTTGTAATGTGGCCAAGAGCGGTAGTCATCATGACCAAGCTACTGTCCCTTTACACTCTGGCACTTTACAAGAAAATCGTGTTCCAGTCCCAGTGTGCTGTCAGGTGTGGGGTGCATGACACTAACTTGTAGTTCACAGGCTTCCACTGTCTCCAGGCCTTCGTCTTTAGAAGTCGCCCCACAGAATTAAGGGGACACCAACTTCTTCTCAACAAACAGGTCAAGTTCATCAGGTTGTAGCAGGTAGGATAGGGCACAACACATCTTCATCCCTACCATCCTATGAGAGCCTACTTAGTTAATGGGTGCATGTCTCTAGAAACATGAGCTGGTCATAACATACTGGGAACAACAATGTACGGGCACTACAATAGCAGATATGCAATTGCCATTCAGCAATATCTGTTATGGAACTGCAACACAGAACTAGGATAGAAGGGGGAAAACTGACCCTGCACTGAGACTATAAACCAAACCAAAGAACAAGGATCCCTAAAAAGTAACTTTTATTAATACGATTAAAAAGACTATATTTATCCAAAATACAAGTAAAACAGTATTAAATGTACCTAGTAGACCCTACGTCAAACTACAATGAGTCCTGCCTGGCAGTGGAGGTTGGCACCCTACTTTACTGCGGTAGGCGCCCCCACTCCTCGATGGCTCACCCTTACAAGCCCTAAAAGATACCTACAATCAGAAAAAAGGCTAGTGAGCCCTACTATATATCCCTATAATTGCCAACTGCCTGACAGTGGAGGTAGACACCCTAATTTACTGCGGTAGGCACACTAAATTATTATGCAGATGACATTTTTCTCGGATTTTCCTAAATGGTCAGTGCAAATGACAATCAGTCTAATAAAATTCTTCACCCATTAGAGTATACATCGAATTTTGTTGAAGAAACCTCCCAATGATAACAGTATAATCTCCAAAATAAATAAAAACTCAAAATGCACTGTTCCAAATTATTAGGCACAGTAGAATTTCTATACATTTGATATGTTTTAAAGAACTGGAAATGCTCATTTGTGGAATTTGCAGCATTAGGAGGTCACATTCATTCAACTAAAAAGCTATCTAACTCCAAAACATCCTAAAAGGCCAAGTTACATGTTAACATAGGACCGCTTCTTTGATATCACCTTCACAATTCTGGCATTCTTGAGTTTTTGGAGAGTTTCTGCTTGTACGTCTTTGCATGAAGTCAGAATAGCTTCCCAGGGCTGCTGTTTTCATGTGAACTGCCTCCCACCCTCATAGATCTTGTGCTGGATGATACTCCAAAGGTTTTCTATAGGGTTGAGGTCAGGGGAAGATGATGGCCACTCATGAGTTTATCTCTTTTTATGCATATAGCAGCCAATGACTCAGAGGTATTATTTGCAGCATGAGATGGGGCATTGTCATGCATGAAGATGATTTTGCTCCTGAAGGCACGTTTCTGCGTTTAGACCATGGAAGAAAGTTGTCAGTCAGAAACGCTATTTACTTTACAGAGGTCATTTTACCATCTTCAGGAACCTTAAAGGGCCCCACCAGATGTTTCCCCATGATTCCGGCCCAAAACATGATTTCTCCACCTCCTTGCTGACGTCGCAGCCTTGTTGCGACATGGTGGCCATCCACCAACCATCCACTACTCCATCCATCTGGACCATGCAGGGTTGCTCAACACTCATCAGTAAACAAGACTGTTTGAAAATGAGTCTTCATGTATGTCTGGGCCCACTGCAACCGTTTCTGCTCATGAACATTGTTTAGGGGTGGCCGAATAGTAGGTTTATGCACCACAGCGAGCCTTTGAAGGATCATACACCTTGAGGTTTGAGGGACTCCAGAGGCACCAGCAGCTTCAAATAACTGTTTGCTGCTTTGTAATGGTATTTTGGCAGCTTCTCTCTTAATCCAATGAATTTGTCTGGCAGAAACCTTCCTCATTATGCTTTTATCTGCATGAACTCTGTCTGTGCTCTGTTTCAGTCACAAATCTCTTCACATTATGATGATCACAAAGTTTTGTGAAGTATCTAATTTTTTCATACCTTGTCCAAGGCATTGCACTATTTAATGCTTTTCAGCAGCAGAGAGATCCTTTTTATTTCTCATATTGCTTGAAACCTTTGGCCTGCTTACTAATGTGGAACATCATTTTTAACTAGTTGTCCTTTAATTAGAATCACCTGGAAAACTAATTATTACATGGAACTTTTTTGGCCTTGCAGCGCTGTTCACGGCTGTCTGCAAGGTCTCTGTGTGAGTACTGCTCACTTTGTAGTCTGTTCTGCAGCCACAGCTGGTTGTAGTCAGCTCAGCGTGCATCACTGCCTCATACTGTTCCATTGTCCTTTTTTCAATTAGTGCTGCCTGCTGCACATTTTTCCAGATTTATCCTATTAGTGGGTTTCCATCCGTATCCTGCTAGATTGCAGAAAACCACTATATAGGAGTACATAGAGGAGCCTTTCTGCAGCCTTGTGCCCTGCAGCCCCAGCCAGATTAGTATTAGCCTATTTTTTGGAGTCTCATCTATTGCATTGTAGGTTACCTTCCTGCATTGTAATCGCTACAAAAAGTTTGTGATACTATAGGTTTTACATCTTTGGGCACATCCAGTGTCTTTTTGTGAAAAAAACAAAAAGTTAATAAAGTTCACCAAACACTCCACTTTACAGTTGTGTAGGCCACATTAGTGTTTCTTATACCTGTTAGCAGCTTTTCGGGAATAAGCACACTAAGCCCTTAGTACTTTTCTGCCTATCTTTATCAGTCTAAAATTGATACACCAAAAACAAACACGTCAAGATCCTATTCCACAAAAACAACCATAAGAAAAAAGCAGGATCCTTAAAATATAACTTTTAATAATTAAACAAAAATATTGAAGGATAGCGGCGCTGTTACGTTTGACAGGGATGGACTGCAGCAGGTGGACCCTTATATCACTTATAGGGTGAAAGGCTAAAAAGATAAGAACAAATATACACAATAAGTGCATACACACATATCGGTAGTGTGATTACTTAAAAGCAACGTAGGACATTGCGCGGGTGTGTATGCACTTATTGTGTATATTTGTTCTTATCTTTTTAATAATTAAAGTTTAAAAAAGTATTCCAAAATTGGAGACAAGTAGCAAAAATACAAATATATATATCATAGGGGAAAGGAGGATATGTACAAATAGTATATCCTGTTATGCCCTATAAATACACTAAAATGACCCCTACCTGACAGTGGAGGTTGGCACCCTAAGTTTCAGCGGTAGGCGCCCCCACTCCGCGGCGGCTTGCCCTCCTGTCCCTACAAATCGCTATGATCAAAAAATGTGTCCCAATACACCCATTACCCACATGAAAAAAACCCAGAAAAAATTACAAAATAACCATAAAAAATGAAAAAAATTAAATAATAAATAAAGCGGGTATTTCCCACAATAATAAATGCTCTAAATACCTCCCAAATGGAAGAAAAATAGGGAATCATATCCCCTTTATACCCAGAAAATAGTCTATAGACTATTGGAATATTTTTTAAACTTTAATTATTAAAAGTTATATTTTAGGGATCCTGCTTTTTTCTTATGGTTATCTTTATCAGTTTACCAAGTTGAAGAAGGCAGGGAGTAAGGCACATGGTCGTGGGTGTGGAGTTTCTGCAGGGAGAGGACGTGGGGATTCTGTGCCTGTTGCGGGCACCGGTGACTCATCATCCCCCAGTTTTAGCAGGGAACTTCATGCGTAGCTTTGTAGGAGCTTGCCGTATCCCACTGCTGCGGGACGAACAAATTGAAGTCGTTGTTGGATGGATGGCAGCTAACGCATTGACTTCAATTAGTGCCACATCCTCTCAGGCACAGAGCACTGAAGAGCACCCATCTCACTCTTCACCACCTGCCAAATTGCCCAGGCAGTCAGAGAGCCCAGGACAGGAGCCATCTCTACTTCTGTTCTCTGAATCTCTTGGCTTGGAAAGAGGGGGCAAGCCAAGCAGCATTCGAGATACTGAAGAAGCAGTATGCAGTGATACGCAACTGCTTTGTCTCTCTGAATCTGAAGAGGCGAGTGGGCCAGTGCCTATGGTCAGCACACCTCAGTACGCATCTGATTATGATACTCAGGTGCCACTTTCTGGTGCGTACTGTGCTGCCGAGACTACCCAGGATAAGCAGTTGTTGGAAGAGGGTAGTGTAGATGATGAGGTCCTTGACCCATCATGGCGTGAGGTACAGGAAGGTGGTGGGAGCAGCTCTGAGGAAGAGATTCCCCGAACGGCCCAAAAAGGAGGGAGAGGGAGGGGGAAGACTGCGTTGCCTGTAGCCTCCACTTTGGCACCCATGCCTCTTCCAAAACCCAAAACGGGCGCTCCCAAGACTTGCAGTGCCTGGTCCTTTTTTGACACAGTTGAAGATGACATTTGCTTAGTCAAATGCAAACTGTGTAATCAGAAAGTCAAAAGAGGGAAAAGTGTCAGCAACCTAAATACCACAAATATGTGGAAACATGTGTGGACCAAGCACGTGGTGGAGTTACAAAAACACACCGAAGACCTAGGCCAACCTACAGCGGCATCTTCCACCTCTTCAGCTTGTGTTGTCGCCTCTTCCTCCAGCTCACACACAGCTGGTTCAGCTTCCTTACAGGATCGCCATGGAAGAACCTCTGGCAATGTTGTACAGAGACCCAGTGTAATTCCACCCACAGCACCACATTCCCTGTCATCTTCACACTCCCAGCCCAGTCTACAGCCATCGGTAGCACTGGCATGGCAGAAAAGGGGGCCATTCTCGGCAAACCACCCCCGAGCACAGGCTCTGAATGCTGGCATTGCAAAACTACTGTCCCTTGAAATGCTGTCATTCAGGCTGGTGGAGACTGACACCTACTGTAACTTGATGGCATTGGCAGTCCCACAATACAACGTGCCCAGCTGTTTTTTTTTCAGCAGGCAAGCTGTCCCTGCCCTGCAAAAGCATGTGGAGGGAAACATTAAACATACGCTACTAAACGCCATCAGTAGCAAGGTCCACCTGACCACCGCTGCGTGGACCAGTCACCATGGACAGGGACAATACCTTTCCCTCACTGCCCATTGGGTAAATGTTGTGGAGCCAGGTGCAGATCTTGAGAGTGGTGCTGTACATGTTCTGCCAACTCCAAGGATTGCAGGAATCCAGTCTGTACACATTGACTCCTCCTCATACTGCAGTTCCTCTGAATCAGCGCTGCAGGAGCCGTCACTGTCTACCTCCACATGGACCAGTGAACGCTTACCTGTTACGACCGATATGAGCACAGCCGTTGCCAAATGTCAACAGGAGCTCTGGAATGCCATCAAGCAGTAGAGCGACGTGTGGTTTGTGCCAGCGAATCTCCAGCCAGGCATGGTAGTGTGTGACAATGGCTGAAATCTGGTGGCAGCTCTGGGCCTAGGCAATCTCATTCACATCCCATGTCTGGCACATGTGCTCAACTTGGTCATGCAGAGTTTTTTGAGGGACTATCCAGATCTTGATGCACTGCTGCACAAGGTCCGCCTAGAGTGCGCTCACTTGCAGCGTTCCAGCATGGCAAGATCGCGCATTGCAGCTCCACAGCGCCGATTCTGCCTTCCAGAACATCGCATCATATGTGACCAACCCACCAGGTGGAATTTCACGTTACATATGTTGGAGTGGTTGTGTGAGCAGCAGGCAGCAGTAATGGAGTAACAGCTGCATCAGGCGCAAAAAAGTCGTATTGCGCACCGTTCAGACTTCACAATCACTGAGTGGGCCACTATGAAGGGCATCTACCACGTTTTGCATGTCATCGATGATTCTACGTGGATGGCGAGTGCAGATGATGCACTAGTCAGCATGACTATCCCCCCCTTATCTGCCTGCTTGAAAAAACACTGCAAGCGCAAAGGGAGGAGGTTGTGGAAGAGGTGGAGGATAAGAAGTCACAAATGCCATCTGCTTCTGGACAGTCTGCGCAACGTGGTTCCTCACAAAGGCCTAGGCAGGGGACACTTTGTGAGGAAGATGAGGAGGAGTCAATGGAGGAGGAAGACATCTGTCCAGAGGAGGGCGTTACACAATGCTCTAATAGTCAGTATGTAGAGCGAGGGTGGGTTGATGCAGAGCAGGCAGAGATCACGCCTCAAGCAGGGGACAGCGTTTCTTGGCCAGTTGGCAGTCTGTAGCACATGGTTGATTTCATGCTGCAGTGCCTGAGAAATGACCGCCGCATCGCCCACATTCTCAACACGGCTTATTATTGAGTGTACACCCTCCTAGATCCTCGCTAGCGGGACACCTTACAAAGCCTCATAACACCGTTGAACCGGGAGCGTAAAATGCGGGAGTACCAAGACACACTGGTGCATTCCATCATCTTCTCCATTCCAACCGAGAGCAGTGCTGCTAGTGCTTTACAAAGCAGCTCAGTGCATCGAGACAGTGGAGGAAGCTCTGCACAAAGGGGGAGCAGAAGCAGTGCCTCAGCACAAGGCAAGACCAGTTTGGCCCAAATGTGGCAAAGTTTTGTGTGCCCGCCACAAATGTCAACACCTTCACAGATGGCTCCAGTCAGCAGGAGGCAACGTTTCCGCCAGATGGTGGCAGACTACATGTCTTGCCCTCTCAGTGTACTCCCAGACTGCTCTTCCCCCTTCAAGTTTTGGGTCTCTAAGCTGGATACATGGCCCGAGCTTAGCCAGTATGCATTAGAGGTGCTGGCTTGCCCTGCTGCTAGTGTATTTTCAGAACACGTCTTTAGTGCCGCAGGTGGTGTACTAACAGACCGTCGCATGCGACTATCCTCTGATAACGTTAACCGGCTTACTTTTCTGAAAATGAACAAGGCCTGGATCTCGCAGGAATTTGCCACTCCTTTTCCAGGTTAAATAATTGATGGGCAACAGTACCCAGGTCTCCTGTTGTGTTCATGTTTCTACCACCTGAACTGTAATCCCTGGGCTCCAACGCAGCCAGTTGCTGCTCAGAAGTGCCGTCTGCACAGTCAACACATGACTCCAGTTGCTGCTCGGAAGTGCCGTCTGCACTGTCAACAGTTGCTCTACTGTTATTGTGGTTCAGTAACGCCAGCTGTTCCCCTGCTGTGTGTGTGGCAATTTCTCTACTCTGTTTCTAGCATTGACCCTGGGCTCCAACACCGCCAGTTGCTGCTTGGAAGTGCCGTCTGCACAGTCAACAGTTGCTCCTCTGTTATGGGGTTTCAGTAACGTCAGCTGATCCCCTGCTGTGTATCCAGCAATTTCTCCTGCTCCATCCACACTCACACTACTTCAGATATTAAACTTGCTACAAATAGGCCTCAGCCTACACTCTTTTTCTCTTGGATTCCCTGGGCTCCAACACCGCCAGTTGCTGCTCAGAAGTGCCGTCTGCACAGTCAACACCTGCTGCTGTGTTATTGGGGTTCAGTAATGTCAGCTGATCCCCTGCTGTGTATCCGGCAATTTCTCCTGCTCCATCCACACTCACACTACTTCAGATATTTAACTTGCCCCAATTAGGCCTCAGCCTACACTCTGCTTCTCCTGGATTCCCTGGGCTCCAACACCACCAGTTGCTGCTCGGAAGTGCTGTCTGCACAGTCAACAGTTGCTCCTCTGTTATTGGGTTTCAGTAATGTCAGCTGATCCCCAGCTGTGTATCCGGCAATTTCTCCTGCTCCCTCCACACTCACACTGCTACAGGTATTAAAGGGAACCTGTCCCCCCCAGGCGTTTGTAACTAAAAGAGCCACCTTGTGCAGCACTAATGCTGCATTTGGACAAGGTGGTCTTTTAGTCATGCTCCTTGCCCATGCTGAACTAAACACTTATAAAATGTGTCCCCTCATACCGTGAAAGTCCCGGAGGCGGGACTTTCCTTCCTAATCTGAAGCGGCACAGCTGTCATTCATACCCCCTTGGCACCGTGCGCCGCCTCCTGAGCATTGTTTGAATCTGTCCCGGAGCCTGTGCTGTTATGTTATCCCTTGGCCATGCGCAGTTAGCACTGTCCGTCTTCTGACATCATTTGATGTCAGGCTGACTGCGCCTGTGCGGCCGCGCTGCCCGTGATCCCGCCCCGCAGTGTCTTCTGATTTATTCACACTTCGGGGCTTGGATTCATGGGCATGCACAGTGCATATCTTCACCTCTCACTCATCTCCCTCCGCCTTCTTCAGACTGTGCAGCATCAGCTGATCCCTAGTCGCCGTGGCATGCGCTTAGGGAATGTATTCTGATTTATTCACACTGCGGGCGGGATCTCGGGCAGCGCGGCTGCACAGGCGCAGTCAGCCTGACAACAAATGATGTCAGAAGACGGGCAGCACTAACTGCGCATGCCCAAGGGATAACATAACAGCGCGGGCTCCGGGACAGATTCAAACAACGCTTAGGAGGCGGCGCCCGGCACCAAGGGGGTATGAATGATGGCGTGTGCTGCGTCACATTAAGAAGGAAAGTCCCGCCTCCTGGACGGTTTAACGGTAGGAGGGGGCACATTTTTTAAGTTTTTACTTCAGCGTGTGCAAGAAGCATAACTAAAAGAGCCAACTTTTCCTTCTGCAGCATTAGTGCTGCACACGTTTCTCTTTTAGTTACAAATGCCTGGGAGGGGGGTTACAGGTTCCCTTTCAATTTGCTCCAATTTGGCGTCAGCCTACACTATGTATCTCCTGTAATCCCTGGCCTCCAACACTGCCAGTTGCTGCTCGGAAGTGCTGTCTGCATAGTCAACACATGCTCCACTGTTTTGGGGTTCAGTAACGTCAGCTGATCCCCAGCTGTGTGTGCGGCAATTTCTCCTGCTCCCTGCACATTGACACCACTAAAGATTTTAAACTTGCTCCAATTAGTCCTCAGCCTACACTCTGTTTCTCCTGTAATCCCTGGGCTCCAACACCACCAGTTGCTGCTCAGAAGTGTCTTTGGCATGGGTACTCCCTCCTGCCCAGCCTGGTTCCAGCACGCCAGCTGTTTCCAGGTAGTGTCAAGGTCACTTTGCCTCCAATACGCTGTTCTGTCGGGTTGCGGTCAAGTTAGCCAACTCTATGGTGCCTGCAGTTTAGGTGCTTCCTATGTGGGCTGCGGGAACTGGCAATCAAGGCTGGTTCCGTAGTGCCAATAGGACAAGCTCCCCCTGCAGGACTCTGGGTTTTCAGTAACAACGGCCGGCTCGCGGCCTAGCAATTTTTTTTTCATGTGGACCTTCTGCTGCCTAACTGAGTTCCAGCACCATTAGCTGGTTCTTTGGAAGACAATCTTGAATAGGTCCCCCTGGTTCCAGTACCATCAGCTGGTTCCAGGCAGAGCCTTTGGCTTAGGTGCCTCCTTCTCGGTATCTGAGTTCCACCAGTGTCTGGTGGTCCTTGGTAGTGCTTTCTGGCACGGGTACCTCCTGCTTAGTAACCAGATTCCAGTACCGTCAGTTGGTCCTCGGTAGTTCCACTGACTCTTGTACCTTCTGCTACCCATCCGGGTTCCAGTACCGTCAGCTGGTTCTTCGCAGTGTCTTTTGCTCTTGTACCTTCTGCTACCCATCCTGGTTCCAGTACCATCAGCTGGTTCCAGGCAGAGCCTTTGGCTTAGGTGCCTCCTTCTCGGTATCCGAGTTCCACCAACGTCTGGTGGTCCTTGGTAGTGCTTTCTGGCATGTGTACCTACTGCTTAGTAACCGGGTTCCAGTACCATCAGCTGGTCCTCGGTAGTTCCATTGGCTCTTGTACCTTCTGCTACCCTCTTGGTTCCAGTACCGTCAGCTATTTCTCGGCAGTGTCTTTGGCATGGGTACTCCCTCCTGCCCAGCCTGGTTCCAGCACGCCAGCTGTTTCCGGGTAATGTCAAGGTCACTTTGCCTCCAATACGTTGTCCTGTCGGGTTGCGGTCGGGTAAGCCAACTCTATGGTGCCTGAAGTAAATATGTGACAAAATATAAAAAATCTTAACATTGTCAATTATCTTTGTAACTCCGAACGTCTTAAAAAAAAATAATTCCTGTTATTCCATTTGATTGGGCTAAACCTCTATGCCTTTAATGTCTCCTCCACCTCCCCCAATACATCCTACATTATTCTTGTTGTTTTCCTTCATGTAGAATTAACCTACAAAGAAAGAAAGGGTTTATTTTAATTCCGATATTTTTGTCCCATTGACTTGCATTGGTATCGGATATCGGTATCGTCGAGATCTGATATTTTTTGGATATCGGCCAATCCAATCCGATACCGATATTTCCGAATATCGGAAGGTATCGCTCAACACTACCCATGACTTGCGTCTTGTGTATTCCAATAAGGCGGACGGCGTACTTCCGGTGCGGAGCGGTGGATTGTGGGATTTGAGGACGTCCAGATGGAAGTGGATGACAGACAATTTAAGGTAATTAATTATATAAATAGATAAAAGTGCAAAGCTGATGAACTCACCAAACTGAGGTTGAAGGAACAGCATATTGGCCCTGGGGGAGTATCCCAAACCAAGGTCCTAGTTACTCTGTCTGCTGCATGGCTCCTGGTCAACGGAGCGATCCTCAGTCATCCGCAGGTGAAAATTAAAAAGAAACAGAAATCTAGTATGGTGCCGGCGCTCCCGAAAATTGTAACATGTGATAGATCGGCTTATTTATAAAAAAAAAAAATGTAAAAAGATTTTTATTCTGAAATGTACCAAGTAAAAACAATGCGTTTCAGCTTAAAAAAAGCCTTCATCAGATAAAATATACACTGTGTGCAGAATTATTAGGCAAGTTGTATTTTGATTCCATGATACTTTTTATACATGTTGTCCTACTCCAAGCTGTTCAGGCTTGAGAGCCAACTACCAATTAAGTAAATCAGGTGATGTGCATCTCTGTAATGAGGAGGGGTGTTGTCTAATGACATCAAAACCCTATATAAGGTGTGCCTAATTATTAGGCAACTTCCTTTCCTTTGGCAAAATGGGTCAGAAGAGAGATTTGACGGGCTCTGAAAAGTCCAAAATTGTGAGATGTCTTGCAGAGGGATGCAGCAGTCTTGAAATTGCCAAACTTTTGAATCGTGATCACCGAACAATCAAGTGTTTCATGGCAAATAGCCAACAGGTTCGCAAGAAGCGTGTTGGGCAAAAAAGGTGCAAAATAATTGCCCATGAATTGAGGAAAATCAAGAGTGAAGCTGCCAAGATGCCATTTGCCACCAGTTTTGCCATATTTCAGAGCAGCAACGTTACTGGAGTAACAAAAAGCACAAGGTGTGCGATACTCAGGGACATGGCCAAGGTAAGGAAGGCTGAAAAACGACCACCTTTGAACAAGAAACATAAGATAAAATGTCAAGACTGGGCCAAGAAATATCTTAAGACTGATTTTTCAAAGGTTTTATGGACTGATGAAATGAGAGTGACTCTTGAAGGGCCAGATGGATGGGCCAGAGGCTAGATCAGTAAAGGGCAGAGAGCTCCACTCCGACTCAGACACCAGCAAGGTGGAGGTGGGGTACTGGTATGGGCTGGTATCATCAAAGATGAACTTGTGGGACCTTTTCGGGTTGAGGATGGAGTGAAGCTCAACTCCCAGACCTACTGCCAGTTTCTGGAAGACAACTTCTTCAAGCAGTGGCACAGGAAGAAGTCGTTTCTTTCATGCAGGACAATGTTCCATCACATGCCTCCAACTACTCCACAGCGTGGCTGGCCAGTAAAGGTCTCAAAGAAGAAAAAATAATGACTTGGCCCCCTTGTTCACCTGATCTGAACCCCATAGAGAACCTGTGGCCCCTCATAAAATGTGAGATCTACAGGGAGGGAAAACAGTACACCTCTCGGAACAGTGTCTGGGAGGCTGTGGTGGCTGCTGCACGCAATGTTGGTTGTAATCAGATCAAGCAAGTGACAGAATCTATGATTGGAAGGCTGTTGAGTGTCATCATAAAGAAAGGTGGTTATATTGGTCACTCATTTTTTGGGGTTTTGTTTTTGCATGTCAGAAATGTTTATTTCTAAATATTGTGCAGTTATATTGGTTTACCTGGTGAAAATAAACAAGTGAGATGGAAATATATTTGGTTTTTATTAAGTTACCTAATAATTCTGCACAGTAATAGTTACCTGCACAAACAGATATCCTCCTAAGATTGCCAAATCTAAAAAAAACCCACTCCAAATTCCAAAAATATTAAGCTTTGATATTTATGAGTCTTTTGGGCTGATTGAGAACATAGTTGATGATCAATAATAAAAATAATCCTCTAAAATACAACTTGCCTAATAATTCTGCACACAGTGTACATACAAAGATGTATATTGTACCTGATGATGGTTTTATTTAAGCTGAAACGCGTTATTTTTACTTGGTACATTTCAGAATAAAAATATTTTTAAATAAAATATATATTTTTTTAAATAAGCCGATCTATCACATGTTAACAATTTTCAGGAGCGCTGGCACAAGACTGAATTTCTGTTTCTTTTTAAACCCAGGGATATAATATGCTGGGTCCACTATTATAACATCAAGGAAGAATTACTGAGATAAACTCAAATTAAAAGGGCCTTTGACTGTGCCTGGCTACAATTCCTAGCAGACCTATCCAAGACAATGCTTTCTCAACGAAGAGAATTGCGTCCGTTTCTGGAAATATTGTAATAAAGGAATATACCTTATACCTGGGGTTTCCTGTTCTAACTACAAGTTCGTAACCAGAGAAGAACTTAATATGCAGGGCTTACAATCTTTTTTGGAAGACCTATTTCTGCCTATGACCACAATCCCACTATGGACAACATACCCACTAACACCTCTGGAATTGTACAGCAACTATCGACAACCTCTCCAATAACATGAAAGAAGACATAGGACACCTGAACTTTTCCGTCCAGTAGATCAGTAATATGGCGAGCAGTCAATTTAAGATCGACACTCTTATTGCCTCTACTACCTGAATAAGATGCAGCGCGTGTAAACTACCATAGGGCTTATAACGTATGTGGCCCCATCGAGTAAACAGTTGGTTCAAGGGGAACATAGGAATTCATCTTTAAAGGGACTCTGTCACCTGAATTTGGCGGGACTGGTTTTGGGTCATATGGGCGGAGTTTTCGGGTGTTTGATTCACCCTTTCCTTACCTGCTGGCTGCATGCTGGCTGCAATATTGGATTGAAGTTCATTCTCTGTCCTCCGTAGTACACGCCTGCGCAAGGCAAGATTGCTTTGCGCAGGCGTGTACTATGGAGGACAGAGAATGAACTTCAATCCAATATTGCAGCCAGCATGCAGCCAGCAGGTAAGGAAAGGGTGAATCAAACATCCGAAAACTCCGCCCATATGACCCAAAACCAGTCCCGCCAAATTCAGGTGACAGGTTCCCTTTAAAAAGATTTTATATTCTACAGTTTGGAGAATTAAGCTGTTACTGATAAAAACTTAAAAGTGGATATAAAACTTCTGATAGTTTAAAGGGGTCTTGTGTATAGATTAGTTACATTTAGGTTTGTTACTATGTGTTCATACCAGATTGGGTAGTTGACGAATTTTCATTTACAGTGGGGAAAAAAAATATTTAGTCAGCCAACAATTGTGCAAGTTCTCCCACTCAAAAAGATGAGAGAGGCCTGTAATTAACATTATAGGTAGACCACAACTATGAGAATCAAAATGAGAAAGCAAATCCAGAAAATCACCTTGTCTGATTTGGCAAGATTTATTTTGCAAATTATGGTGGAAAATAAGTTTTTGGTTATTAACAAAAGTTCATCTCAATATTTTGTTATATATCCTTTGTGGCAATGACAGAGGTCAAATGTTTTCTGTAAGTCTTCACAAGGTTGGCACACAATGTTGGTGGTATATTGGCCCATTCCTCCATGCAGATCTCCTCTAGAGCACTGATGTTTTGGGCCTGTCACCGGGCAACACGGACTTTCAACTCCCTCCAAAGGTTTTCTATGGGATTGAGATCTGGAGACTTGCTAGGCCACTCCAGGACCTTCACATGCTTCTTACAAAGCCACTCCTTCATTGCCCTGGCGGTGTGCTTGGGATCATTATCATGCTGAAAGACACATCCGCGTCATCTTCAATGCCCTTGCTGATAGAAGGAGGTTTTCACTCAAAATCTCACGATACATGGCCCCATTCATTCTTTCATGTACACGGATCAGTTGTCCTGGTCCCTTTTCAGAGAAACAGCACCAAAGCATGATGTTGCCCCTCCCTGCTTCACAGTAGGTATGGTGTTCTTTGGATGTGTCCTCCAAACAAAACGAGTTTTGTTTCTACCAAACAGTTCTACTTTGGTTTCATCAGACCATATGACATTCTCCCAATACTTTTCTGGATAATCCAAATGCTCTCTAGCAAACTTCAGACGGGCCTAGACATGTACTGGCTTAAGCAGGGGGACACATCTGGCACTGCAGGATCTGAGTCCCTGGCGGCGTAGTGTGTGATGGTAGCCTTTGTTACAGTGGTCCCAGCTCTATGCAGGTAATTCACTAGGTCCCCTCCGTGGATTTTTGCTCACCATTCTTGTGATCATTTGACCCCATGGAGTGAGATCTTGCGTGGAGCCCCAGATCGAGAGAGACTATCAGTGGTCTTGTATGTCTTCCATTTTCTTATTATTGCTCCCACAGCTGATTTCACCACACCAAGCTGCTTGCCTATTGCAAATTTAGTCTTTGCAGCCTGGTGCAGGGCTACAATTTTGTTTCTGGTGGCCTTCAACAGCTCTTCACCATAGTGGAGTTTGGAGTGTGACTGTTTGAGGTTGTGTACAGATCTCTTTTATACTGATAACTAGTGATAAGCGAATATACTCGTTACTTGAGATTTCCCGAGCACACTCGGGTGTCCTCCAAGTATTTGAAAGTGCTCGGAGATTTAGTTTTCCTTGCAGCAGCTGAATGATTTACATCTGTTAGCCAGCTTGATTACATGTGGGGATTCCCTAGCAACCAGGCCACCCCCACATGTACTTATGCTGGCTAGTAGCTGTAAATCATTCAGCTGCGGCGATGAAAACTAAATCTCCGAGCACTTACAAATACTCGGGGGACACCCGAGCGTGCTCAGAAAATCTCGAGTAACAAGTATATTCGCTCATCACTACTGATAACAAGTTCAAACATGTGCCGAATTTAGATTTTCTGCTGCCCTAGGCACTTTTAGTGCTGCCTTCCCCATTGGTGAGTATGACACTATCGGCAGTGACTTTGGCAAAAATCGCTGATGTGAAAGTAGCCTTTTGCAGCAGATCCGGCAGTTTTCCCGCATCTGCCACCAAACGGATCACTTACGGAAACACTGCGTTCGGCCTCATTCATTCCCTATGGGACTTGCGGACATGTACGGCACTTGCGGTTTTGCCGTGATCCAGCAAATGCGATACTTGTAGCAATGGGAAAAAAACGCTGCCAGCAGCGTTTTTGTCTCACCGCAAGTGCGGACCTGCAAGTGCCGCACATGTTTGCAAGTAGCCATCACTACCTGTCCCTGCACCTTGCTAGCTCATCCATAATCATCCCTCCCAGAACCTAAAACTACACTATAAAGCTTTAGAAAAACAATTTATTAAAGAGAGTCTGTCACCCCAAAAATCATATAAGAGATAAGGCCACCGGCTTTGGGAAAATGGCCGCCGCGATCTCTTCTGCGCACGCGCGGCATCCCGCGGCCATTTTCCTGAAGCCCCGTGCAGCAGAGCACTCGATCTGCGCACGCGCGGCCCCAGGAAGATGGTCGCCCCCACCGATGACAGGGGTAATAGCGCAGATCGCGCGCTGTTTCTTCACGTTCGCGCAGTGGATTTGTCCCTTGGACATGCGCACACCACTACGCCACCAACGGAAAGCTGGGGAAGAAAAGAGCGATGTCACCACGCCCACCTGACCTGACCAGCCTGATTGGCAGGCGAAAACGGCGACTTTGGTAATGTATTTCGCAGCATAGGTGGGGAATCAGGGTACACTACATACACTATTGTAACGCACAGCGCAGGCCCTATTTAACAGTATTTTTATCTCAATCTGAAAAAACGGGGTGACAGGTTCCCTTTAACCCCTTCATGACCCAGCCTATTTTGACCTTAAAGACCTTGCCGTTTTTTGCAATTCTGACCAGTGTCCCTTTATGAGGTAATAACTCAGGAACGCTTCAACGGATCCTAGCGGTTCTGAGATTGTTTTTTCGTGACATATTGGGCTTCATGTTAGTGGTAAATTTAGGTCAATAAATTCTGCGTTTATTTGTGATAAAAACGGAAATTTGGCGAACATTTTGAAAATTTCGCAATTTTCACATTTTTAATTTTTATTCTGTTAAACCAGAGAGTTATGTGACACAAAATAGTTAATAAATAACATTTCCGACATGTTTACTTTACATCAGCACAATTTTGGAAACAAAATTTTTTTTTGTTAGGAAGTTATAAGGGTTAAAATTTGACCAGCGATTTGTCATTTTTACAACGAAATTTACAAAACCATTTTTTTTAGGGACCACCTCACATTTGAAGTCAGTTTGAGGGGTCTATATGGCTGAAAATACTAAAAAGTGACACCATTCTAAAAACTGCACCCCTCAAGGTACTCAAAACCACATTCAAGAAGTTTATTAACCCTTCAGGTGCTTCACAGCAGCAGAAGCAACATGGAAGGAAAAAATGAACATTAACTTTTTAGTCACAAAAATTATCTTTTAGCAACAATTTTTTTATTTTCCCAAAGGTAAAAGGAGAAACTGAACCACGAAAGTTGTTGTCCAATTTGTCCTGAGTATGCTGATACCTCATATGTGGGGGTAAACCACTGTTTGGGCACATGGTAAGGCTCGGAAGGGAAGGAGCGCCATTTGACTTTTTGAATGAAAAATTATTTCCATCGTTAGCGGACACCATGTCGCGTTTGGATAGCTCCTGTGTGCCTAAACATTGGCGCTCCCCCACAAGTGACCCCATTTTGGAAACTAGACACCCCAAGGAACTTATTTAGATGCCTAGTGAGCACTTTAAACCCTCAGGTGCTTCACAAATTGATCTGTAAAAATGAAAAAGTACTTTTTTTTCCCCAAAAAATTCTTTTCGCCTCAATTTTTTCATTTTCACATGGGCAGTAGGATAAAATGGATCATAAAATTTGTTGGGCAATTTCTCCCGAGTACGTCGATACCTCATATGTGGGGGTAAACCACTGTTTGGGCACTCGGCAGGGCTCGGAAGGGAAGGCGCGCCATTTGACTTTTTGAATGGAAAATTAGCTCCAATTGTTAGCGGACACCATGTCGCGTTTGGAGAGCCCCTGTGTGCCTAAACATTGGAGCTCCCCCACAAGTGACCCCATTTTGGAAACTAGACCCCCCAAGGAACTTATCTAGATGCATATTGAGCACTTTAAACCCCCAGGTGCTTCACAGAAGTTTATAACGCAGAGCCATGAAAATAAAAAATAATTTTTCTTTCCTCAAAAATGATTTTTTAGCCTGGAATTTCCTATTTTGCCAAGGATAATAGGAGAAATTGGACCCCAAATATTGTTGTCCAGTTTGTCCTGAGTACGCTGATACCCCATATGTGGGGGTAAACCACTGTTTGGGCGCACGACAGGGCTCGGAAGGGATGGCACGCCATTTGGCTTTTTAAATGGAAAATTAGCTCCAATCATTAGCGGACACCATGTCACGTTTGGAGAGCCCCTGTGTGCCTAAACATTGGAGATCCCCCAGAAATGACACCATTTTGGAAACTAGACCCCCAAAGGAACTAATCTAGATGTGTGGTGAGGACTTTGAACCCCCAAGTGCTTCACGGAAGTTTATAACGCAGAGCCATGAAAATAAAAAAAAAAATTATTTTCTCAAAAATGATCTTTTAGCCTGCAATTTTTTATTTTCCCAAGGGTAACAGGAGAAATTTGACCCCAAAAGTTGTTGTCCAGTTTCTCCTGAGTACGCTGATACCCCATATGTGGGGGTAAATCACTGTTTGGGCACATGCCGGGGCTCGGAAGTGAAGTAGTGACGTTTTGAAATGCAGACTTTGATGGAATGCTCTGTGGGCGTCACGTTGCGTTTGCAGAGCCCCTGATGTGGCTTAACAGTAGAAACCCCCCACAAGTGACCCCATTTTGGAAACTAGACCCCCAAAGGAACTTATCTAGTTGTGTGGTGAGCACTTTGAACCTCCAAGTGCTTCATAGAAGTTTATAATGCAGAGCCTTGAAAATAATAAATACGTTTTCTTTCCTCAAAAATAATTATTTAACCCAGAATTTTTTATTTTCCCAAGGGTTACAGAAGAAATTGGACCCCAAAAGTTGTTGTCCAGTTTCTCCTGAGTACGCTGATACCCCATATGTGGGGGTAAACCACTGGGCACATGCCGAGGCTCGGAATTGAAGTAGTGACGTTTTGAAATGCAGACTTTGATGGAATGCTCTGTGGGCGTCACGTTGCATTTGCAGAGCCCCTGATGTGGCTTAACAGTAGAAACCCCCCACAAGTGACCCCATTTTGGAAACTAGACCCCGAAAGGAACTTATCTAGATGTGTGGTGAGCACTTTGAACCTCCAAGCGCTTCATAGAAGTTTATAATGCAGAGCCGTGAAAATAATAAATATGTTTTCTTTCCTCAAAAATAATTATTTAGCCCAGAATTTTTTAATTTTCCCAAGGGTAACAGGAGAAATTTGACCCCAATATTTGTTGTCCAGTTTCTCCTGAGTACGCTGATACCCCATATGTGGGGGTAAACTACTGTTTGGGCACATGCCGGGGCTTGGAATTGAAGTAGTGACGTTTTGAAATGCAGACTTTGATGGAATGCTCTGCGGGCGTCACGTTGCGTTTGCAGAGCCCCTGATGTGCCTAAAGAGTAGAAACCCCCCACAAGTGACCCCATTTTGGAAACTAGACCCCGAAAGGAACTTATCTAGATGTGTGGTGAGCACTTTGAACCCCCAAGTGCTTCATAGAAGTTTATAATGCAGAGCCGTGAAAATAATAAATACGTTTTCTTTCCTCAAAAATAATTATTTAGCCCAGAATTTTTTATTTTCCCAAGGGTTACAGGAGAAATTGGACCCCAAAAGTTGTTGTCCAGTTTCTCCTGAGTACGCTGATACCCCATGAGTGGGGGTAAACCACTGTTTGGGCACACGTCGGGGCTCAGAAGGGAAGTAGTGACTTTTGAAATGCAGACTTTGATGGAATGGTCTACGGGTGTCACGTTGCGTTTGCAGAGCCCCTGGTGTGCCTAAACAGTAGAAACCCCCACAAGTGACCCCATTTTAGAAACTAGACCCCCCAAGGAACTTATCTAGATATGTGGTGAGCACTTTGAACCCCCAAGTGCTTCACAGACGTTTACAACGCAGAGCCGTGAAAATAAAAAATCATTTTTCTTTCCTCAAAAATTATGTTTTAGCAAGCATTTTTTTAGATTCACAAGGGTAACAGGAGAAATTGGACCCCAGTAATTGTTGCGCAGTTTGTCTTGAGTATGCTGGTACCCCATATGTGGGGGTAAACCACTGTTTGGGCACACGTCGGGGCTCGGAAGTGAGGGAGCACCATTTGACTTTTTGAATACGAGATTGGCTGGAATCAATGGTGGCGCCATGTTGCGTTTGGAGACCCCTGATGTGCCTAAACAGTGGTAACCCCTCAATTCTAACTCCAACACTAACCCCCCCCCCACACCCCTAACCCTAATCCCAACTGTAGCCATAACCCTAATCACAACCCTAACCACAACCCTAATTCCAACCCTAACCCTAAGGCTATGTGCCCACGTTGCGGATTCGTGTGAGATATTTCCGCACCATTTTTGAAAAATCCGCGGGTAAAAGGCACTGCGTTTTACCTGCGGATTTTCCGCGGATTTCCAGTGTTTTTTGTGCGGATTTCACCTGCGGATTCCTATTGAGGAACAGATGTAAAACGCTGCGGAATCCGCACAAAGAATTGACATGCTGCGGAAAATACAACGCAGCGTTTCCGCGCTGTATTTTCCGCACCATGGGCACAGCGGATTTGGTTTTTCATATGTTTACATGGTACTGTAAACCTGATGGAACACTACTGCGAATCCGCAGCGGCCAATCCGCAGCCAAATCCGCACCGTGTGCACATAGCCTAATTCTAAAGGTATGTGCACACGCTGCGGAAAACGCTGCGGATCCGCAGCAGTTTCCCATGAGTTTACAGTTCAATGTAAACCTACGGGAAACAAAAATCGCTGTACACATGCTGCGGAAAAACTGCACGGAAACGCAGCGGTTTACATTCCAACACTTTGAATAAATGGAGTTCCATACATACAATATTAAAAGTTGGTGTACTTTATTATAAATCTCAAAAATTACATATAAATAACAAAATTATAACAGAAAAAAAGGGGAAAGACAGAACCCTAGTAAGGAAAGTGCTGCATCCCTGGTACAAACATGAGATCATAATGAACCCCAGACATGGTAATAATATATTACTACTTAAATAATCAGGACTCTTGCTGTACTGATATGCCTAGCATAAGTATGAGACAATATCCTACCTCTATAGGAGCGTACCTATCCCCAGTGTTGTCATAGTGACATAAACTCCATATGGGGAGGCAAGAGTACGAGATAGTAAATTTAAATAAAAACTTCCTTACCCATGCTGAGGAGCAGTAAAGTGCCGGGATGCAAGTGTGAACCCTCCTGACGCGCGTTTCGCGTAGGCTTTATCACAAGAAGGGAGTGTGGTAAGCAGACAATATGCTGGCGTTCTTATAGTGGCATTCATTATGTGGTATGTCCCTAGTGCGCGTGCGCACCGCCGCCGCTGCCGGAAACAGTGTCCCCGCCCCCCGGCACTCATCAGAAGCGCACGTCTAGGGGAAATCCCCTTATGACGTCAGTGGTCATGCGCGCCTGAATACATGACGCCGGAAGGCCGGGACTCCACCAGCGGACACAGCGCGCACGCGCAGGACATCAACCACCATACTGGATACTGGCAAGGACAAGGGAAAATGCAGGAAAAAACATCCCTCTATATAATGCGGTATGTATGATCTACAACGGTGGTAAATACTACGCAAGTATGTGCAGAATCATGATGAATGATATTAATAAGTCCTACCGACAAATGAGCAGCCCCTAGAGGGGGACACTAAATATAAATATAAAGAGACTGCCCATGTATCAAGTAAGCAAGTGACAGTAAATAATGTGCACATTACACGTGATAATAGAACAATTAACAAGCGCCCCCTAAAAAAGAGCAATGAATATAATTATGAGTGAATTGCCCATATATTCAATCAAGCAGAATAAAGTGACAACGTGCTTGATTACAAGTGTAACAATTACATAAAAGTGCACCGTAATGCTAGACAAAAATACATAAAAAAAGGATGCATAAAAAAGAAAAAGGATAACAAGTATCCCATGTGATAAGGCATAAAAATCATAAAATACTAATACAAAATACGACCCATTACTATAAAGTAGTGAAATATCACTGCACATAATCGCCATCCACGCCCGACGAAACGTAAGGGATGTATTGATGCATAGTCCTCTTAGATGAAGCACATTATCCTCCAATTTTTGAATATGAGTTCCTTGCCATAATGTTTAATAGCCACCAGAACAGAAAAATAGAATCCGCATATTGACGGCTCAACCTAAGGGTATAAATGCAACAAATAAATAAAGAGAAAAACACAACACTAAAAAATGTGACCCATAAAATATAATGATAGATCCACCAGGATAATTCGAAACTGCACAGGCTCATGTACATGAGAACAAGAACAATTATAGGAATGAAGCGAAACTCAATTTTTCATTGAGTCCCGCAGGGGCCATAGAGTTCAAAGTCACTATCCAGCGACACTCTGTCTGTGCCAATAATCGTTTTATATTGCCTCCTCTACTCCCACAATGTACCTGGTCAATTCCCAAGATCCGCAGGCCTCTAGAATCACATGCATGTGACTTGCGAAAATGTTTAGGGAGAGTCTTCAGGATGCCAACGTCTTCCACTTCCTTTGCGTTGGCAATATCCCTCACATGTTCCCTAACTCGCACACGGAGCTGACGTGATGTAAGTCCCACGTATCTCTTGGAGCAAGGACATGTGGCCATATAAACAACATATGTACTAGTACAGCTTATGTGATGTCGAATCTGAAATCTTTTTGTATCATTAGATGCTGAGAAGTGGGTGCCCCTAATCAAGTTCTTTTATCAAGGTTTACATTCCGCAGCATGTCACTTCTTTGTGCGGATTCCGCAGCGGTTTTACGACTGCTCCAATAGAAAATCGCTGTTGTAAAACCGCAGTGAAATGCGCAGAAAAAAACGCGGTAAATCCGCCATAAATCCGCAGCGGTTTAGCACTGCGGATTTATCAAATCCGCAGCGGAAAAATCCGCAGAGGACCAGAATACGTGTGCACATACCGTACTCTAACCCTAGCCCTAACCCTACCCCTAACCCTAACCCTACCCCTAGCCCTAGCCCTAACCCTAGCCCTAACCCTAACCCTACCCCTAACCCTACCCCTAACCCTACCCCTAACCCTAACCCTACCCCTAACCCTACCCCTAACCCTAACCCTATTCTAACATTAGTGGAAAAAAAAATGTCTTTATTTTTTTATTGTCCCTACCTATGGGGGTGACAAAGGGGGGGGTCATTTATTATTTTTTTTATTTTGATCACTGAGATATAATCTATCTCAGTGATCAAAATGCACTTTGGAACGAATCTGCCGGCCGGCAGATTCGGCGGGCGCACTGCGCATGCGCCCGCCATTTTGGAAGATGGCGGCGCCCAGGGAGAAGACGGACGGGACCCCGGCTGGATCGGTAAGTATGATGGGGTGGGGGGGGGACCACGGGGGGGGGGATCGGAGCACGGGGGGGGAATCGGAGCGCGGGAGGGGTGGAACGGAGCACGGGGGTGTGGAACGGAGCACGGGGGGGCTGGAATGGAGCACGGGGGGGCGGAACGGAGCACCGGGGGGGTGGATCGGAGTGCAGGGGGGGTGATTGGAGCACGGGGGGGTGATTGGAGCACGGGGGGAGCGGACAAGAGCACGGGGGGGAGCGGAGCACTGGACGGAGGGGAGCCGGAGCAGTGTACCGGCCAGATCGGGGGGCTGGGGGGGCGATCGGTGGGGTGGGTTGGGGGCACATTAGTATTTCCAGCCATGGCCGATGATATTTCAGCATCGGCCATGGCTGGATTGTAATATTTCACCCGTTATAATAGGTGAAATATTACAAATCACTCTGATTGGCAGTTTCACTTTCAACAGCCAATCAGAGCGATCGTAGCCACGAGGGGGTGAAGCCACCCCCCCTGGGCTAAACTACCACTCCCCCTGTCCCTGCAGATCGGGTGAAATGGGAGTTAACCCTTTCACCCGGCCTGCAGGGACGCGATCTTTCCATGACGCCACATAGGCGTCATGGGTCGGATTGGCACCGACTTTCATGACGCCTACGTGGCGTCATGGGTCGGGAAGGGGTTAAGAGCACTCAATAGTGTCTTTTGATAGCTTAGGCTACTTTCACACATCAGTTTTTTTGTTTCAGGCAGAATCTGGCAAATTTTTTTAAAAAATGGAGGCAGCGCAAATAGTGAAAAACTGATGCGCCGGATCCGTTTGTCAGCTGGATCCGGTTTTTGGTTTTTTTTAATCCAGTGATAACTTACTGTTCCGGGGTGAGAGAGAGAGAGAGAGCGCTCCTCCTATTGACCATGTGACTAGGAGCTGGCCAATAGGGCACCGGATTCACATCTCAGATCCTTACAAAACAATAATTATGAGTCATTGTACACTTTCACCATTAGATGACGCCAGAACACAGCAAATGAGAAATGCATTGCATTTAAAATGGAGGTGACTAGAAATGGAGAATTACAGCTCACAAATGCAGGGAATAATGTAGAGGGGCAGTTAGAGAGTGAGCTGTAGTGTACAGAAGCTACTCACAATGCTGGATTACTTAAAGGGAAGGACACACTCTCGACTGGGTCACTACAATGCCATGCCATGGTACAGTTACAGTTCTTTGTTTCAACCTTCCAGCCGGTGGCAGTGCTCAGATCTGATCTAACGCATTTGGATCACTTTCTTCAGGAAAATACACCAGTTCATCCAGTCTCCCAAATCTACTCAATTCTCTCCACATTCTTAATTGGATCACCAATGTGTTTATGTTTACACTGATATAATACACAGAGCTACTGTGTATAATGCCACTGGTGATCCTTGTATTACCTGCAGACTGACACTATATGTTATGATCTGGTGGCCTTGGAGCAGCATGAGACGTACTCTGGAGAAGGTGACACCTGTTCTGACCGCAAACCCTGAACTTAACAGCGCAACTAGAAGTAGCCGTGGGGGGTACCTAACACTCCCTAGACCCCTCGACACAGCCTCAGAACTATCTACCCCTAAAGACAGAAACAGGAAACCTATCTTGCCTCAGAGAAAATCCCCAAAGGATAGATAGCCCCCTACAAATATTGACTGTGAGAGGAGAGGGAAATAACATACGCAGAAATGAAATCAGGATTTAGCATAGGAGGCCATACTAGCTAAAAGGAAAGAATTGAACAGAGTACTATGCGGTCAGTATTAAAACACTGGAAAATATCCACCACAGAAAATACAAAACACCACATCTGACTAAAGACATGGAGGGTATATCTGCATCTCCAGAGAAATAGCTAGGCTGCAAAAAATCCTTCACAGACTAAGCTGGAAAAGACAAAAACATGAAAATGCACAGAACTATAAGGTCCACAGCAGGTGGACAGCAAAAACAAAGCCAGGACTTATCTTTGAAAAAAAGCACAGCAAACTGGAGAGACCAGAAGGGATGTGAATCCTCCAAAAACAATGGATAACTGGCACTGACTAAAGGATCAAGCAAGGCTATATAGCCCAGCCCAAATTGCAAAAAATAGATACACCTGATAAATGCTGCGATCCAACTACCGCAGCACTACCACTCATAACCACCGGAGGGAGCCCAAGAGCAGAATTCACAACAACTATATACAGAACTGTACACTGGTGATCTCTGTATTACCTGTACACTGATAGTATATAAAGAGCTCCTTTATATAATGGCACTTAGTATTGTGTTTTTTTTTTAAATTAATGATCAGTATTGTAGTATCCGGTCACTATGTGGTAGTAATATGTCGTCTGGTCATGGTGTGGCTGTATTTGTTCCTCGCATGTGGTATTATTCGGTAACTATGTGGTGGTAATATGTGGATTGATCATGGTGTGGTAGTATTTGTCCCATTTATGTGCCATTATTCAGTCATTATGTGGTGGGAACATATGGTCTGGTCATGGTGTGGTGGTATTTGTCAATTGTATGGTGTGCTATTCAGTCACTATGAGGTGGTAATATGTGGTCCATCCATGGTGTGGTGGTATTTGTTTCTTGTATATGGTATTATTCAGTCATTTTGTGGTGTTAATATGTGGTCTGGTCACAGTGTTATGTTATTTATCCAATGTATGTGGTGGTTTTATTGGTCATTTTAAAAATATATGTGACTCATTCCCTTAAAGAAAAATAAATTAAAATATATGCATAAAGAGTATTGGATATTTTAAGAAATGTTTAATAGGTTAGAGTAGAGTAGGCTGCTGCCAAAAGAGTCTACCTTGTCATTGTGGTGGCTTAAAAAATATTTTGGCCAAAACAAAAGCTGCTGGCTATATATGTGATCTGGTGTTCTATGGAAACTGTTAAAGGGAACCTGTCACCCTCAAAATCGAAGATGAGCTAAGCCCACCGGCATCAGGGGCTTATCTACAGCATTCTGTAATGCTGTAGATAAGCCCCCGATGTATCCTGAAAGATGAGAAAAAGAGGTCAGATTATACTCACCCAGGGGTGGTCCCACTGCAGTGGGTGTCGCGGTGTGGTCCGGGGCCTCCCATCTTCTTATGATGATGTCCTCTTCTTGGATTCACACTGCGGCTCTGGTGCAGGCATACTTTGTCTGCCCTGTTGAGGGGAGAGCAAAGTACTGCAGTGCACAGGCGCTGGGCCTCTCTGACCTTTCCCGATGCCTGCGCACTGCAGTACTTTGCTCTGCCGTCAACAGGGCAGACAAAGTAAGCCTATGCAGGAGCGTGTAGTCAAAAAGAGGATGTCAGGATGGTAGGCCCCGGACCGGATCGCGACGCCCATCGGACCGGACCGCAGCGGAACCACCCCTGAGTATAATCTAACCTCTTTTTCTCATCTTTCAGGATACATCGGGGGCTTATCTACAGCATTACAGAATGCTGTAGATAAGCCCCTGATGCTAGTGGGATTAGCTCATCTTCGATTTTGGGGGTGACAGGTTCCCTTTAATGAGTGATTGGTGAGGAAGGGGTGCTGAAGTGGAGTTTTTCCAAGAGAGGGGTGGTGGGACTGTGGAAGGTTTGAGAGGTGGAGGCGGAGCTGGGGTGGAGCCTGGGCAGAGTCTCAAGGGCACCCGAAAATTTTGCCAGTATGGAGCCATGAAATTCCTAGTGGCAGCCCTGCTTCCATAGAATCTATGCTCCATGCATGGTGAGAATGCCTATCAATCCAACAATTGTGGACTAAGGTCTTCAAAATATACAAATAAATTAGGAAAGGATTTACCTGGCACTCCTGAGATTACTTACTATGATTCCAGGCTCTTATAAATATATGAAACAGGGAATATTCAAACACTGTTTGACAGCCACTACATCTATTATGCCGAGACAATGGAGCAAAAAGAAAAACCTTCTATTTTAGATTGGCCATCAGCAATGGACCTTTTATGTAGAATGGAAAGATTAACAGCATAAAATAAATCAAATATGCATACCTTCTTCAAAGCTTTGGAGAATTTGATAATGTTTAGAGAATCAGCAAAACTTTCTTCCATTTTTCTAAACTAAATATGAAAGAAGCAGATTTACTTCCTTTATCATAACCTCCAACACTTATCTCTTCTCCCCTGCCCCTTAGCCCCTCTCACCTTCTCGTCTGCCATCTCTTTTCTCTTCATGTTTATATTCTTCAAGCAACATTAGAATGTGTGAAGTTATAAAATGAAATGTGTTATTGCAGGAGATCCGAAGTATATCTAAATGTTTGTATTCTATAATTGATAAATCTTTATAGAAAAAGTTTATGCAAAAAAAAAATTATGTTTAAAAAATTGTGCTGATGTAAAATCGGCATGTGGGAAATATTATTTATTAACTATTTTGTGTAACTTGACTCTCTGGCAAAGGACATATAAATTGAAAGTTTGAAAATTGCAACATTTTTACCAAACTTCTGATTTTTTCACAAATAAACGCAAGTCATGTCAAAGAAATTTTACCACGATCATGAAGTATAATATGTCACGAAAAAGCTCAGAATCGGTGGGATCCGTTGAATTGTTCCAGAGTTATTACCACATACAGTGACACTGGTCAGAATTGTAAAATTAGGCCTGGTCATGAAGGTGGAAACAGGCTTGGGTAGAGAAGGGCTTAGCAGATAAAAGGAAATTTGCCAGCTCACCAAAAATTGTAGTCCAGTATGCACAGAAAACACGATCCGGCTAGTCATGTAGCAAGTAGGGAAAAAAAAGATGTGATCCAGCTCCTGGAAAAAAATAGTAGATTTTTATTCCAAATAAAAATTAAAAGATTTTACATCCAAGATAAAAAAAATGGAAAGCGATGCCTTTCAAACGAGTCGCTTTCTACCTTCTGGCTGGGATGTAAAATCTTTTAATTTGTTTATGGAACAAAAATCTACTAATTTTTACCAGGAGCTGAATCAAATCTTGTTTTCCTATATTGTATTTACCATTTGACTTAGGCTAGGTTCACACTTGCGGTTGAATCCGCAGCGTATCGTCCGCAACCATAACCGCATGCAAAAATGCATGCAAACGCATGATAACACAGCATTTTTTATCCGCATCAACTTATGCATGATGGCAAAAAAACGCTGCGTTTGCACTTTTTATGCCTATGTGTTCGATATTTCCAGGAGGTCGTGTCTCAATGGGCGTGTCTAAATTAGTTCCTGGACATGCGCAGTCCGAAGTACGCAAGTGCATCGAACGCATGCGTACGCAAAGACATGAGTACGCATGCGTTCCCAAAGACAGTAATGTGTTTTTTTAACGCACTCATCCGTATGCGCATGCCTGCGCGTATTTGACGGAAATTTGCTGCTTCAAAAATTGAACATGGTGCGTTAGCCCCGCACCGCCGCACACTGCGAAAAGATGCATGCGTAAGCAAACGCGAGCGAACGCATGCAAATGCATGCACATGCGTCTACAATGTTAAACATAGGAAATCAAGACGCATGCGGATGTATGCATCAGAAACGCTGCGAACACAACCGCAAATGTGAAACCAGCCTTAAAGAGAACATCTGTTATCCCCTGATGCTGTTTACCTGCAGATGTAGGGTTAATCTGCAGGCTAATAGCATTTCAAAGCTGTCTGTCCACTGCACTAAAAGCCTGGCTATGGTGAGGAAATTAACATTATTCTTCCTGGCAGCCTCTGCCTTTCAGTCATAGAGGCGTGGCCAGCGTGGCTTCAGTCTGTGCTCAGTACACAGCAAGTGGTGGCTGTAACTGCGCTCCCACACTGACTGACAGCCAGCTCTGCACAGATGTACTGCTGAGCTAGCTGTCAGTTAGTGCTGTGGCGTGGTTACAGCCACCGCTCACTAAGTAGTAAGTGGTGACTAAAGCTGCACAGGTCGCATCTATATGTCTGAAAGCTCAAGTCTGCCACAAGGACTAGACAGATAGTGAAGTATATCGTGGCACAGCTGTGTTGGTGCACAAGATAGGTTCCCCAAGCCAGTAAGCATATAGTAAATAATTTGGCACTCAACTTGTTTGCGGCTGTTGCTTTGAAAATTAATTTTTTTATTGCAGTCCAAAATAAACGTTTCGGTCAAAGCGAGACCTTCTTCAGTAAACCGACTGCTCTTGTGGTATATCTAGTAGGTATCACTGTACATAAATGTTGGTCCATATGTGTGGGGGCTAACCCAGAAAGACCTCATGGGAGAGTAATCTCCCGGGTGTAACCATACGTCTAGTAAGACATCAAGGTATAGGGCATCAGATTTGTAATGAGACAGTAACTAATATGGATCACTTGGCATAGACAGAACATAGGAGATATACGGGCCAGAGGCGGACACCGCGCTAGATGCGCAGCACTTCGGGTCCATCTGGGCACTCCAATCTGTTAGGAATGCCTTCCTTATCGTTAAGTGACGTATCCCACTGTACTCCACAAATTAGGTCTGGCCCGTATATCTCCTATGTTCTGTCTATGCCAAGTGATCCATATTAGTTATTGTCTCATTACAAATCTGAAGCCCTATACCTTGATGTCTTACTAGACGTATGGTTACACCCGGGAGATTATTCTCCCATGAGGTCTTTCTGGGTTAGCCCCCACACATATGGACCTACATTGATGTACAGTGATACCTACTAGATATATCACAAGAGCAGACGGATTACTGAAGAAGGTCTCGCTTTGACCAAACGTTTATTTTGGACTGCAATAAAAAATTTATTTTCAAAGCAATAGCCGCAAATATGTTGAGTGCCAAATAATTTACTATATGCCACAAGGACTAAACTTTATTACTTTCAGAACAGCAGCTGGGAAGTTTGGAGCGCTATTAACCTGCAGAATGACCCCATTTCTGCAGGTTAATTGCATTTATTGCATTTGAGCACATGATAGTTTACCTTTTAAAAGGGAAGTAATTACTCTACTAATTACTATAAACAATTCCTATACTAATTCAACTTCTGCTTTTAAAAAAAGACCGATTCATAAACTATAGGTATTATAGACAGATTTCACATTGCAACTTTTTGAGACCTGAGAATGATTTAATGCTGGTCAGTAAATTTAATATTATCCTTTTTTCCAAATGTATTACAATTAGTTAGTCAATTTTGGTTTGCATATTTGTACCTAGGGCACAGCACTGCATTTCAGCCTTCTATGCCCCATAATATGCTAGACAACCTGTGTGCTGATTTTATCCACCAATAATAAATATTTTGGCAGAAATATAATCTATAAATCTTTCAAGGCATTACAAATGCTTAAAATACCTATTTTCCAAAGTATGTTCAAACTTCATCTTTTCCCTGCATTTTTGAGTGTGTCTGCTCCAGAAAATAGTGGAAAATGTGCTCATAAAATCTCAAAAGAATCTTTTGGTTGGTTCATATGTTCAGTTTTTTGTGAATGTTTTAAATGCTTTACAGTTTCAAAATCGCCTTATCAGAGAACATAAAGTTGATGTCACTTCTTTGATGCAGCTCCTGATGGAAAACACTTGAAACTAGGCAGTGTTCATTTAAAAGGAATGCAAAAAATGCTTTAGGAAAAAAGACTCTAAGGGTATGTGCATAAGCCTCGGTTAAGCAGAATCCCCCAGGAACCCACTTGAAAAAACGCAGCAGAACTGCTGATCAAAATGAACATAGTGTGCAGCAATATAAAAATTACATTGCTGTGCATGTTTCTACCTTTTCTTACTTGTATTAACTGATTCTGGATTCGGAAACTTTAAAGCTGTTAAAAGAAGTAGCCTGTTCATTTTACAGGTGGCTCGCCACTGCAGTGTAAAATATAGGGAAAAGACACTGACGGCAGAGAAAAATTACGGCAGGACCACCAGCGAGATCACTTTAGGATGAAGCTGGCGTTTTCCTAAATTGGCTTCACCTAGAAAATCTCTCTTAGGTATCGTGTGTACTTATCCTAAAGGAATGTGCATATGGACTTTTTGAGGGTTTTTTGTAGGAGTTTTTGAGCAAACTGGGCAGAAAATCTCTATATCCTTCTCAAAAACCCAAAACTCCTTAAAAACGTGGAGATTCTTCTCAGTCTCTATATGCTTACACCCCAAAAATGTTTGAAAAATTACCTAATTCCAAACACAATTGGAGGGTGCCATCTACTTGATACACAACCCCACCCCCACAATTTTCCACTAACTTCAAGAACACCTGCACACCACCACAGCAAGCATCAGTTGACTCCTCAATGATGTGAGTCACCCCACCAAAAGAAAAGCCCTCTCCATGCGCTCCTGAATCCATAGGTCAATACCAACTACTTTGAGATGCACTCCAGTTTTACGCTAAAAATTTCCCTCCCCTGCTTCAAAATCTGTACGCCTAAAAACTCCGCCACCATTTCTCACATTAAAATTCCAAACCTGCCTATTTACTTTAATTCTTATTTTATTAATTTTATCCATGGATCTGGCAGCGCTCCACACTTTTCTAAGGAAATATGTCTTACGAAACAATCTGCAATTTTGAATAAGATAACCAGATAACCACAGGTGCAACACATCGTGGCGTACATATTCCTGATCAAATCTCGGCAGGTGCCAAGAGGTGCCAAGAATACGAAGGTCGCTACCCCCAACATGCAACGCCAAAACCTCTGGATAATGAACCAACTAAGCACAACGAGTAAATTCTGCTAACTCATGCCTCATACATCTAACACCTAACTACCACCTCACTCCTTGACAAACCCATCTGAAGCCCCTCTCTGCGCTCATCCACCCTAACTTCTCCCCAATATACAAATTAATGCCCTAAAATTGAAACCAGCTGCGGTCCACCCAACAATAAAAAAACAAAAGGGTGGGTGGAAGGGTTGTGGAAGGGAAGAATAAAATGTAAGTACACTAGTCAGAATTTTTTTTTCTTCAAATAACCAAAATACTCTCTTTTTTAATATATATATATATATATATATATATATATATATATACATAATATATAATACCAATCCATATCTTGAGTCAGGCCAAATTAACTGACAACTGATACACATGCAACTTATACCTCTTCCGATTCCCACCTGCCTATTTTACGTATCACTTCCGAAGGACGACCCTTCGATTCTGTCTCAGTTGCAGTTCCAATTCTAAATGAATGAGAGGCACATCTATCCGCTTCTAAACCCGACCTTGTTACACACTTCTCAAAGACTGCAGTAAATTGATACCACAATAAAAGAAGCCATATTCATGTTGCCCAAAAAGATCTCCTTCAAACCTATGTATGACTTATGACTACAGGACACATCGTTGAACCCTTTAACAGGCCCAACACCAATTTCTTTTCCCTTTATGATTGATCTGTTTTTAGCGATGCACCCAAAATTCAACTGAATCTTGCAGCACCCTCATATCCTGTCTAAGAAAACCTCCTCAGGTAACCGATGACGGTGATACCAACTCCCCTATCCTCATAGCCCCAAAAAAGGCCCCCCAAAAAGCCAACTGAAATAACGCCATGTCAAATGAACTGCACACCTGGACCAGCCTGTCCCCCAATTCCTCCAACAACTTAAACTAAACAGGCCTACAGGAATATACTTTCAGGTGCCTTTTTCAAAATCCTTTTAACGCTTGGCCCATCAGAACAAAAATTCTTAGCAAAATTTCTAACTCCCTTAACTTACAGCCAAAAGCTATACCAGCCACCCATCTATTAACTGTTGCAACTGGCAAACCTTCTCTGGCCACATGACCTAACCAACACAGCAAGACACCTACCTGATCCTCCTCAGATATGACATCACCTAGCTGTCTAGTCCAGAACTCCCATTCACTCCAAGGCTGCTTCATATGCTGTCCACATATTATCTGCCAAGGAAGCCCTTATCAATTGCCCTGATGCCCGCAAGCCAACTACCAGAGCTCCACTGGTCATTCACAGCCCATGAACTCCTCACCCAGTGCAATGGTTTGAAAATGTTCCCAATGCAAATGAAAAATTCAATCAGCTATAGAATTCTCTACCCCCGGCACATGCACTACTACCACCCAGGAATTAAGATATAGGCCCGCAAGCCAAAATGCCACAACAATCAAACCACGGGAGGCGATGATGCGGATATGTTATTTATCGCTATCACTACTGACAGATTATCGCAATGGAACCTTTTTATCCCGAAAAATCCCCAAATTGACAATGTTACGACAATTGGAAAAAAGTTCCAATAAGATAAGGTTCTTAGTGAACCCCACCTCCACCTAACATTTTGGCAATTTCCTAACCCACCATTGACAACCAACTCAGTGATCATTAGAGAGCGACCGTTGAACCTCTCCAGAAACTCTTCCCACACTAACAAATTGTCCCTGATATACTTAGTTAGATAAATATAATGATGAACTGCAACCACAGCTGTGGCAGCTGCCAATCACTGGGTAAAAACCCTACCCACCGGAATAATCCAGCAAGCAAAGGTAAGTTTTCCCAGCAGCGATTGAAACTCCCTCAATCAATCCTATGAACCTCCACACAATACCATAATGTTTGCCTTTGGCAACCTGCACTCCATCTGTACTGTGTTAATGGTGATTCCAAGAAAATTGAGACATGTGGTGGTACCTTCTGTCTCCCCCTGTGCTAAAGGAAACCCAAAACGTTGAGCCATCAATTCCATCGAATTCAACAACAATTGGCAAACCAGTGAACATGGTAGACCAATACATAAAAAAATCAATCAAGTAATAAATAACAGATGAAACTCTAGCCACATCATATATTGTCCATTACAAAAATGAACTGAATGCCTAGAACAATGCAAATGACAATGAGAAACCCATTGGAAAGCACCTATCAACAAAATACCCGCTATCTCAAAAACAACCTAACAAATGTAAACTATCACGGTGCACAGATAATAGACGAAAAGCAGATTCGATATCCATTTTTGCTAGTAATACACCGCTTATGTAACTCCTAATCCACTTAACTGCCTCATCAAAGGAGGTATAAACCACAAACCAAAGCTCCAGGACGATACCATTATTCATAGAAAAACCTTTTGGGAAGGATTAATGTTGAATGAGCCGAAATTTGTTCAGCTCCTTTTTACGCACCACCCTCAACAGACAGACTACCAAACTAGACAATGGAGGGGATTTGAATAGACCCGCCATTCGACTGCAAGCAACGTCAAACTGAATTTGTGGCATGTCGATAAGCAGACTTCAAATTCTTAAGCTTAAACGGAACCTCATCAGCTGGTGCAGGAATCTTAAAACTGAAATGAAAACCACTTTCTAATAACAAAAGGGGCCATACCGTGCAGGCTCATGGGAGTCCGCCCCTTTTCCAACAGCACCCCAGGCCTACCTTTTTCCCTTTCTAAAACAATGAGCTGCTTTGTGTGATATCCCAATGCATGGGGAACATTGGTGTTTAACCCCTTAGTGACAGAGCCAATTTGGTACTTAATGACCAGGCCAATTTTTGCAATTCTGACCACTGTCACTTTATGAGGTTATAACTCTGGAACGCTTCAACGGATCCCGCTGATTCTGAGATTGTTTTTTCGTGACATATTGTACTTCATGTTAGTGGTAACATTTCTTCAATATTACTTGCGATTATTTATGAAAAAAACGGAAATATGGCGAAAATTTTTAAAATTTTGCAATTTTCAAACTTTGTATTTTTATGCCCTTAAATCAGAGAGATATGTCACGAAAAATAGTTAATAAATAACATTTCCCACATGTCTACTTTACATCAGCACAATTTTGGAAACAAAATTTTTTTTTGTTAGGGAGTTATAAGGGTTAAAAGTTGACCAGCAATTTCTCATTTTTACAACACCATTTTTTTTAGGGACCACATCACATTTGAAGTCATTTTGAGTGGTCTATATGATAGAAAATAATGAAGTGTGACACCATTCTAAAAACTACACCCCTCAAGGTTCTCAAAACCACATTCAAGAAGTTTATTAACCCTTTACGTGCTTCACAGGAACTGAAACAATGTGGAAGGAAAAAATGAACATTTAACTTTTTTTTGCAAACATCTTAATTCAGAACCATTTTTTTTATTTTCACAAGTGTAAAAACAGAAATGTAACCATAAATTTTGTTATGCAATTTCTCCTGAATACGCCAATACCCCATATGTGGGGGTAAACCACTGTTAGGGCGCACCGCAGAACTTAGAAGTGAAGGAGCGCCGTTTGACTTTTTCAATGCAGAATTGGCTGGAATTGAGATCGGACGCCATGTCACGTTTGGAGAGCCCCTGATGTGCCTAAACAGTGGAAACTCCCCACAAGTGACACCATTTTGGAAACTAAACCCCTTAAGGAACTTATCTAGATGTGTGGTGAGCACTTTGAACCCCCAAGTGCTTCACAGAAGTTTATAACGTAGAGCCGTGAAAATAAAAAATCGCTTTTGTTTACACAAAAATGATCTTTTCGCCCACAAATTCTTATTTTCACAAGGGTAATAGGAGAAATTAGACCACAAAAGTTGTTGTGCGATTTCTCCTGAATACGTCGATACTCCATATGTGAGGGTAAACCACTGTTAGGGCGCACCGCAGAGCTAAGAAGTGAAGGAGCGCCGTTTTACTTTTTCAATGTTGAATTGGCTGGAATTGAGATTGGACGCCATGTCACGTTTGGAGAGCCCCTGATGTGCCTAAACAGTGGAAACCCCCCACAAGTGACACCATTTTGGAAACTAGACCCCTTAAGGAACTTATCTAGATGTGTGGCGAGCACTTTGAACCCCCATGTGCTTCACAGAAGTTTATAACGTAGAGCCGTGAAAAAAAATCGCATTTTTTCTACAAAAATGATCTTTTTGCCCACAAATTTTTATTTTCACAAGGGTAACAGGAGAAATTAGACCACAAAAGTTGTTGTGCAATTTCTCCTGAGTACGCTGATACCCAATATGTGGGGGTAAACAACTGTCAGGGCGCACCACAGAGCTTGGAAGAGAAGGAGTGCCGTTTTACTTTTTCAATGTAGAATTGGCTGGAATTGAGATCGGACGCCATGTCGCGTTTGGAGAGCCCCTGATGTGCCTAAACAGTAGAAATCCCCCACAAGTTACCCCATTTTGGAAACTAGACCCCCCATGGAACTTATCTAGATGTGTGGTGAGAACCTTGAATGCCCAAGTGCTTCACATAAGTTTATAATGCAGAGCCGTGAAAATAAAAAAAAATTTTTTTTCCACAAAAAAGATTATTTAGCCCCCAAGTTTTTATTTTCACAAGGGTAACAAGAGAAATTGGACCCCAAAAGTTGTTGTCCAATTTGTCCTGAGTATGCTGGTACCCCATATGTGGGGGTAAACCACTGTTTGGGCGCACGGCAGAGCTCGGAAGGAAGGAGCGCCGTTTTGGAATGCAGACTTTGATAGAATGGTCTGCGTGTATTATGTTGCGTTTGCAGAGCCCCTGATGTACCTAACCAGAGTAGAAACCCTCCACAAGTGACCCCATTTTGGAAACTAGACCCCTTAAGGAACTTATCTAGATGTGTGGCGAGCACTTTGAACCCCCATGTGCTTCACAGAAGTTTATAACGTAGAGCCGTGAAAAAAAAAAATTGCATTTTTTCTACAAAAATTATCTTTTTGCCCACAAATTTTTATTTTCACAAGGGTAACAGGAGAAATTAGACCAGTAAAGTTGTTGTGCAATTTCTCCTGAGTACGTCGATACCCAATATGTGGGGGTAAACCACTGTTTGGGCGCACCGCAGAGCTTGGAAGAGAAAGAGTGCCGTTTTACTTTTTCAATGTAGAATTGGCTGGAATTGAGATCGGACGCCATGTCGCGTTTGGAGAGCCCCTGATGTGCCTAAACAGTAGAAATCCCCCACAAGTTACCCCATTTTGGAAACTAGACCCCCCATGGAACTTATCTAGATGTGTGGTGAGAACCTTGAATGCCCAAGTGCTTCACATAAGTTTATAATGCAGAGCCGTGAAAATAAAAAAAAATTTTTTTTCCACAAAAAAGATTATTTAGCCCCCAAGTTTTTATTTTCACAAGGGTAACAAGAGAAATTGGACCCCAAAAGTTGTTGTCCAATTTGTCCTGAGTATGCTGGTACCCCATATGTGGGGGTAAACCACTGTTTGGGCGCACGGCAGAGCTCGGAAGGAAGGAGCGCCGTTTTGGAATGCAGACTTTGATAGAATGGTCTGCGTGTATTATGTTGCGTTTGCAGAGCCCCTGATGTACCTAACCAGAGTAGAAACCCTCCACAAGTGACCCCATTTTGGAAACTAGACCCCTTAAGGAACTTATCTAGATGTGTGGCGAGCACTTTGAACCCCCATGTGCTTCACAGAAGTTTATAACGTAGAGCCGTGAAAAAAAAAAATTGCATTTTTTCTACAAAAATGATCTTTTTGCCCACAAATTTTTATTTTCACAAGGGTAACAGGAGAAATTAGACCAGTAAAGTTGTTGTGCAATTTCTCCTGAGTACGTCGATACCCAATATGTGGGGGTAAACCACTGTTTGGGCGCACCGCAGAGCTTGGAAGAGAAAGAGTGCCGTTTTACTTTTTCAATGTAGAATTGGCTGGAATTGAGATCGGACGCCATGTCGCGTTTGGAGAGCCCCTGATGTGCCTAAACAGTAGAAATCCCCCACAAGTGACCCCATTTTGGAAACTAGACCCCCCATGGAACTTATCTAGATGTGTGGTGAGAACCTTGAATGCCCAAGTGCTTCACATAAGTTTATAATGCAGAGCCGTGAAAATAAAAAATATTTTTTTTTCCACAAAAAAGATTTTTTAGCCCCCAAGTTTTTATTTTCACAAGGGTAACAAGAGAAATTGGACCCCAAAAGTTGTTTTCCAATTTGTCCTGAGTATGCTGGTACCCCATATGTGGGGGTAAACCACTGTTTGGGCGCACGGCAGAGCTCGGAAGGAAGGAGCGCCGTTTTGGAATGCAGACTTTGATAGAATGGTCTGCGTGTATTATGTTGCGTTTGCAGAGCCCCTGATGTACCTAAACAGTAGTAACCCCCCACAAGTGACCCCATTTTGGAAACTAGACCCCACAAGGAACTTATCTAGATGTGTGGTGAGAACTTTGAATGCCCAAGTGCTTCACAGAAGTTTAGAATGCAGAGTCGTGAAAATAAAAAATATTTTTTTTTCCACAAAAAAGATATTGTAGCCCCCAAGTTTTTATTTTCACAAGGGTAACAGGAGAAATTGGACTGCAATAGTTGTTGTCCAATTTATCCCAAGTACGCTGATGCGCCATATGTGGGGGTAAACCACTGTTTGGACGCACGGCAGAGCTCGGAAGGGAAGGAGCGCCTTTTTGGAATGCAGACTTTGATAGAATGGTCTGTGGGCATTATGTTGCGATTGCAGAGCCCCTGATGTACCTAAACTGTAGTAACCCCCCACAAGTGACCCCATTTTGGAAACTAGACCCCCAAGGAACTTATCTAGATGTGTGGTGAGAACTTTGAATGCCCAAGTGCTTCACAGAAGTTTAGAATGCAGAGTCGTGAAAATAAAAAATATTTTTTTTTTTCACAAAAAAGATTTTGTAGCCCCCAAGTTTTTATTTTCACAAGGGTAACAAGAGAAATTGGACCACAGAAGTTGTTGTCCAATTTATCCCGAGTACGCTGATGCCCCATATGTGGGGGTAACCCACTGTTTGGGCGCACGGCAGAGCTCAGAAGAGAGGGAGCACCATTTGACTTTTTGAGCGCAAAATTGGCTGTCGTGTTTGGAGACCCCCTGATGTACCTAAACAGTGGAAACCCCCCAATTCTAGCTCCAACCCTAACCCCAACACACCCCTAACCCTAATCCCAACCTGATCCATAATCCTAATCACTAACCATAACCATAATCACAACCCTTACCCCAAAACAACCCTAATGTCAACCCTAACCATAACCCTAATCAAAACCCTAAATCCAACACACCCCTAATCCTAATCTCAACCCTAACCTCAAAACTAACCCTAATCCCAATACACCCCTAATCACAACCCTAACCTTAACCCTAATCCCAAACCTAACCCTAATCCCAAGCGTAACCCTAATGCCAACCCTAACCCTAATACCAACCCTAATCCAAACCCTAACCCTAATCCCAGCTCTAACCCTAACTTTAGCCCCAACCCTAACCCTAGCCCTAAGGCTACTTTCACACTTGCGTCGTTTGGCATTCCGTCGCAATCCGTCGTTTTGGACAAGAAACGGATCCTGCAAATGTGCCCGCAGGATGCGTTTTTTGCCCATAGACTTGTATTGCCGACGGATCGTGACGGATGGCCACACGTCGCGTCCGTCGTGCACTGGATCAGTTGTGTTTTGGCGGAGCGTCGGCACAAAAAAACGTTCAATGAAACGTTTTTTTGTACGTCGCATCCGCCATTTCTGACCGCGCATGCGTGGCCGTAACTCCGCCCCCTCCTCCCCAGGACATAGATTGGGCAGCGGATGCGTTGAAAAACTACAGCTGCTGCCCACGTTGTGCACAATTTTCACAACGTGCGTCGGTATGTCGGGCCGACGCATTGCGACGGCCCCGTACCGACGTAAGTGTGAAAGAAGCCTAACCCTAAGTTTAGCCCCAACCCTAAGCCTAAATTTAGCCCCAACCCTAACCCTAAATTTAGCCCCAACCCTAGCCCTAACCCTAGCCCTAACCATAGCCCTACCCCTAACCCTACCCCTAACCCTACCCCTAACCCTACCCCTAACCCTACCCCTAACCCTACCCCTAACCCTAACCCTACCCCTAACCCTAACACTAACCCTACCCCTAACCCTACCCCTAACCCTAATTTTAGCCCCAACTGCTGTTCTCCTGCCGGCCGGCAGATGGAGACAGATGGGGGGCGCACTGGGCATGCGTCCACCATGTTCTTCTGCCGGCGGCCAGGAGGAGCAGCAAGAGGATCCAGGGACCTAGGTGAGTATGCTAGGGTCCCCGAATCCCCCTATTTCTCTGTCCTCTGATGTGCGATCACATCAGAGGACAGAGAATTACACTTTACTTTTTTTTTTCTTTTTTTTTTTTTTGCGGTCGCCGGTAAACAGTTAATTACCGGCGATCGCAAAACAGGGGTCGGTAATACCGACCCCGATCATGCTCTTTGGGGTCTTGGCTACCCCCGGCAGCCGAGACCCCAAAGATTCTCCCGGTGCCGGCCGGCGGGCGCACTGCGCATGCGCCCGCCATTTTGAAGATGGCGGCGCCCACCGGGAGACACGAGGAGCATCGGGGGGAGCTAGGTGAGTATTGGGGGGCCACCTGGGACCCCTTTTCTCTGTCCTCCGATGTGCGATCACATCGGAGGACAGAGAAATTAAAAAGAGATCGCTTTTTTTTTTTTTTTGCGATCGCCGGTAAACGGTTAATTACCGGCGATCGCAAATGCGGGGTGGGTTAAAAACCCCCCGAATCATGTTCTCTGGGGTCTCGGCTACCCTCGGCAGCCAAGACCCCGGAGAAAATCGGCCTCTGGGGGGCGCTATGGACTTTTTCCACAGCGCCGTTAATTAACGGCGCTGTGGTTTAAGTACCCTTAGCGGCCGCCGTTAAAAGGCGTATCGGCGGTCGCTAAGGGGTTAAATTTACAGTTAGCCCAAGTTTACAATGGTCTTTAATGTACTGTCAACACAGTCCGAATTTTGGCCCTACGCCCCAATCTGTAATGAGCCCCTCGACATCCCAAGCTGACCAGTAGAACCAACTCCCCCATAAAAGGACTGACCAAAACGTGTCGGCGCCATCACCTGACTTCCATAAGTGCAATGCACGTCCTCAATCACATCTAAATGCCAATAAAAGCCAGAACAATTTTCTGGAGCCTTTTCCCCAATCACACTTGCAAGTATGACAAAAGCCTACAACCAATTTACAAAATTCTGTGTAATTAACCACAATCTGTGCTTTCCCTCCTCTTTTTTTTTACTCTCATCTTTTTTCTTCCCTTTGTCCAGGTTTCAGTTTTCTAATGGAAGTAGCAAGAATATCTCCAAATATTCGTCTTTAAATTTTTTTTTCTTATACCTCCTTCTTTAAATGAGCCCCCAGAGGGCTTTTGAACAAACATATGCTTTCCCTTTCACCCTATCATCAAGTAAAATTTTATCCATTTTTTTTCAGTCTGAACCAATACTGACATACTATTCCCACTAGTTGCTTCACCTGAAGCAACCTCCACTACTTGAGCTACCGAACTACCGCCAGCTGTCCAACCTGAGACAGGGGACCCACCTAAACCACCACTGGCTCTGTCAAGAGGGTCTAACAATTCCCAGACACCCCCTAACAGGTTCCCAATATATCCATTTTTTGAATCTATTATGCCCCCTCTGGAGCCAGTGCTCAAATTCCCCTGTGATGAACCTGACATGTGACTAATACCCGCCCGTGTCATAGCTGCGCTATGAAAAGACGGATAGCACATAGAAGCATACTCACCAGGATGCGTCGGTCCCCAAAACCCACCAGCCAAAGGTCCTGAATCCCAATGGTCACAGTCCCTAGAAACCGGTGTTGATTAGTCAGCTGCCTGAACATATCTTCCCAATCCAGGCAGATCACTTCCTGCAGGAATGACGACTGACGACTGGACTGAAGGCTGCACTCCATTCCCAGTGAATCCATCCCTCTGCTGTGACCCCAGCCCTCCTGGGCCAGGCCCTACAGAAAAAGAATCGTGTGAAGAAATGGCAGGCCCGTCAATAGACACCTCACCGGAAGGCCCCGACTCCATGTTGCTGTAGCTTGAAGCAGTAGTGGCTAGAAGTCCAGTCCTGTCATGAACTGCAGACCTAGGCTCCGCTTCCACCGACCTCGGATTCATCACCAGCCTGGATATGTGCATCGGGACTGGACGGCATACATCCTGGCAAGAAGGGACCCCTTATCAACCCTACAAAGCCGAATCATGGGTTACTATGTCCAAAGCTTTGCTGAGGCTCCTTTTTATCCTATATATTCTTGCTACATAAAAAATGCACCGTACCAATAAGAAAATATATGCTAGGTCAAAATTATAGGAGAATGATAGAAATCTTTATTAAAGAAAATTATTATATTATATTATATTATGCCTCCTGGGTATGGGGCAGATCAGTAACTTGAAATTAGCTGTCCTGCTTGTCTTTGGAGCAAGGCATAAAGGACTGTTGCTCCCTCGGTGTTCCGGCTACCAGAATCCTGCGCCTCAGAAGGAAGCAGCCTGTGCAGGGCAGAACTCCTTCTGGTTTCCACTTCTTTTGCTATGACTTCTTCTCACTCTCTACAATAAAGTTCTCTGTTCATGTCCTTTCTTAGGAACTGCCGCACTCAGGGCAGGCGCAGCTACGTGTCCTTCTGTCTAGGCCTCTGACAGAATCCCACCTGCTTGAAAAAGGTCCACGGACTGAAACGTTGCAGATGGCAGAATAAACTTTGGAGCTGTCTTTTCACAATTGCTGTGGTGCTGTCCTTTTCTTCATGTGCTTCTGGATTTACCTATTGGGATGGATCCCCTGGTGAGGACGTGCACTCTGCTGTCCATAGAGACATTGCCATTATAGGGTGCGGCTTTACTATTTATATTTGATACTTAGAATCCCACCCCTGTCAGGGACCAACTACCTGAGCAGAGCTCAGCTAGCAACTGCCTGAGCCAAAGCCCAGCTAGTATCTGCCTGAGCCGAAGCCCAGCTAGTATTTGCCTAACTTCCTATCCAGGCCACCAGTTTTACCTAATTGTGAAGAGTGCCCTAATAAATAGGAGCATATCTACCCCTGGTGGACTGGAGTATGAAATGTGATGTATGTTGGTGTTACCTGGTAATGAGATCTCCTTTATTGCCTCCAAACGTAACATCACTCCCCCTAGAGGGAAATTACATTACTCATCGACCTGGAACCTGGGTTGCTGCATTACGTTTGGAGGCAATGAAAGACAACTGAATCCAGGTAACACAAACATACAACCCATAATGTGCATCGAATTGTGTTCATTCTCGTCATCTCACAACCAGCTTGTTTTTTCTTCTTGCGGTGGTCTCACAGCTCAGCACTAGTGATGAGCGAGTAAACACGTTGCTCGTGTTCTCCCGAGCACGCTCGAGTGACCTCCGAGTATCTGTTAGTGCTCAGAGATTTAGTTTTCATTGCCTCAGCTGAATGATTTACAGCTACTACCCAGGCTGAGTACGAGTGGAGGTTGCTAGGAAATCCCCACATGTAATCAAGCTGGCTAGTAGCTGTAAATCATTCAGCTGAGGCGATGAAAATCTCTGAGCACTAACAAATATTTGGAGGTCACTCGAGCGTGCTCGGAAAAACCCGAGCAACGAGTATATTCGCCCATTACAACTCAGCAGATACTGCTCATTCTGGAAGACAAATGCCAGCATTTTACTTTATCGCCATCCAACAATGACTTCAACTTCATATTATTTTAACACTAAAAACTGAAGTCATTTCACTGATACAATCAGGCAATTTATTCTTCTTGCTCTTAATCATATTATTTGCCGCGCATATGGAGAATTTGTCCTTGATTACTTTTTTTATAGAACATACTTGGACGATATCCAAAGTAAAATGACTTTATGAAAGACTTTCTAAGCGATTCCATTACAAATAAAGTCATATCCAAGGGGGTAAGATTGCACAATGTTATGCTAATGAGCAGAATGTTGCTTTACTTGTAACCTAACGTCTCCACAGACATTTATGTTACACCCCCCCCCCCCAAAATAGAATTCTAAAGGGGTTGTATAGTATTAGAAAGACATGGCTGCTCTCTTACAGAAACAACCTGTCTATGGGCATGAACACATGGCATAACATAGATGCTGGCACAGCCGCCAAGTTTTTCCAGGTGAAGCGGCTTCACGAAAAGACCAGAAGATACCTGAAGAATGAACATGTCACTTTTTTTAAATGGAATATGCCACCAGGTTTTTACCATCTAATCTGAGAGCAGGATAACTTAATGGCAGAGACCCTGATTCCAGCAATATGTCACTTACGCTACGTTCACATTTGCATTGTGCGCCGCTGCATCGGCGACGCAACGCACAACGCAAATAAAAACGCACCAAAACGTACGCAAAAATGCTGCGTTTTGCGACGCATGCGTCCTTTTTTGCCGAAATTTGGACGCAAGAAAAATGCAACTTGTTTTCTGCGCCCGACGCTAGCGGCAAAAAAAACGCATGCGTCGCACAACGCAGCACAATGCATGTCCATGTGTCCCCCATGTTAAATATAGGGGCGCATGACGCATGCGTCGTCGCTGCGTCGCCCGAAGTAAACACGCAAAACGCTAATGTGAACGTAGCCCTACCTGGGTATCTTGCTGTAGTTTTGATAAAATCACTGTTTTATTATCAGGAGATTATCACTAAAGGACTAGCAAACCTTCTACCAGGTAGTCCTCTATATTCATGAGCTCTGTATAACCCCACCCCCCACCACTGTTTGGCAGCTTTGTGTGTACACTGTACAAGGGAAATAAGCTGCCAATCAGTGGTATGGGAGGGGTTACACAGAGCTCAACATTAAGATAACTGCTAGATCTGCAGGAGATAAAATAAGGATAGTATAAAAATGTCAAAATGATAACAAGCAGCTCAGTAAGTGATACATTGTTCAAATCAGGGTCTCTTCCCCTACATTAGGCTGATCTCAGATGGGGTAGAAAAATTTCGGTGAAAAATTCCTGCTTCAGGGTTTTTGAACCATGAATGGGTTAAAGAAGTGAAATAAGGCCAAACGTGTGCACAGCAAAGTTGTTTTGACATTGCTGTGCATTGTGTTCATTTGATGCACCGCTTTTTAAGAAATCCACCTAAAAAAAAGCATCATGTTCAAAAGCCCTATGGGTTGTGACTGATATTGCTGAAACACTGTTATATATAGCAAAAAACAAGCTCTCATATGGTCATATTAATAGAAAAAAAAGCTAAATTATGGCTCCTGGAAGAAGGGGACGAAAAAACGAAAACAAAAAAACAGAAAATGTCCCAGGGGTGAAAAGGTTAATCCAGAAGTTCTTCAAATTCAGGAGAAAGCTATAATGAGCTTCAGTATATGTTTAAATGTATTTTCTGTCACTAGACAGATGGTGGTTCATTAGAACAAGATGTACTACTATGTAGCACTATAGTATATTACAATGTATTTGTTCTTGCTTACCGTAGGTAACTAGTAATGTTTGTTAGAGATTGAATATGATAGTAAGATACATGTGAGAACCCCGTCCACATGCTCTAGGATTTTGACGTCCCAGGATAAAGTTATTTGAGATGATGTTAAAAGAAATCTATGATCAGGTTTTTGCGACCACATTTAAGTACAGCATGATATAGAGGCAGAAGCCCTGATTCCAGTGATGTATCACTTATTGAACAGCATGATGGAATTTGGATAAAATCAGTGTTTTATCTGCTGCAGATCTAGCAGTTCTCTGAATGCTGAGCTCTATATAGCCCCGCCTACACCAGCTTCCTGTGTACACTATGTAATGCTGCTGCAGTGCAGTATAGCGCAACCTCCACCAAGGGATGCTGGTGAGGGAGGAGATGTTGCACACACAGCGTAACACCACTGAGCAGCAGCACAAGCGCCACCTTGTGGCGAAAGAGTGGTCAGAAAGGCCGAGTCAGAAACAATCAGGACATGAAGTACCAGAGGTTACAACAATGCACATGGTCAAATACAAGCCAGACGTCAGAGCCAGATGGGAGCAGATATAACCGAGACGAGAGAGAGTAAAACAGGTCAGAAGACAAGCCGGGTCACATACCAATAGGTCCAAGAACAGGGAGTGAAAACTAAGACAAGCAGGGTGGCAGGAAAGGAAAGTCACAGGAATAGAGAAAATGGGCAGAGGACAAAACACGGTATCAAGGGGTCAGCTGCTCTAGCCTGGGAGCATAAACTATCACTGACATTGGTCTGCAGGCCACAGCAGACTGAAATAGCCAAACCGAAATCAAAACGAGGCAGAAAAGGTTAACCCCCTGCATGACCAGACCGGGGAGAGAATAACAAGAAACAAACCCCTGCCTGGATTATGATACACTGTGCATAGGCAGAAAGCTGCCAATCAGTGGTAGCAGGGAGATTATACAAAACTCATGATTATGGGGAAAAATTTTGGCAGCAGGCTTACCAATCTTCTAGTGATAATCTCTTGCTGATAAATCCGTGATTTTAAGAAAACAAAGTGAAACATTGCTGGAATCAGGGTCTCTGCCCATACAGTATGCTGCTCTCAGATTAGATAGCAAATACCTGGTGACAGATTTCCTTTAAGGTAGAATAAAAATGTTTTTACTAATTAAAAATACTTAAAAAACTCTTAGAAATAAATCAAGGCAAGACTGCAAAATATATATTTTCCAATTTGATGATACATTTTAACATTATCCAGCTCTACAACACAAAGTAACTCATCATTAATAAAAATGACACCAGAGCCAAAAAGTCAGCAGAAGTTCAGATCAACGAAAAGTGCTACATAAAGAAGGAGTGTCCACAGAAAGGTGATGTCACCACCATTGTTTCCATCCTCATAACACAGTTGAAACCACACTGACTGGTTGCCAGGGTGCTGGAGCGGAGTGTTCCCAAGCACTGTGCAGACATGAAAGGCTGCTGAGAAGGTCTGCGTTCATCCCCGGAATCATAAAGGGGTCCTTGGCCTCTTCAAAATAGGATCTTCTACATACAAATGAACTTTCTTTGTTATCCTTAACTTTGAACTTCCTGTCTATTCAACAACAAATGGAAAGTTATTTCCTTGTAAACATTTTTCAGATAATAGATTAATTAGAAAAAACACACTTTATCATGTTTGCTTTTCTCATCAGTAAGCCAAAATGTACAAAAAGTACAGAAATTCTTCAAAAGGTTATTTTAGCCAGAAGCATTTATCACATATACTGACTAGCGGACCCCAACTAGAAGAACTTGGAGAGGCTCCTCCATTCAAAGCCTATGGTACTGGCAGAAATAGCTGGACATATCAATCTAGTATTCCAGTTACACAAATCCATGTAGGAAACATATGGAAAGGAGTACTACTACAAGATCAGACTATGCAGGGTTAAAAGAACCAGTGCAACAGACATTTCTAAAAATGTCCAGTGTTTTTCAGAATGACAACCTAAGGCTGCATATTGTTCATGCTACTGCGAGCAGGCTGCATGTGACATGCAGAAGTAGTGCTAACTGCTGTTACTTCAAAAGCATCCAGCAACTAGAGGGTTTAACGCAGTCACAGGAGACAGGGAGTGGTTAGTAGAGCCCCAGGAGGATTGTGGGAAACTTTTTTACTGTTCTGGCAGCAGCTGAAGGAATTAGTGGTGTGTATCTGTGATCTGTCTCACAAATGTTCAGGCAAGTGAATGATAGGAACATGGAATCCCATTACAGAGTGGACTGAGCTATCCCCTTTACTGTGAGTTGAGAAAGTCTATCAGGAGCAGGAAGATAAGGACTCAAGGAAATTGTGTCACATGGATAATCTCCCTCAGCAAACCCTCCTCCCCTCCTCCATTACACTGTGCTAGAAGGAATGCTGTGTACTACTGTGCCTTTGGAAAGAGTCTTGATCTGTGCTGAACTGTGCTATCAAAAGAGATTGTTAGTCAATGTGCCTCTAAGAAGCAGCTGTACTGTTTATGAAGCCTGTGCTTAAGAAATGTTAATTGTACTGAATGTGCTGTGACATTAAACTACACTGTTCACCTGTTCATGAGGATTCTATCAATTGTATCTGTGTGGGCAAGTGGATCCTGAGAAAGCTGAAGTACATGGTTGCCCTGAGTAACAGTTCCCCCAGAGTTCCAAAGAATTCATAAGATCTGTCCCGCCTCTATCTGAATCTAGCGGCGTACACATAACATGCATGCTACTATGGCCTGCAGCATGTCTGGACTTGTCTCTCTCTTCAAGCACATCTGAGATGTTATTGGTCAGTAATTGCAAAAGGGAACTGACAGCAGCAGATCTTGATAATTTATGTGTAGAAGTGCATTCAGTGTGGCAAAACATTCCTCAGACAACCATTAACCCCTTAATCACCGTTGATGCATATTTTAATGGTGGCAGTTAAGGGTACTTATTCCTCAGCGCCACTTTTTAACGGCCCTGAGAAATAAGGGTAATGCGCCCCCAGCATCGGAAAATCTCAGAGATCTTGGCTACCCTGTCATATAATCGTTGTTATTCAGCGATACATGACACAGACTCCTTTAATGAATATAAATTAAATAAAACCAGCTATACTCATGTCAACACCCAGTCCACTTAAGCCAATGTCCCCTGTAAAATAATTAAAATAATAAAGAACCATATTTCTCGTTCGCCAAGAAGATAATAATACATTTGTCCCGTGACACATCTAGCTCTGCTACATCTGGATGGCAGACTGCATTGTTGCATGATGTGACTATACTGCCTGTCATCCAGCAGAGAAACTGAGCTGTGCGTGCTTGCTCAGTTCAGTGCCTAGTGGTGAACTCCTTTCACCTCACTGACATCACCGCCAGCGTGAGAAATTCTCACGCTCGCAGTATTATCAGAAAGGTCCTGGGAGTTCACAGCCCATGAACTCAGATCAACTCACTCACATCAGCAGGAGCGCCATGGGAAAAGTTCTAATGGTGTTTGTGCTGACGTCAGTGAGTTGAACTGAGTTCATTGGCTATGAACTCCCAGGACCTTTCTGACGGCACCGCGAGTGTGACAAAGTGACAAATAGATTATTATCTTTTTGGCGGACAGGTGAGAAATATGGTTATTATTTTATTTCTTTTATATGAGACATTGGCTTCACTGGATTGAGCGTTGGCGTGAGTACACATTTTTGGTAAAATTAGCTTCATTAAAGGAGTCTGTGTCATTATTTCAAATAAAGGACTTTATTATGGGTGTTATTTTTTTTACAATTTTTCTATGAGGTTAATAATGGGGGCATCTTGTAGACACCTCTCCATTACTAACCTCTGGGCTTCATGTCAGCTGACAATACAAAGGTGACAAAAAAAACAACTATGACCCCAAATGCCACCGCACCAGGGCAAGTAGGAAATGCGAGGCTAAGTGCAAGAATTGACATATCTTATAGATGCAACATTTCTGGGGAGGCTGAGAGATGATGTTTTCAGTCTGTGATGGGGCCAAATATCCATGGCTCCTTCCCATGCTATTAATATAACCCTGTAGCTGTCTGCCTAGCCTTTGCTGGTTATTAATTATCGTTGGACTCTACATCATTTTTTTTGCAGGGTCCCCCATTTTAATCACCAGTAAAAGCTTCATATCCAGCTGTGAGTTGATATTAATTGCCTGGAAGCTCCATGGATATTACCCCCTTCCCAGGCTATAAACAACTGCCCCCAGCTGTCTGCTTTCCCTCTGCTGGTTAATAAAATTTTGGAGGATCTCATTTTTTTCAGCAATTGATTTATTTAGAAATAAAATACATGTACAGTAAGCTACACACACAAAGCACTGATCAGATAGCATTCACTTGATTTATACACTCATGTTCATGAGCCCTAACTTTCTTAAATATTCAGGTTTTTGTTTTATTCACCCTTTGGATTAGCCAACAGCACTATAGTTGTTCAATAATAAAATGAATCATCAAAAATATAAACTGCCTAATAATTGTGCACACATTGTAGGTGTCAGTTTAAGTCTCATACTATTTCATACAGTGTAATTAAAGGGGTTATCCGAAACTTAGGGGTGCAAACTAACTGCTTGTTCTGTCCTGAGAATATATCTTCTGACTCAGGAGCGATTTCCCTGCTTCTTTTGATCTCTCATCAACAGAGCAATGTCGTCTCTTCCAGTGTGCTCTGTCTTTGGGGTGCCAATGCCAAAGTCATGCCAAAGTCATGATAATTGAATGTCCGCTATCTGCAGTTAGGCATTGGGGAGCCAGTCAATCGACCTGACATCGACAGTGCCACCCCATTAAAAGAGCATGTGGTCAAAAAAAGCAGGAGAGTGGTCCAAGAATCGGAAGTGATTGCCGCAGGGCAGAAGAGGCAGATAGTTAGCAACTTTCTGCCTGTTATTTCTAAGCCCAATAGGAAAAAAATTAAGTTCGGGATATTCTGTTTAAAAAATACTCCCAGTTGTGTACTATTTCCCTTATAAGAAGAGATTTTTGTTTTGGATTTTATCATGTATAAAAAAATGAAATACGACAAAGCTAAACCCTGGCATCATAATTACATATGATAAAATACATTGAATGAAAATATCAGAGTACACAACCATAAGTCTAGTAGTGATATACACTATATAGACAAAAGTATTGGAACCCCTACACCTCACACCTACAGCAGCTTTTATGACATCCCATCCTAAATCCATAAGCATTAAAATGGAGTTGGTCCTCACTTTGCAGCCAAAACACTTTACACTCTTCTGGGGAGGCTTTCTACTTTGGGAATTTTTGCCTATTCATCCAGAAGAGCAATTGTAAAGGTACTGTCACACTAGACGATATCGCTAGCGATCCGTGACGTTGCAGCGTCCTCGCTAGCGATATCGTCCAGTGTGACAGGCAGCAGCGATCAGGCCCCTGCTGGGAGATCGCTGGTCGGGGAAGAAAGTCCAGAACTTTATTTCGTCGCTGGACTCCCCGTAGACATCGCTGAATCGGCGTGTGTGACACCGATTCAGCGATGTCTTTGCTGGTAACCAGGGTAAACATCGGGTAACTAAGCGCAGGGCCGCGCTTAGTAACCCGATGTTTACCCTGGTTACCATCCTAAAAGTAAAAAAACAAACACTACATACTTACCTACAGCCGTCTGTCCTCCAGCGCTGTGGTCTGCTCTCCTCCTGCTCTGGCTGTGAGCGTCGGTCAGCCGGAAAGCAGAGAGGTGACGTCACCGCTCTGCTTTCTGGCTGCCCAGCGCTCACAGCCAGACCAGAGAAGCAGAGCGCCGAGGACAGACAGCGGTAGGTAAGTATGTAGCGTTTGTTTTTTTACTTTTTAGGATGGTAACCAGGGTAAACATCGGGTTACTAAGCGCGGCCCTGCGCTTAGTTACCCGATGTTTACCCTGGTTACCGGGGACCTCGGGATCGTTGGTCGCTAGAGAGCGGTCTGTGTGACAGCTCTCCAGCGACCAAACAGCGACGCTGCAGCGATCCGGCTCGTTGTCGGTATCGCTGCAGCGTCGCTATGTGTGACGGTACCTTAAGGTCAGACACTGATGTTGGATGAGATAGCCTGTCTCTCAATCTCATATTATAGTTAATCCCCAAGGTATTCGGTGGAGTAGAGGTCAGGGTTTTGTGCACACTAGTCAAGTTCTTCCACCCCAAACTCACTCAACCATGCCTTTATGAACCTTGCTCTGTGAACTGGGCACATTCATGCTGGAACTAAAGTGGGTATTCCTATTCCCCAATCTGTTCCCACAAACCTTTCAAGTTTATACAATATATCTTATAATAATATTTTTTTTTCTATAGCATCAACATATTCCGCAGCACTTTACATTACAAAGGGGACTTGTAAAGACAATAAAGACATGACAGAGTAACACATAATTCAACAGATACCAAGAGGAGTGAGGGTCCTGCTCGCCAGCTTGCAGTCTATGAGGAAATAGGGGAGACACGAAAGCTGGATGGTAAAAAGTGCTTGTATTGTATGGTTCAGGCATCAATATAATAAATAGGGTGTTCACAAAACGCTGCATGAACCGATCACCGGTAGAGTACAGATACAGAGGACTATTAACCCCTTTCCAACATCGGGCATAATAGTATGCCGATGTCGGACTCCCTCCCTCTGATGTGGGCTCCAGCGCTAAGCCCACATCTTTTCCGGCACATGTCAGCTGTTTTGAACATGACATGAAACCTCCAACAGCCAAGGGTGGAATCGTGATCCATCTGCGGCTGTTAACTACTTATATGCTACTGTCAAACACTGACAGCAGCATTTAACACAGGCTTCCAGCAAGCACGCCGGAAACCCCGCCCATCAGTACCCATGTCACATGACTGCATGTCGCCATGACAACCAGAGATCTACAGCAGCCCTCTATGGTTGTCACTGCCAGATTGCTATGAGCGCTCGGTGCTCGGCGCTCATAGGAACTGAGGAATTCTGCTACATACAGGCGATCTATAGCAGAGCCGATTGGGTTATAGCAGTTTCTAGTCTCCCACTATTGAAGCTTGCCAAAAGTAAAAAAAAAAATTGTTTCTAAAAAATAAAAAAATATAAAAGTTTAAATCACCCACCTTTCGCCCCATTCAAAAAAATCAAACATACACATAGTTGCATATATCAAAGGAAAGTAATCCGCACTGCTATCACACCAGAGCCCTATATCCACAATGTTCAGTCATCTCGCTCTGAGCATAATCACGTGAACTCACGGGTGCCAACCCAAAATAAACAGTCCAAATTTTCCATGCAAAAATAGAAAAAAAGGTGGCACTCACCGTTCTTAAAATCCAGACTTTATTAGTACAACGTTAAAACATCTCCAAACAGGCTGGGTGAGGACAAGTAGATAAAGGATCGGACTATACACATACTTGGTATCGCCACATTGAAAATCGCCCGATCTATCAATAAAAAAAAGGATCGCTAAACGGCGTAACGAGAAATAAAGTCAAAACGCCAGAATTATGCTTTTTGGTCGACACAACATTGCATTAAAATGCAATAAGAAGAGATCAAAAGAAACTATCTGCACCAAATGGTATCATTAAAAACATCAGCTTGGTGCACAAAAAATAAGCCCTCACCCAACCCGAGATCACAGAAAATGGAGACACTACGGGTCGGAAAATAGCGCTTTTTTTTAACAAACTTTGGAATTTTTGTCACCACTTAGATAAAAAATAACCTAGACATGTTTGGTGTCTATGAACTCGTAATGACCTGGAGAATCATAATGGCAGGTCAATTTTTGCATTTAGTGAACATGGTAAAAAAGCGAAGCAAAAAGCAATTGTGGAATTGCCCTTTTTTGCAATTTCACCACACTTGGAATTTCTTTCCTGTTTTCCAGTACACGATATGCTAAAACCAATGGTGTTGTTCAAAAGTACAAATCGTCCCGCAAAAAACAAGCTCTCACATGGCCATTTTGACCAAAAGATAAAAATGTTATGGCTCTGGGAAGTAGGGGAGCAAAAACTGAAAATGCAAAACCAAAAATACCTCTGGTTGCTAAGGGGTTAAGTGCATGGAGGGTGTGTGAACAGATGCTGCTAGGGAACAGATTTGGAAGAAAATTTTGTAAGGGCAAAATGGAAATAGTTACAAAAGTGAGATGAGGAAATATGCCAATCTAAAAAGTCCGCATTTAGGGCACGCTTAAACCTGTGGGAATTATGAATTAATCGAAATGTCCTGGGCATTCCAGAAAATTGGCGACGCTCGCGATAAGTCTTAGAGATGGGAGTGATAGGGTCGGATTATTGAGGATGCAAGTCTTTAGTCATTAGCAGGACGGAGGGCATGAGTAGGGTGGTAGGCAGAGTTGAGGGAGGAGATGTAGGGTGGTGCTGAACCGTGGAATGCTTTTTGGGTGAGAGTGATATGTTTATATTGGACTCTGTAGAGGATGGGTAACCAGTGCAATGACTGGAACAAGATAGAGGGATCATTGTAGCAGTCGGAGAGGAATATGACCCTGGCTGTTACATTCAGGACGGAATGGAGAGGTGATTTTAGTAAGAAGGAGACCGATTAGCAGAGAGTTGCAGTAGTCCAGACGAGAATGAGTAAGAGCAACAGTAAGATTTTTTGCAGAGTCAAAGATAAGAAAAGGTCTAATTCCAGAGATGTTTTTGAGAGTAGGTGAAAGGAGCGAGCAATCGTATGTAGGGAATGAAGAACAGATATGAGTCAAATATAACCCCAAGACAACGGGCGCGCTGCATGGGAGTAACACTAGAACTGCACATGGAAATGGCAATATTGGGTATAGATCGAGAGGAAACACAAGGAGGTCAATTTAGAATAGATTCTCTTTTAGATAGAGGACATAATGTTAGAGACAGTGGAAAGACAATCACTGGTGTTTAATAGTATATCTTGAACACTTCTTAATTAAACATTAACCCCTTTCTGCCAGCTGACGGAATAGTACATCAGCTGGCAGATCCCCTGCTTTGAGGTGGGCTTCGGCGGTGAGCCCCCCTCAAAGCCGCGACATGTCAGCTGTTTTGTACAGCTGACATGTGCGCGCAATGAGCGCGAGCGGAATCGCGATCCGCCCGCTCCCATTAACTAGTTAAATGCCGCCGTCAAACGCTGACAGCGGCATTTAACTAGTGCTCCCGGCCGCACGGTCGGACATTCTCACACCGCTTACCCCCGTCACATGATCGGGGGTCAGCAGTGCATTGACATAACAACCAGAGGTCTCCTTGAGACCTCTATGGTTGTTGATGGCCGATTGCTTTGAGCGCCACCCTGTGGTCGGCATTCAAAGCACACCTGCATTTCTGCTACATAGAAGTGATCTGCGCTTCACCTCGATGTAGCAGTGCCGATCGTGTAGTGCATGCTTCTAGCCTCCTATGGAGGCTATTGAAGCATGCCAAAATTAAAAAAAAAAGTGTTTAAAAATATATAAAAAAAAAATATATACTGTATATAAAAGTTCAAATCACCCCCCTTTCGCCCCAATCAAAATAAAACAATATAAAAAAAATCAAACCTACACATATTTGGTATTGCCGCGTTCAGAATCACCCGATCTATCAATAAAAACAAAGGATTAACCTGATCGCTAAATGGCGCAGTGAGAAAAAAATCAAAACGCCAAAATTCCTTTTTTTTTGGTCGCCGCAACATTGCATTAAAATGCAATAACGGGCACCAAAATGGTACCATTAAAAACATCAGCTCCACACGCAAAAAATAAGCCTTCATCTGACCCCAGATTACAAAAATTGGAGACGCTACGGGTATCGGAAAATGGCGCATTTTTTTTTTTATTTTTAGCAAACTTTGGAATTTTTTTGTACCACTTTGATAAAAGAGAACCTATACATGTTTGGTGTCTATGAATTCATAATGACCTGGAGAATCATAATAGCAGGTTAGTTTTAGCATTTGGTGAACCTAGCAAAAAGCCAAACAAAAAAAAAAGTGTGAGATTGCACTTTTTTTGCAATTTCATCGCACTTGGAATTTTTTTTCCATTTTCTGTTACATGGCATGGTAAAACCAATAGTATCGTTCAAAAGTACATCTCGTCTCGCAAAAAATAAGCCCTCACATGGCCATATTAATGGAAACATAAAAAAGTTATGGCTCTGGGAAGGAGGGGAACGAAAAACGAAAAAATGAGAAAAGCTCCGGGGGTGAAGGGTTTAAATATTGGGGATGCTCACTCACTTGACAGATCCCTGACAAACATATACAGTATCAGATCACATACTAGGTCCAATGTGTCTATGCACAGTGAGAGTGATTGACTGTTATGGATATACTGTATATGTGATGGAGGATGAGAACCTACTGGGAGCCTGAGCCAGCAGCCCCATTATAGCTTTATAGGGCTGACAGTGGTAAGTCAGCTACTTCCGGATACTTCCTATCATCGGAGATAAAGTCCAGAGTTTATCATAGGAAGGCTATACAAAATGACTTCACGTCAGGAACTGAGGAACACAGACATGTTTTCATGTTCGGCTGGATTTATGCTTTTTTTTAATAGTAGTTTTTATTCTTTTTGTGAACATCTTACATTCTTAATAATAAGATACAGTACATTACAATGAATTTATACAAACATTATATGGACAAGACAAACATATTAGGACACCTACAGAAGCTTTTGACATCAGAAGAGCTACCAGCTTCAACTCTTCTGGGAGATTTTCCGACACGATTTTAGAGTGTGTGAGGAAGTCATTGCCCTTTCATGCAGAAGTGCATTTGTGAGGTCAGACGCTGATGTTGGAAGAGAAGCCGGGCTCATAATCTCTGCTCTAGTTCATCCCTTAAGTGTTAGATGGGGTTGAGGTCAGTTCTGTACACGTCAGTCAAATTCATAAGTTTCTCCAAACCCAAACATGCTTTTATAGAACTTACTTGGTGCACTGGTGGAACTGTCACCCTGGAGTAGAAAAGGGCCTTCTCCAAACTGCTCCCACAAACTTACAAGCACATAATTGTTCAAAACGTCCTGTTATGCTGAAGTATTAAGATTTCCTTTCACTGGAACTAAAGGGCAACATCCCCAATACTTTTCTTTATATAGTAAAACCGTAAGTCTATTTGTGAATATTGAGCGTCCAATATAAAATATGCCATTCTTTTCAAACCAGCATTATATCACAAAAGTTCCAGCCTGGCCTGATTACAGGAAAGTCACCACGGCGTATGATGAATTTGTCACATAAATTACTTTACCTACTCTTATTAAATATCAAGAAAGATGCTGACTCCATTCATCTGTCACATAAAATACACATTTTCCTCTAAACATTTGAGTACCTATCTCCTCAGTACTCTTCATTCTTCCCAGATGTAAACCGCCCCCCTTCAATAGTAAAAAGTCTCCCGTCAAAATATATGGGCACGAGATCTCTGAATGGCCATGAAAAATTCCACTAGCCTGGCTACTTTAATAAAAAACATTGAACCCACATACGAAGGAAAAATGAATTAAAAGTGATATGTAGGTAGTAATTTTGGAACACGGCAAGTAAGAAAAATAAAAGTTGGGATGTCATAAGTGTATGAGATATGTATTATACTATCCCCACTGGTGGTATTATGTTGCGCTTCACTATGCATGAAAGGGTTACTGGATGAGCCTCGGAATAAGAGGACATCTGTACGCCAGACGGGCAGCTTTATTAATACAGTAAGTGCAGTACTAATAAGGCTCCTAATAGTTTGGATGGTGCCGTCTTCTCGATGGGAATATGCATGCACATCTCGGTGGGAGGCCAGTGTTACACTAATGACAGTACTCAGTACACCCTACATGCAGCATTTCATCATCAGCCATTGTCAAACTACTGACTTCAATTAGCACTGGAGCTGGGAAGGACTCAGCACTAAACACAAGTAAGCCCTGAAACATGACACAACAAAGGAAATCTCAAGTGCAGATGTAGCAGGACTGAATTTGTCACTTAACCCTTTGCTTCTTTTGGCGCTAGAATAATCATATTCTTGTATTAGGATTACCTACAAGCTGCAAATAATACATGGGTTATACCAGACGACAACCTCAGCCCTGCTACGTCTATAGACGAACTACATCCAGTTACGCCTTCGATAGAAATATCTGTACAGTAAATGTGCAATAAATGAGAATTATCACTTTACCTTGCTGGAGAGCTCCCCAGTACACGATGCAGAGCATGCTCTACTCCGAGCAGCGTTACTACTGACCGCTGCTCCCCATCCCAGCCCTGTGCAGGTGAGCAGCCCCCACAGGGGTCCCAAGATGCCGTTATGTGAGTAGTGGGTACGAGCACCACATACACATATGGTACCAGTGACTGCAGCTTTCTACTGAGCTCTACAGCTGCTGGCCAAAGATGCTTGAAAGGGAAGGTCCTGGTAACTCCACCCAGCTGTCATCCCTCTGAGCATGTCCTGTTTGTAGAAGCAGAGGGCAGGCACACCTTCCCAAATGTGCTGTTCTTCCCACTTCTGTTTACATGTACATTTAATTACTAGGAATCTAATATTTAAAGGGCTATAAATAAATATGACTGATATAAATATTGGATATATATTGCCATAAATTTGCAACACAGGATTCACTTTTTGTCCCCCTATATTACATGTAAAGGAGTGCAGGGTTAATTTGTGAAATGACTGAAATGCATTGAAAAGTAAGTACAAATGCTTCTCACAAAATTAGAATATCATCAAAAATAATAATTTGATCCCTTGCTGATTTTGTAAGTTTGCCCACTGACAAAGACGTGAACAGTCTATAATTTTAAGGATAGGTTAATTGTAACATTGAGAGATAGAATATCAAAAATAAAATCCAGAAAATCACATTGTATAAATTATATAAATTTAATTGCATTTTGCAGTGAGAAATAAGCATTTGATCCGCTACCAACAATTAAGAGTTCTGGCTCCTACAGACATAATAATAATAATAATAATAATCTTTATTTATATAGCGCCAACATATTCCACAGCACTTTACAGTTTAACAGTTTCAAACACAACAGTCATAGGTAACAACGTTTACAATACAATAAAGCAACATAAGACGACCCTGCTCGTGAGAGCTTGCAATCTACAATGGAGATACAAAGCACAGGTGTGTATTTACAATGATGTATTTACAATGATGGTCCAGCCATCTTCAGGGGGTGGGGGATAGATGGAGATCGTGAATGGGCTGCACGCACACACAAACATAAAATGACTTTGATTAGTTAAAGTGGTAGGCCACTCTGAACAAATGTGTTTTGAGCGAGCACCTAAAACTATGCAAGTTGTGGATGGTCCTAATATCTTGGGGTAGAGCATTCCAGAGGATTGGCGCAGCGCGGGAGAAGTCTTGGAGTTAGGAGTGGGAGGTACGGATTAGTGCAGAGGTTAGTCGAAAGTAATTTGCAGAGCGCAGAGGTCGGATAGGCCGATATACCGAAATGAGGGGGGAGATGTATGGGGGTGCCGCACTGTGGAGAGTTTTGTGGGTGAGAACAAGTACTTTGAAATGTATCCTGTAATGAATGGGCAGCCAGTGTAATGACTGGCGAAGAGTGGATGCATCTGAGTAACGATTAGTCAGATGGACAACCCTGGCTGCCGCATTAAGGATAGACTGGAGAGGGGAAAGTCAAGTAAGGGGGAGGCCAATTAATAGAGCATTGCAGTAGTCCAGCCGGGAGTGGATTAGGGCAACAGTGAGGGTTTTTGTTGTCTCCATGGTGAGAAAAGGACAGATTCTAGAGATGTTCTTTAGGTGTAAGTGGCACGAGCGGGCAAGAGATTGTATGTGGGAGGTGAAGGAGAGATTGGAGTCAAACATAAGACCCAGACAGCGCGCTTGCTGCTGGGTGTTATTATGGTGCCACCCACGGAGAGGGAAATGTCAGATTTAGGGAGGTTAGTAGAAGGCGGGAACAGAAGAAGATCAGTTTTGGAGCGGTTGAGTTTCAGATAGAGAGCAGACATGATGTTGGAGACTGCAGACAGACAGTCAGTGGCGTTCTGTAGTACAGCGGGGGTAAGGTCAGAGGATGACGTGTATAGTTGTGTGTCATCAGCATAAAGATGGTACTGAAAGCCAAATCTGCTGATGGTCTGTCCAATTGGGGCTGTGTAGAGGGAGAAGAGAAGGGGGCCAAGGACTGAGCCCTGAGGTACCCCAACAGTGAGAGGAAGAGGAGATGAAGTGGAGTCAGAGAACAGAACACTCAAGGAGCGGTCAGAAAGGTAGGAAGAGAACCAGGAGAAAGCAGTCTCCTTAATGCCTAGTGACTGGAGCCTAGAGAGTAGGAGAGGGTGGTCAACAGTGTCAAAAGCTGCAGAAAGGTCGAGGAGAATGAGCAGTGAGTGGTCACCATTACATTTTGCTGTCAGAAGGTCATTGGTCACTTTGATGAGTGCAGTTTCTGTCGAATGTAGGGAGCGGAAACCGGACTGTGAAGGGTCTAGGAGGGAATCAGTGGAGAGGTAATGGGTAAGGCGGGAGTAGATCAGGCGCTCCAAGAGTTTTGAGATGAAGGGGAGATTGGAGATCGGTCTGTAGTTGTTTGTGCAGGTTGAGGGTAGGTTTTTTTAGTAATGGAGTAATGATAGAATGTTTGAAGGAGGAGAGGAAAATGCCAGAGGAGAGGGAGAGATTAAAAATTGTAGTTAGGTGAGTTGTGACGACTGGAGAGAGAGACTGGAGGAGGTGTGAGGGAATGGGGTCGGTGGTGCATGTAGTCGGACAAGAAGAGGAGAGGAGCTTGGAGACTTCTTCTTCTGTGATGGGATCGAATGTGGAAAGTGAGCCAGGAAAGTGGGAATACTTACGCGCTAGACCCGGGGCCCCAGCGTCAAGTTCCTCCCAGTTATCCAGAACAGCACCGCACACTTCCTCCCATAGCCGTCGGGTGATGGACTGGTCAGCATGGCGGCGGTCCGCCATGTTCCACAGCGGCTTCCGATTTTGAACCTCTTGGATGAGGGTGTCTACATCTATCCCCTCCTCTTCCTCAGCCTGTTCGGGAGCACACTGTGAAGCTTTTAACAAAAAAAAGAAAAATTGAAAAGGGAAAGATTAAACCACATGCATTGTTAAATTTACTAAACACCAAATCAAAAACGAACTTACTCTTCGGTGACCGCCACGATTAGCATTCCGATGACTATGGGAGGTGCTTCGAGGAACTCTAGGGCGAGCCCCGGATTGTGAAGACTAATAAAAAATAAATAAATAAATAAATAATGTGCTTGGATGGAGGCATATGTATTGTGTGTGCTGTGTTGAATGTTTGTGTTGGGTGTAGTGTGTTGTATGTGAGGATCGGTCTCTGCAAAACTTACACTATGCGCTCCCGCTCCTTGTATTTCTCCACCCTGTCCGTCTCCTTCTGTAAGCCCCTCTGCTTCATCTTCCTGTGAAAACAGAATAAAGACATATAGGGTTAAAAAACAATTACCATAGTTGTACCAAAAAAAAAAATTTATGAAGAACAAAAATAAACACCTCAGTTTGCTGATGATGTGATGGGGGGGCTCTCAGAAGAAGACATTATGGTCTTGGGGGGCCTGGGGTGTCTTGGGGGGCCTGCCTACGTCTGTCTTGGTCCCTCTTGGTCCCTAGAATCTGCAAGTATAAAGAGAGTTCTAAGCTACTATACAAAAGGATAGATGCAGCCTTCGGGTAATTATACTTACATCTGTTTTCCAAACTTGGGGGCTTGCGTCTGTCTTGGGTCGGTCCCTTGCTTGGGTCCCTCTTGGTCCCTAGAATCTGCAAGTATAAAGAGAGTTCTAAGCTACTATACAAAAGGATAGATGCAGCTTTCGGGACTTTACACTTACATCTGTTTTCAAAACTTGGGGGGCCTGCCTACATCTGTTTTGGGTCGGTCCCTTGCTTGGTTCCTCTAAAATCTTCCAATTTAAAGACAGTTTTAATTAGAATGATTATAAATTGGTATGCCAACTTACATTTTGATTTCCCCCCCCCCCCCAAAAAAAAATTAACACACCCCCAGAAAAAAAAAAAATTGTTAACCTTCAAACTTGATATGCTAGATATGCTTGATGCACAAGCTGTCAAACCCTCCACCTCCTGTTTCCCCACAAAAAAAAACCAAAAATCCCTTGAAAGCAACACCAAAACTACTTTAAACTTGATATGCGCCATGCGCATGCTGGTAAACCTACCTAAACAAAGTATTAACCTTATAAAAAATTTCCCTCATTCAAAGTTAAAATACCAATACCCAAAAATGTTAATTATGATTACCCTACAGTTTGTATTTTCTAAAACCAGATAACATTTTCTATACCAAAGGTTTGCATTCCGCATTTGTATATAGAACCTTTATTGCATGTATACCCAGTTTTAAATGTATCTTGAAATGAGACTACGGACAGTTTTGTGAAATTTTTATTACTATATTTTTTTATTTTTATTTTTTTTTGTTTGGAAAGTAGGAGCTACACTGCTTTTTATTTTAAATACCAGTACAGTATGAAAAATAACAAAAATGCAGAACACATCACACAACATTTATACACACACAAAACACGTTACAGCACAACTATTCAAAATACCAGCACAGTATGAAAAAAAAAATATAAACAGGGCAGGCGGGCGCACACACACACACACACACACACACGCAGAACTCATGCTGGATAGCAGTACTCACATGGCTGTCTCAGGCAGGGTCTGTCTTGCTGGTAGGGTCTCTCTTGCTGGCAGGGTCTCTCTTGCTGGCAGGGTCTCTCTTGCTGGCAGGGTCTGTCTTGCTGGCTGGCACATTGAGGAATGAAGCCAACCTGTCCTCTTTATATAGTTTTGGGGTTGTCTGGGCAAAGTATCCACTTTTTGGAGCATGCTCAATTAAAAAAGTGGATTGGGGCGACTGATCCGCCAAATGATGGATCGCGACGGATCCGTCGCCCATAGGCGCCCATTCTAGAAAGTGGCGGACGCGACGGATACGCCGCGGACGCCATTTCTGCGCCGACAAAAAACGTCACAAAGTCCGTCAATGTCTAGAAAACGTCCCCCACACCTCGACGGATCCGTCGCATGCCGGATGGAACGGATGACCATCCGCCACAAATCCGTCGCTAATGCAAATCTATGGGAAAATAGCAGATCCGCCAAAAAAAAATGGCGGATCCGCTGTTTGACAAAAATGGCGGTTTGAAACTGACGCCAAGAGACTGAAGTGTGAAAGAGGCCTAAGCCATGGGCTTGATGTCACTGGTGTCATCAACCCCACAACTATTACCCCACTGTTACAGAGTAAGTGGGAAGAGCAGGGCAAAGCGCCAGAATTGGAGCATCTAATAGATGTGCCTTTTCTGGGCAGCTGCGGGCTGCTATTTTTGGCTGGGGGTCAATATCCATGGCCCCTTAGCAGTTTGAAAATACCAGCTCCCCAGCTGTGAACTTTAGCAAGGCTGGTTTTCAAAAATGGGGAATCCACCTCAATTCTTGATATCCAACCTTGCTGAAGCTGACAGCTGAGGGTTGCCCCCAGCTGTGAGTTTTGTCTGGCTGGTTATCAAAAATAGGGGGGAATCCACATCGTTTTTTTTTTTTAATTACCATATTTATTTACAGCACAGGAACGGCAGATGAATACTCCCATCCGCCGCTCCTGCTGTCACTGCTATTAGTAGCAGCAGGGGTAAGCTGATGGGAGCAAAACTCCCATCAGATACCGCCTGATGTCTCTTTTATTACTTAAACGTAACTCTCATCGTTCTCCCCTGCTCGCACTGATCACCGGCAGAGCAGGGAAGAATGAGGAGAGCCGTGTTCAGCACCTGGCGCCGGGGAACAGCGCTTACTGTAACGCTTCTTCCTCGGCGCCGATGCGTATCACATGGATGACATCCATGTGTGTTATGTGTATGCAAATGTGCAGGATGTTTTATGGCCCGTGCTGACATTAAAAAATGGACATGTCAGCATGTTTTGCCTACAGACACATAGTCCATGGAAATACACTGACATGTGCACAGACCTATTCCCTTAAATAGGCAAATAGCGCTCCGTTCCTCTCGAGTCTCTCCGCATGTCTAAGTAGCACTTTAAAGCCACATATGGGGTATTGCCACATTCAGTAGAAATTATGGGACAAATTTTGTTTCCATTTTTACCCACTTCTTGTGTGAAAATGTAAAATCTTTGGCTAAAACAAAATTTTAGTGGTAAAAATTTTATTTTGTCCTCACTGCCCAATGGTATAAAATTCTGTGACACACCCATGGTGTCAATTTGATCACTACACCCCTAGATGAATTCATTGAGAGGTATAGTTCGTAAAATGCGGTCACTTATGGAGGGTTCTGCTGTTTTAGCACCTCATGGGCTCTCCCAGTGGGTCATGACACCTGCAAACCATAACAGTAAAATCTGGTGCTCCTTCCCTGCTGAGCTGTGCCATGCACCCAAACAGTGGCTTATCCCCACATATGGGGTATCAGCATACTCAGGACAAATTACACAATAATCTTTGGGGTCCAATTTCTTCTATTACATTGGGAAAATAAAAAATTGGGGGTAAAAAGATAATTTTTGCGAAAAAATATGATTTTTTATTTTTATGGCTCTACGTTATAAATGTCTGTGAAGCACTTGGGGGTTCAAAGTGCTCACCACACATCTAGATAAGTTCCTTAGGGGTCTAGTGTCACTTGTGGGGGGTTTCCACCGTTTAGGCACATCAGTGGCTCTCCAAACGCAACATGGTGTCCAATCTCAATTCCAGCCAATTTTGCATTGAAAAGTCAAACAGTGCTCCTTCCCTTCCAAGCTCTGCCATGCGCCCAAACAGTGGTTTCCCCCAACATATGGGGTATCAGCGTACTCAGGACAATTTGCACAATAAGTTTTGGGGTCCAATTTCTCCTGTTACCCTGGTATAATAAAAAAAGTGTCCAATTTCTCCTGTTACCCTTGGTATAATAGAAAAATTTGGTCTGAATTACATTTTTTTATAAAAAGTTAAATGTTAAGTTTCTTAAAAACATTCAAAAATTCCTGTGAAGCACCTGAAGGGTTAATAAACATCTTGAATGTGGTTTTGAGCATTTTGAGGGGTGCCGTTTTTAGAATGGTCTTACTTTTTGGTATTTTCTATCATATAGACCCCTCAAAGTGACTTCAAATGTGAGGTGGTCCCTAAAAAAAATTGGTGTTGTAAAAATGAGAAATCGCTGTTTAACTTTTAACCCTTATAACTTCCTAACTAAAAAAATTGGTTCCAAAATTTTGCTGATGTAAAGTAGGCCTGTGGGAAATGTTACTTATTAAGTATTTTGTGTGACATATCTCTGTGATTTAAAGGCATGAAAATTCAAAGTTGGAAAATTGCAACATTTTCACAAAATTTCTGTTTTTTTCACAAATAATCGCAAGTCATATCAAATAAATGTTACCACTGACATGAAGTACAATATGTCATGGTGTCATGAAAAAACAATGTCAGAATCACCGGGATTTATTGAAGCGTTCCAGAGTTATTACCTCATAATTGGCCAGGTTATTAACGTGCAAACCACCCTTGGGGGTAAAGGGGTTAAAGTCATGGAGTAGCCTAGCCAGCTTCCAGACCTTAAACCCATAGAAATGTTATGGAGGGAGTTAAAGCTCCAAGTTGCCAAGTGACCGCCTCAAAATCTTAATGATTTAAAGATGATCTGTGAAGAGGAGTGGACCAAAATACCTCCTGACATGTGTGCAAACCTCATCATCAACTACAAAAATTGTCTGACTGCTGTGCTTGCCAACAAGGGTTTTGCCACCAAGAATTAAGGGATCAAATACTTATTTCTCACTGCAAAATACAAATAAATATATATAATTTATATAATGTGATTTTCTGGATTCTATTTTTGATATTCTATCTCTGAATGCTAAAATTAACCTACCCTTAAAATTATAGACTGTTCATGTCTTTGTCAGTGGTCAAAATTACAATATCAGCAAGGAATTAAATACTTATTTCCGACACTGTATATAATGCTTAGGGCTCATACTCACTTGCGTGAAATACGGCCGAGTCTCGCATGGTAGCACCCGCCTCTGCTACTGGCACTTGGGAGCAGAGCATGCAGCTCCATGTATTGCTGTGCAGCCACACGCTCTGCTCTGGAGTGCCGGCAGCAGAGCTGGGTTTTAACCTGCGAGACTCAGCTGTATTTCACGCAAGTGAGTATGAGCCCTTATTCCCATTCTTTTATCTCTAAAGCAAAGTATGTATTATATTCTGATTATTATTTTTGATTCATTTTTTCATTGTTTTAATTTATTGTTATGGTTTGTTGTAACAATATTCTGGTAGAAATTACGTATTGTCTTTTACTTAAAAAGGACTTTTCTCCAAATTTTTCATGTTGAACTGGACACAACTTAATATTGGCTGCAGAGTGGAATAAAATGTATAGTTTTTCTATAAATGTTAACTCTCTGTTGCATCGATATTAGCAATCAAAGTATTTGGTAGCTACTGAGTTATGACTTGTCTTTTATAGCTGATCAACAGCAAAAGAGTCCTCCAGCCATAAGGGGTAAGTGTAAAACTTCACGTTTATTTGGAAAACTAAAAAGCTATTATGATGCAGTGACCCCTGTTGCAGCTAGGGGGCAATGTTTGTGCTCCTCAAGATATGCATGGAGGCATATCTGTGGTTATAATGGTGGTGAAACAGTGACTGGCAGAATTGTAAGTGGCCAATATGTGTTGCAGAGGGAGTCTGCACGGTAAGTCTGAAGTAATGTTGTTGTTTTGGGACCTGTAGTCCTACAAGTAAATTGTGTTGTTTGTATAGTTGTGAAGGGAGACTTACTGGGCCAGTTATGAGAGATGGGCGGGTCAAACTAGCCACACACACTCCCACCTGTGGGAGTGGTTACAGCTTCATAATGTGAACAGGGTGTGGGTCACATGGTCGCTGAGTGTGGACCTGAATGGTCTATGCTGGAAGGTCCTGGAGAGCCTATGTGTTGGGAGTGTCATCTCCCTGAAGAGCTCGTGGTGGGGCTTTGGACCTGGTGGCCTGGAGTGTTGGACACACATCCTGAATAGCACCCGGACAGGGCACATGCCTGTGTGTTGGACGGTCACTGGTAGGGACAGACGTCCTGAATAGCGCACTGAGCATCCTGTGTTGGAAGTCCTGGGAGTAGGCTTCCTGAAGTGCACAACTGGTGTTGATGTCCTGGGAGTAGGAGTCCTGAAGAGCACATGCCAGTGTGTTGGATGGTCCCAGGTGGGATGGACGTCCTGAATAGCGCACAGTGAGACTGTGGTCCTGGATGATCTCTGTGTTGGAAGCTTCTGTGAGTGGAGTCATCCTGGAGCACCTGAGAGATCGTGGACCTGGACGGTCTGTGTTGGGGAAGTTACCAACCTTCGGTGGCTTTGGACTAACTGATGTGTGCCTGCCAGGCAAGTTGGTGAACCCATAAGGCAGCTTCCCTGAGAGAGAGAGGACTGACAGGAGGTCAGCATGTGGAGCAGGAACTCCAGAAAGGTAACACCCGGGAAGGGGGGCTATCATAACAGCAGGACATATCTGCCAGTGGAACAGACTGTTGGTGCTTGTTGTGTTCCATGGATAGTGATGAACTGTGTGGTCTCCCACGGTAACTGGATGAAGTGAGCTCCAGCGTGTTTAGAGACAGCGAACCAATGTCGTGTGCGCTATATGACACGGACATTGACACGGCGCACGAACACCCCTGGGAACTAGTTAAGGAGGGCTGGAGGGTGTAGTGACTGAACTGTGAGTTAAAGCCGTATATGAAATATCTGCGTCAAAGCTGCAACTTAATGTCACCAGTTGATGCCTATTGTGTTTATAGCGAACTGTGCATAACTTGGTTTATGATGCTTTAATAAACCACATGGACTGTATTTGTGTAAAAAAAAAGTGAATGTGTGACTGAATACCATTGCTAAGCGAGTGTCCCCCAACACATGCAGTAAGCACAATCTTACATATGGTGGAGAATGCGGGCAACCATCCAGGAAGCACATGCGGAGTTAATACCTGTAACTCGGTTGGGTGACAAGCGTCTTGCTGTGGATCAGCGGGTCCACGAAGGTGACAAGCGTCTTGCGGTGGATCGGTGGGTCCACGAAGGTGACAAGCGTCTTGCTGTGGATCGGCGTGTCCATGAAGTCTGCGGTGGAGCGGTACAGAGCTTTGTGGAGTGTAGCTGCAAGTGCAGCAAGAGGTTCCGCAGCAGCCGGAGCTGCAGTTGCAGCAGCAGCGGCTTGTGATCGGCAGCCAGAGGTGCCGACGGTTAGTAACTGCAGGGGGAGCTGTGGCAGTACCAGCAGGAACTGGTGAGGTGTTGCAAAGACATTGTGCTCCAGGTCATGCAGACTCTTAAAAGGGCAAGTGCAAAACCATAGACATTTTTGTGTGTGTACTGTGTGAACTGAGGCCTGAAAATACCGTGGGGGAGTCCACGGGGTGTACCCCAGGGAAGGGGTGGTGTCCCTAAAAGGAGAGGTGTCCAAAAGTTGGCGGTGACCCCAAACAGGAATGGTTGCCCAAAAGTGGGCGGAGTCCCAAAAGGGGTTGTGACCCAAACATGGATAGTTGCCCAAAAAGGGGTGGGGTCCCAAAATGGGGCGGTAACATGAACAGGGATAGTGGCCCAAAAGGGGGTGGAGTCTCAGGGAATAGTAATTTTCCAAAAGGGGCAGAGTGTTCTGAAGGTGTGCCGTAGGCTAACTGTTGCCCAGTGGCAAATGAGTTATGTGTATCCAGCCTGCTATGTGAGCTATCCACCCAGCGAGAGTTTACAGGGGTGTGCCCTGCGGATGCATGAGATGGAAATGTGCGGACTGGTCGATTCTGGGAGCCCGGCAACACTAGTGAGGGTTGCACTGGAGGGTTTTGAAATACCTGATAGGAGGGTCAGTGTAACCTTCATCCATTGGGCACACTAAGTCCAGTGGCCAGGGTGGTCCTCGAGAAGGCCAGGGATAGCGCAATACATGATGTCGCTATAGTCTCAAACTTACTCTGTCCAGTGATAAATGGCCAGGACTCTGGGCTGTTGACAGACCTGTGGGAGAGGGGAGCTTCTCTACAGCAGGAGAATGGAGGGCTCTTAGCTGGTGGGATTGCATACTTAAAAAGTGTTTGCACCTCCCAAAACTGACGGGTCAGATAGATGAGTGAACAGAGGTAAAGATGCGTCTGCCCAACTTACTGACCTGATGTCACCTGAAGTGTGCCACAATATGACTGGTAGTGGTCTGTTAGATAAAACAAGTGGAGCTGACACCCAGATAGAGAGTGACTTGCGGGGTCATCATACTGTGGGATGTGACATAGACTCCAGGGGTGGTGGTCACTTCCATCCAGACAGTGACGAAAGCAGATAGTACTGCAGTAAAGCTGACTCGGGTACAAGTCGCAAGTTGTCCTACCGTCGCTGGAGACGAAAAAGAAGGAAAGGGGCTGTACAAATCGCGCCCTCTGAGAAGATTGATGTGGAGGAGCTGGGGTACTCAGATACCCAAGAGAAAGCTGAACCTGTTGATGAAGAAATAGGTAAAACTCTGAAGCGGCAGAGTGTGGTTGAGCAAGCTGGCCCATCTGAAAATATATTTAAAGAAGTTATGATGCGACACGTGCTAGCCAAAAGAGAACAGGATCACGAAATAGAGACTATTAAAGAGACAGTGAAAGAACATGTCGAACAAGAAAGGGTCCTGAGACAAGCTGCTGAGCCCAGGGTGGATGAGCTGGAATAGGAAGTCTCTGAGCTCAGAGGTCACCTATTCAAGTGGCAAAGTGTGTATAAGGTCATAAGGGAAGATATGGAAGTGCTCAGAGAAGCATTAAGAGGCCCACTACAAGAGAAAGATGTGGAGGTCGCAGAGGTATCATGCCAGTACCAGAGTGGTGAAGAGGCGGAGCTGCAGTGCCAATTTTGGCGAGGGCTCGTGCAGAAGAGTTGGCGCTAAAAACAGAACAAGATAGTCACCCAGTCGTGACAGGTGTCTTGATGGAACGGTCCATGGCAAAGCAGGAGCCATCCGTCCCTGAAGAGAGTGAGACTCTGCTCTTCAAGTGCGTGATAGATGTACCCAAAGAGGTGCAAGATGCATGTACCAGTGAGGGTGTGCATAAGGTCTTTAAAAAGGCAGTAGAAGCGTGTAGTGTGCACTGGGCACTAGAGACGAAACAGTTGGTGATACTGTTGACTAAGGGAGTCACAGTGAAGCGGGTGGCTGTCCTGAGGGATATGCACCTACAGTGCCTCCGCACAAAACAGATGATCCTGTTGAGGAATAATGAAGCCGCTCGATGTTTGGAGCATGAAAGGAAAGCTCAAAGTCAGCTGGGCTTGGTGGAAGACACAGTCCAAGTACTTAAAGTTCTGGTGGCGAAAGTCATTGGGAGACATGGAAGAGTGATGCAGGAGATGGTGAATATATCCGGTGTGAAGAGACTGAGGATTCTGGCTGATGATGAGGCCCAGGTGGGTAAAGATGGGATGGTTCCATTCCTTGTTGTCAGGTCCATGGAGAGTCTAGAGAATATCCGGATGCTCCTGGGGTATTGCGTGGCATACCTGAAAGAAATAGAGCAGCTAAGACTGTACCAATGGCAGGTCAATAAACAGCTGCAGAACATAAGGTGGCGACCGCCTTCATCCAAAGGAAAAGGGAACAAAAGGGACCCTCCAAGGATGTTCAGAGAGGCAAGGAGGTCGAATATCTGAAAGTGGCAGTTCTACTCCCAGTACAAACTAAGGGACATGGATTATAGTAGACGAAGTAGTGAAGGGGCGCACTCAGAAAGTGTGGTGACTAAAGGTCTGGTGACACAGACAGACTGTGACTTAACGGTCAAAGCTAAAGGCCTACATGTTGACCGCTGGGGGCGGAGTAAACCTAACAAGGGTGTGATGATGTGTGATGCTCAAAACCGACTGAGACGGTTCTCTCGACTGGTAGGGCAAGGTAACGTGCGTGACCTGTCTCGAGACCCCGGGTGTATGACAGGTGTTCAACCCCAAAATTTTGAACAGAGGGGAGGTATGTGATGCAGTGACCCCTGTTGCAGCTAGGGGGCGCTGTTTGTGCTTCTCAGGATATGCATGAAGGTGTATCTGTGGTTATAATGATGGTGAAACAGCGACTGGCAGAATTGTAAGTGGACGATATGTGTCGCAGAGGGAGTCTGCGCGGTAAGTCTGAAGTAATGTTGTTCTGGGACCTGTAGTCCTACAAGTAAATTGTGTTGTTTGTATAGTTGTGAAGGGAGACTTACTGGGCTAGTTATGAAAGATGGGCAGGTCAAACTAGCCAGACACGCACACTCCACCTATGGGAGTGGTTACAGTTTCATAATGTGACCAGGGTGTGGGTCACATGGTCGCTGAGTGTGGACCTGAATGATCTATGCTGGAAGGTCCTGGAGAGCCTACGGTGGGGCTTTGGACCTGGTGGCCTGGGGTGTTGGACAGACGTCCTGAATAGCACCCGGACAGGTCACATGCCTGTGTGTTGGACGGTCCCTGGTAGAGACGGACGTCCTGAATAGCGCATTGAGTAACCTGTGTTGGAAGTCCTGGGAGTAGGCTTCCTGAAGAGCACAACCTGTATTGGATGTCCTGGGAGTAGGTCCCAGGTGGGATGGACATCCTGAATAGCGCACAGTGAGACTGTGGTCCTGGACAATTTCTGTGTTGGAAGCTCCTGTGAGTGCAGTCTTCCTGGAGCACCTGAGAGACCATGGACCTGGACGGTCTGTGTTGGGGAAGCTACCGACCTTCGGTGGCTCTGGACTAACTGATGTGTGCCTGCAAGGCAAGTTAGTGAACCCCGTAAGACAGCTTCCCTGAGAAACAGAGGACTGACAGGAGGTCAGTGTGTGGAGCAGGAGCTCCTGAAAGGTAACACCCGGGAAAGGGGGCTATCATAACAGCAGAGACATATCTGCCAGTCGAACAGACTGTTGGTGCTTGTTGTATTCCATGGATAGTGATGAACTGTGTGGTCTCCCACGGTAACTGGATGAAGTAAGGTCCAGCGTGTTTAGAGACAGCCAACCAATGTCGTGTGCGCTATATGACACGGACATTGACATGGCATACGGACACCCCCAGGAACTAGTCAAGGAGGGCTGGCGAGTGTTGTGTCTGAACTGTGAGTTTTAGCCGTATATGAAATATCTGAGTCAAAGCTGCAACTTAATGTCACCGGTTGGTGCCTGTTGTAAACTATAGAGTTTATAACGAACTGTGCATAATCGTTTATATTGCTATAATAACCCGCATGGACTGTATTTGTGTAAAAAAAAAATGTGCCTGTGTGACTGAATCCCGTTGCTAAGCGAGTGTCCCCCAACACATGCAGTAAGCACAATCTTACACGATAAAGAGGGAAATACAAGCCGCATAGAGTCTAGAAACCTATGTTGGACTGGGAAAGGTTGAGAATCTGCTCTGTTTTTTATTTTACAAGCTAGGGGCAGGCAGACTAGACAGCTGCCTAGGGCTCCCCAACTATAGGTTGGCTGCATTATATTCTTTGGGGCGGCTGCATTATTTTCTATTGGCATACATATTAGTCCTTACAAGTCAATTTGAACACATTCTCCAAACACATAGATACTTAGGGTCCTTTCCAAGAATAAAGGAGACCACATGAATGTAAAGTTCCAAAAACACATACATTTTTATTGAAAATACACAGAATAAAATATTCAACCTTGATATGAACAGGTTAATACATAAAAAGTACCTCCGAGCTACAAAAACGCAAGTATCATGTACTGGTGAAAATAACCCTAAAGCTGCTTATAAATGACCATTCTTATAATGTGTGGTCTAAAGACTAGCATAATGCTCATAATAAGGGGCAATTATATAATGAAAATCACTCTAGCATAGGAAGCGCTCTGTATGCACCAATAATAACCATTATAAGAACTATATATAAAGCAATCATGCCTAGACGTCCTATTGTGTTCAATACTAACTGTTGCTAAATGTACAAAACAACAGTTTGTGCAAAGCGGCGCCACCCCAGCAACATCAATCACTAAAACCCCATAACAACAGGGGTATATAACGGAATTCCATCGAAACGCGCGTAGGGCAGCTGGCAGGTCTCGTGTCTGGTGTTATTTGGTAATTATATTTTGATTTCTCTTCATTTCATCTTACCCATAGGGGTTTATTAGCGGTTGTTCACGTCATCGGTATGCTTTAGTGTCCAGGTTGATGCAGATAGCCACTTTGGTGCGCATTACAACAGCGGCATGGTTTGTTACCAGTACATGTAATTCCGTTATACACCCCTGTTGTTATGGGGTTTTAGTGATTGATGTTGCTGGGGTGGCGCCGCTTTGCACAAACTGTTGTTTTGTACATTTAGCAACAGTTAGTATTGAACACAATAGGACGTCTAGGCATGATTGCTTTATATATAGTTCTTATAATGGTTATTATTGGTGCATACAGAGCGCTTCCTATGCTAGAGTGATTTTCATTATATAATTGCCCCTTATTATGAGCATTATGCTAGTCTTTAGACCACACATTATAAGAATGGTCATTTATAAGCAGCTTTAGGGTTATTTTCACCAGTACATGATACCTGCGTTTTTGTAGCTCGGAGGTACTTTTTATGTATTAACCTGTTCATATCAAGGTTGAGTATTTTATTCTGTGTATTTTCAATAAAAATTTATGTGTTTTTGGAACTTTACATTCATGTGGTCTCCTTTATTCTTGGGAAGGACCCTAAGTATCTAATTATTTTCTATTGGCTGGCTGCATTATACTACATGGGGCTGCATTATATTCTATGGGGGGCTGCATTATTCTATATGGGGGGCTGCATTATACTCTATGTGGTGGACGCATTGTTCTGTACTCTGTCGAGGACTATGGGGAACATTATACTATTTGGGGGCTACATTTACTCTATCGGACTATGGGCGATCTATTATACTATACAGCTCTGGCAAAAAATTAAGAGACCACTGAAAAATTTTTCAGTATGTCTGATTTTTCTCTTTATTGGTATATTTTTGAGTAAAATATATATTGCTCTGTTATTTTATAAACTACTGACAACATGTCTTCGAATTTCCAGGCACCAAATTTTGTATTTATTTTCAGAAAATGAGAAATGGTCAAAATAACAAAAAAATGCAGTGCTTGCAGACCTCAAATAATGGTAAGAAAACAATCTCATAATCATCTAGACACAACAATTATAATGTTTTAACTCAGAAAGAGTTCAGAAATCAATATTTTGTGGACTAAACATGATTTTTAATCACAGCTTTCCCATGCTTTTGGGTGGCCTTATGCAACTCCTTGTACAAAAATGTAAGCAGTTCTTGTTTGTTTGATGGCTTGTGACTATCCATCTTCCTCTTGATTACATTCCAGAAGTTTTCAATGGGGTTCAGGTCTGGAGATTGGGCTGGACATGACAGGGATTTGATCTGGTGGTCCTTCATCTGCACATTGATTGACCTAGCTGTGTGGCATGGCGCATTGTCTGCTGGAAAAACCAGTCATCAGAGTTGGGGAACATTGCCTGAGCTGAAGAAATCAACTGTTTTTCCAGGAAAACCTGTATGCGGCTTGATTCATATGTCCTTCGCAAAGATTAAACTGCCCAATTCCAGCCTTGCTGAAGCATCCCCAGATCATCACCGATCTTCCACCAAATTTCACAGTGGGTGCAAGACATTGTGGCTTGTACGCCTCTCCAGGTCTCCCTTTAACCATTAAGATGACCAGGTGTTGGGCAAAGCTGAAAATTAGACTCATCAGAGAAGATTACCTTACTCCAGTCCTCTATGGTCCAATCCTTATGGTCTTTGGCAAACTTCAGTCTGGATCTCCTTTGCTTCTCTTTCATGAAAGGTTTTTTTCTACCTTTACATGACTCTAGGGGCCTGTTACGAACTGTTCTTGCCGTTCACTTCACTCCAGCTGCCATTTGACATTCCTTTTGTAGGTCACTTGATGTCATCCTGCAGTTGCTGAGTGACATTTGAATAAGATGACAGTCAGCCCGGTCAGTGGGGAGACGTTTTTGCCCTCTGCCAGTCTGTAGCTTTGTTGTCCCCCAATGTCTGCTGCTTGACCATGTTGTAATGGACTGCCATCTTAGAAATTTTAAGAATGGAGGCAACATGACGCTCACTGTGTCCCTCTGCTAGTAAAGTCAGAATTGAGACCTTCTTTTCCTCACTCAATACTTTTCTTTTCAACTCCTTTGGCATGGTTAAAAGTTATTTTTTCATACCTATTACTTTTGGGATATTACTAGCACTTGTGTTACAATCGTCAAACGACTTCAATATCGTCAATCACATTCGTTTAATGGCTTGCACTCAGTACATGTAAATACAACCAAAATGTTTGTGTGATGGTGCAATATGTGAGCATTTGGGGGCAGATTTTAAAATTTTGACTAGGGCCCCACTTTGTCTAAAACTTGCCCTGCAAGTAATACTGCTTTTGCGGACCACTTTTTTAAATTGTAAAACCCCTTTAATATCTAATGTTGCAAAGAATACAGTTTTGATAGAAAGCAAAAAAGACAAAAATAATAACTAATTGGAATCTGTCTAATAATGCAAAGATTTAAATGGAACCTGTTGTGGCACCCCTAGGGGTATTTGCCACAAAAATAGTTACTGACAGTAAGTACAAATACTAAAATAGCAAGACTGCACTACCACCTCCGGCCAGAAGGGGGAGCTCCAGAGACTCCCCTTGATCCATTCTGGTCTGAGAGAAGAAATGGCAGTTGGGCCAAGGAGCTGATAGTGAGAGGTCATACAGTTGAATCTCTAACAGCCCTGTGACTGTTACCAGGCCTAAATCACCGGCCTGAGGAGAAGAGGGATAGAGAAAAAGGACATTGTGAGAACCGGGTAGCATTAATCACTACCCAGAACAGGCGCAAAGACGGATACCGGATCCGTGGCTGTATTCATTATATATAATACAGCAACCGGAAAAACGTGAGGTGATATCAGCTTCACTAGGGTCGGATGCAGCAACAGACACAGAGTTCAGCGGTACTCCCGGAGGGGGTAAGCCGATAAAAGGACTTGGGTTGCCCGTCGAACCAGGACCCGGAGGGGACAGATTGGGCCGGCAGCCAGTTCACATACAGCAGCAGGGCCACACAGAAATTGCGCACAATAAGAGGCGAAGACCCCGGCAGGGTCAAAGTAACTCAGAGTTCCCATACAGACTCCGATGACAGGACTGGTTGTAAATCCTTTTATGTTAAAGTAAACTGGTTAAACGTTTCAGTGCCTCAGTCTTTCATTTGGACAATAGCCATCTATCCAGGATCGAGATCGTCACCGCTGGGAGAACCTGCTGCTGATCAAGTAAGTGCCTGTCCCCTCATGATACCCTTACACTGTGCATTGCCTGAGGCCACAGCACCGGGTCAAGCCACCCGTGACATCCCCCTCAAGAGACAGACTCCATTGGTCCGGTGCTGGGTATCCCGGTCTCCTGGGCGTCACAATTGGCGTCACGAACAGGATCTAGCCAGCCCGTATACCGGGTATTGTGTGCCGTGATTGGAGCCCAAAACTGTGAAAACTTGGATGAAAAATCTTGAAAATTGACTTTATTAAAGAAAAATCCATTCCCCATTGAAAACTATTGAAAGTGACTTTTCCCCATTGGTTATAATGGAGTAAAGATGGCCGCCATCCCCTGAGGTAATCACTTCATAACCGTTAGGCACGAGACTGTTAATTGAGCTACGCCATCACCTGAGCCCCAGTCTAACTGAAAAACTTCAGAATCCGCCATTACAGTGCGTGCGGCGGGCGGGAGCAGCAGGGGGCGTGTCATTGTGGGCGGCACCAAGCTGAGCGCTCTGACATCAGAGCAAGGGGAAAATCGATCCTGCTGCACAGCGGAACGAATCTACACTATCCCGACGGAAGCGGAGGACCGGAAGGGTCCGGATTAACTAAGGGGGCACAGTATGTCGCAGCACGGAGACGCCGCAGCACTCGGCAACGCTAATGCAGCTGAAAGACAGAGTGTCAATAGAGAGTCCAGCAGCGCAGCGGTGCAAGGAGTGGCGCCCATCATGCCGGTGCTGATGCCATATACCCCGGGTGGCCCATGGCTTCCAATGTATGAAGGTGAGCCTAATACCCTTGACGATTTCAGAGAAAAGATGCTGGCCCATTTTGACATGTTCCCTGTGGGTGAAGTTCAGCGTGTTAGTCTCCTGATGATGCAGTTAAGTGGCCATGCTAAGCGAGAAGTCACAGCATGGGCAGCTGATCTAAAAGGCACTGTTGAACGCATATTTGCTGGATTAAAAGCTACATTTGAAACCACGGCCAGCAGCAAAGCTAAAATACGATTCTTTAGTTGCAAACAAAAAGCTAATGAGGGCGTGAGAGACTTTGCCTTAAACCTGCAGGAAGCCCTTAAATCACTTACACTGGCTGAACCCATTTTTAACACCGGAGCGGATAAACTGCTAAGAGATCAATTTATTGAGGGACTCTACACCCCTTCTCACCGGGGGCATGTGAGCATGCTTGTTTTTAAGAACCCTGAATTGACATTTGCCCAATTAAAGGAGAGCGCTATACGTCTCCAGCTGGCAGAGGCACCTCGGGATCAGGATCCTGCGCAACCCATGGCAGAGGCACCTCAACAACAGGGAGTGCCAGTGACATCAGCTATGTCTGGGGCCATTGCTAAGCCCCTGGGGCCCAGTACTAATGAGGCTCTTCAACAAAAGCTTGACTCTTTAGCTGATGTTGTTGCTTCAATGGCTAAAACCATGCAGGAGATGAGAGGACACAAGATGGAGTTGGCAAACTGTAGAGAGGATGTTCCATGGATGAGACCCCGGAGATACCCGACATGGAGAGGACGACCCCGCGACCGCTACCAACCGGATGGACAGCCCATTTGCCGCCGTTGCCAGCAGCCGGGCCACTTTGCACGAGATTGTGATTTAAACGGGAATCCCCTGGGAATGCGGGCCGCTTCGCAGGAATGAACTTTCAAGGCCCAGCACCCTGGCACGACAGGTACATCGGAGGACGACCCATTATCCCTATTGTGCTGGACGGAATTCCTCTCAACGCTTTGCTGGACACAAGTTCCCAGATTTCATCTATACCGTATATCCTTTATAAGAGGTACTGGGCTGATGCAGATATTGATAAAGGGCCCTCTGATGTTGAACTAGATATATGGGCCAGTAATGGTAAGTTGGTACCGAAACTAGGATTCAGGGAGATGACCATAAAGATTGGTAAAGTAGAACTGAAGAAACAGGGTATAATTGTTGTTGATGTTGACCGGCGGAACTGTGAACCAACTGTATTGATAGGAATGAATGTGTTAGAGAACTGCTTTTCCGAAGTCATTTCTGTCTTACAGCAAATTGCTGAAACTGCCCAATCCTGCCAGCAGAGAGTTCTCCGGAGGGAAATAAAAGTATTGATGTTAAGGCAACAGGTAGAAGTTGCAGGTGGAGAAATCGGCAGTGTGAGGGTAAGTGATCCAACGTCTATTGTAATCCCACCAAAACCAGAAATGCTGGTATGGTGTAGAGCAGCCATTGGTACTAAGGGACGAGATTATCAAGCCTTAATAGAACCAGTGTACACCGACAGCAGGCCCACTATACTCACAGCACGAGGGATAGTCGAGGTACACCGGGGACGAGTGCCGGTACGACTTTTGAACTGTGGAGAGGAAGAGGTCACTTTGCCAAGGTATGCTACAATGGCAAAGCTATATACTGTTGACAACAATGCCATCACAACCATTGAGCCCTTAGAACCAACCTGTCAGGTGGAAGGCAATGGCTCAGATGGAGAAATGGAGGATTGGTGCCAACAGCTACACGTGGGCATAAATTCAACACCTACCCATCAAAAACAAGGGGTGTATAGGCTAGTGACGGAATATGAACAAGTCTTCAGTAAACACCCATTGGACTTCGGACGGATAGAAGGGGTAGAACACACAATCCCCACAGGTGACCATCCCCCAATAAAAGAAAGATATAGACCCATACCGCCCGCTCACTATCAATGTGCAAAAGATATGCTGAGGGAAATGAAACAGGCCGGGGTAATAAGAGACAGCTGTAGCCCCTGGGCGGCCCCTCTAGTGATTGAGAATGTGCGTAGACTACCGGAAGATTAATAACATCACCCATAAAGACGCCTACCCCTTGCCTAGGATAGAAGAGTCCTTAACTGCTTTGAAATCTGCTAATTATTTTTCCACCTTAGACTTAACAAGCGGGTATTGGCAATTCCATTTGGCTGAGAGAGATAAGGAAAAGACGGCATTCACCACACCAATGGGTCTATGTGAATTTAATCGCATGCCGTTCGGACTCTGCAACGCATCCGGTACCTTCCAGCGGCTGATGGAATGCTGCCTCGGACACAAGAACTTCGAGACCGTCCTCCTGTACCTAGATGATGTGATCGTCTACTCAAAGACTTACGAACAACACTTAATAGACCTGGCAGAAGTGTTCGAAGCCTTATCCAGGTATGGCATGAAAGTCAAGCCATCCAAATGTCACCTTCTCAAGCCAAAGGTACAGTACCTGGGACACATCGTGAGTTCGGAGGGAGTAGCACCAGATCCCGAGAAAATAAGCGCCATAAGGGATTGGCCAAGACCTACCAGCGCAAAAGAAGTGAGACAATTCCTGGGATTGGTGGGTTACTATCGCAGATTTATAAAAGGATTTACCAAGTTGGCAGCACCCTTGCAAGACACCTTGGTAGGGCAGACGAAGAAACCTTCAAACCGAAACCCTCCTTTTCAGTGGAACGACGAAAGGGAAGACTCCTTTGAACAACTAAAGAAGGCACTAACCGGAGAAGAGGTTCTGGCATACCCAGATTACCATAAACCTTTCATCCTCTACACCGATGCCAGTAATGTGGGACTAGGAGCGGTGCTGTCACAAAAGCAAGAAGGTCGGGAGAAAGTCATCGCCTTTGCAAGTAGAAAGCTCCGGCCTACTGAAAGAAATTCAGAAAATTACAGCTCCTTCAAATTGGAACTACTGGCTGTAGTTTGGGCTGTGACGGAGCGTTTCAAACACTATCTGGCCGCTGCAGAATTTATTGTCTATACTGACAACAATCCGTTGACCCACCTGGACACAGCCAAATTAGGTGCGTTAGAACAGCGATGGATAGCCCGGTTATCTAATTACAACTTCATAATCAAGTATCGAGCAGGTCGCAAGAATGGAAATGCCGATGCCCTATCCCGGATGCCACACTTGAGAGATGTAGAAGAGGAAACGGGGGAGCTTGAAGAAATTGAACTACCAGCCTTCCATCGTCCCAAGGCAAAACATCATCAGTCAAGTACCTATCAGAAACAACAAGAGGTGAATTTTAATCCGTTAGCACACCATAGATGGGCTGACACCCAAGACAGCAATCCGGCTGTGAAGTTGGTGAAGGAACTGTTGACTGAGCAAAGTGCATATCCCTATGAGGATGCCCCAGAAGAGACGCATCAACTCTGGAAAGAGAGAGGCAAAATGTTCCTGTATCAAGGGAAGCTCTGTAGAAGATACACCAATCCGAAAACACATGAATTGGTTTGGCAGATTATTGTGCCTAAACAAGATGTGAAGATGGTCCTCGAAGCTTACCATAATGGTGCTGGTCACTTCGGTTGGAAAAAGTTAGAAGTACTTCTAAGAGAAAGATTTTATTGGGTCGGGATGAGAAAATCAATCGAACAGTGGTGCAGAAATTGTGGCCCGTGTAACCTCAGAAGAAACGATCAAAAGAACCAAAGAGCACCACTGCAGCCCATAATCACCAAACAACCACTTGAACTTGTAGCCATGGACCACGTGAAGTTGACACCAAGCCGGTCCGGCTATGTCTATGCCTTGACCATCGTGGACCATTATTCACGTTTCTTGGTAGTAGTACCCGTAAAAGATCTGACAGCAAAAACAGCAGCCAAAGCGTTCCAAACGTACTTTTGTAGACCCCATGGATATCCGGAACAGGTTCTCACCGACCAAGGTACAGCCTTTGAATCAGAGATCTTCAGAGAATTCTGTAATATGTATGGTTGCAAAAAGATCCGGACGACGGCCTATCATCCACAAACAAACGGCTTATGCGAGAAGATGAACCATATTGTAATAGACCTACTAAAGACTTTACCTGAGACAGAAAGGAATCAATGGCCAGAGAAATTGCCTGACTTGGTGGATCTGTATAATCATGTCCCGGTGAGCTCCACCAACTGCACCCCAGCTTACCTTATGCGTGCAAGACCCGGCCAATTACCAATCGATCTAGAAATGGGAATTCTGAAACCAGACGCAGAAGTTCAAGACTCCAATTGGGATATCATACGGCAAAAGCAGTATCGCCAAGTGCAAGAGAGTGTGGAAAGAAGCCTTCAGCAAACTAGAGAAAGACAAGAGCGAACTTTCAACCAGAATGCTCTAGCGACCCCATTAAGACCGGGTGACCAAGTGCTCAAGAGAAATCGTCGAACCAATAAACTGGACAATCAGTGGGAAGCCGTACCCTACACAGTTTTACCAACAAGAGTGGATAATCCTAAAATGTGTCTCATTAGCAAAAACGGAGGCTTAACATCTGTACTAGTGTCAAGAGACAATCTTAAATTATGTCCGGAAGCATTGAAAGAGCCAGACGTTGTCCAGCCGGAACCAGAAGTTATTCAACCCATACAGGTTCAACCAGTAAAGGAAAAAGAAGAGGAAGTGTATCACACCTGTATAGGAGACTTTCCCAAAACCCTACTAACATACCATGGTGCAGTAGTGGTTCCCATGGTGGCCTTTTACCCAACACCGAACCCAATACCAGAAGTCCCAAGACAGGAAGAGGCTGACCCCGTACTACAGGAGGTTCCAGGCCAGGAAGAACAGATTCCTGGTCAGAGTAATCCCATTCACGGTGGACTTGCCAACTCCATAGTCGTGGAATTATCTTTAGCAGAGCGGGCAGATACTACATCTGCAGTAGACAGTAGTACACCACATGAAGAGACACCGCTATTACGTAGATCACAGCGTAGTACCCAGGGTCAATTACCGGCCAGGTATGCAGATTACCAACTATAAAGCTCATAATGTGAATTGTATATATGTTATGCCGTATATAGTTAAACAGAAAATGTAGTATAGTCATTGCTATCAGTCTGCAACGTTTAAGCCCAGTGCCTACAGAGACTTGTCTGTATGAACTTATTGCATATTCTTGAACTTTTTATCAGCCCGGAGGCACTAAATCAAAGCTCCGGAAAGACTGCTTTTTGAACTTTGCTTTTTGCTCTTTTTGAACTTTCTTTAGACTTTATATTGATAACTCCGTTGGAAAAATGGAACTAAATTCCTGGACACTAAGTACAGTGCCGTTCCTAATACCTTCAAGGATAGAACTGTATTAATGGACGCTATTTGAAGTGACTTTTTACAGAACTCTATCTTTGTTTCCTTGAGTGGTTTTTGTAACTTTTCATTTTTAAGACTCTGTACATATTAATTGTTATTTCAAAATGTTATTGTCCCACAGTCCCGCAGTACTGTTCTTAACTAAGGGGGAATGTGGCACCCCTAGGGGTATTTGCCACAAAAATAGTTACTGACAGTAAGTACAAATACTAAAATAGCAAGACTGCACTACCACCTCCGGCCAGAAGGGGGAGCTCCAGAGACTCCCCTTGATCCATTCTGGTCTGAGAGAAGAAATGGCAGTTGGGCCAAGGAGCTGATAGTGAGAGGTCATACAGTTGAATCTCTAACAGCCCTGTGATTGTTACCAGGCCTAAATCACCGGCCTGAGGAGAAGAGGGATAGAGAAAAAGGACATTGTGAGAACCGGGTAGCATTAATCACTACCCAGAACAGGCGCAAAGACGGATACCGGATCCGTGGCTGTATTCATTATATATAATACAGCAACCGGAAAAACGTGAGGTGATATCAGCTTCACTAGGGTCGGATGCAGCAACAGACACAGAGTTCAGCGGTACTCCCGGAGGGGGTAAGCCGATAAAAGGACTTGGGTTGCCCGTCGAACCAGGACCCGGAGGGGACAGATTGGGCCGGCAGCCAGTTCACATACAGCAGCAGGGCCACACAGAAATTGCGCACAATAAGAGGCGAAGACCCCGGCAGGGTCAAAGTAACTCAGAGTTCCCATACAGACTCCGGTGACAGGACTGGTTGTAAATCCTTTTATGTTAAAGTAAACTGGTTAAACGTTTCAGTGCCTCAGTCTTTCATTTGGACAATAGCCATCTATCCAGGATCGAGATCGTCACCGCTGGGAGAACCTGCTGCTGATCAAGTAAGTGCCTGTCCCCTCATGATACCCCTTACACTGTGCATTGCCTGAGGCCACAGCACCGGGTCAAGCCACCCGTGACATCCCCCTCAAGAGACAGACTCCATTGGTCCGGTGCTGGGTATCCCGGTCTCCTGGGCGTCACACTGTCATGTTCAGAAACGCTATTTACCTGTACAAAAAGGTGATGTTGACATATACAGTAGTTAGCCTAGAAAAAACATGTTTTCAAAGTAATGCTATTTTATTCCATATAATCACTTTTCAGCTCTGTATATTTAATGCACCGATCAAAAAGTAATTCAAATTTTTTAGACAAAAAATGTTTTCCTCCACAGCATCACTTACCATTTCGTTTGTCAGAAATTTTCATCCTTCGATGATTTTGAGTTTTTCAGAGATAATTATCAGATGAGACAAAAATCAGGAGAAAAAGGGGGATGATCAACAATTTCAAAGCTGACTTAATTGAATTTTTCCAAGGCGATAGGAGACATGTTGTATTATCCTGCAAAAAAACAGACCCCCCTTTTGGAAAGTTTTGCTGAAGTTCCAATCTTCACCTGACACAGTTAACTTTTCCACAATTGCAAAATGATATACGGTAATCCTTTTCTGCTACAACTTAGCATGTGCACTTGTCAAGGTTAATACTTGTTTCCATAGCAATTAGATTTATATTTTTGTGCTAGAAATGTTCAAGGTCAGCCATTTATCAATACCTCCTCACCTGGATAACTGCTTTTCCTTTCTGTGTGATGTCTATCCTACATTATTAATTGTATTAAGATATTGTGCTCACTGTTTTCCAGGTGTTGAATGGTTCTATTCTTAAAAAAAAAGACAAGAAATATAAACAGAATATTATATACAGTGGGTATGGAAAATATTTAGACCCCTTTAAATTTATTCACTCTACATTTGTTTTTTGCAGTCAAATGGGGTGCAGAGTGTATATTAATGAGAAAATAATGAACTTTTTTGAATTTACCAAATGGCTGCAATGAAACAAAGAGTGAAAAATGTAAAGAGGTCTGAATACTTTCCGTACCCAGTGTACATAAAATAGATTTTCTACTATGTCCCATCACAAACTCAAAGTAAGGGAATTATGTTTAATTTAATTTAATTTATTTCACTATGAATTAGACTGTGTTCAGATCTATATCACACGCTCCATCTAGAGCCCCTCTTACAGATTCCATTATAAATAGAGTGCAGCAAATAGTGCTATGCTATTATTTCCAGCTATAACTTAAGGTTCTAGGGTCTGAAATGTGTTAGCGCCTTGTACCTTGTGTACCTTGACAATACTCGATCTTATGGGAAGCTCAATAAAGGATTGCTGCTTTTAGAGGACTCTAGAATCACCTTTTCTTCTTGTATGGCTAACAGTACTCCATTATTTTCCCATCCATTCACAACTAGCAGCTCTTAAGAAAGACTGATTTTTGCAGTGTCAGGTCAGGATAGATTGTTTTGTAAAAGACCTAAATCAGCGCTTCATCAAAGTTTAATTAGCCCAGAATCTGAGTTGATGCAGGTTTGCATGCTGGACATATTCATCAGTACAGAGGAGTGCTCACATACATATCATGTAGACAGATAATGTGATATATTGTCTCCGGTGTTCTTGCTATAAAGATCTACACATGGCACAGAAAATCAAACATTCAATAAATAATTATTTAATTAATGATAAAGTATTGTAAGTAAAGCTTGGTCACATTCCCAGTGAATTAATCTGAGTAGTGCAATGAGCGGCTATTTGCTAGTAGTTAAAAGGAACCTCTTATCATAAAAATGCAGTCCAATCTGCAGGCACCATCTTAGGCTACTTTCACACTAGCGTTTTCTGCAATCCGTCACAATGCGTCGTTTTGCAGAAAAAACGCATCCTGCAAAAGTGCTTGCAGGATGCGTTTTTCCCCCATAGACTTGTATTGACGACGCATTTGCGACGGATTGCCACACGTCGCATCCGTCGAGCGACGGATGCGTCGTGCTTTGGCGGACCGTCGGGAGCAAAAAACGCTACATGTAAAGTTTTTTGCTCCTGACGGACCGCTTTTTCCGACCGCGCATGTGCGGCCGGAACTCCGCCCCCACCTCCCCGCACCTTTCAATGGGGCAGTGGATGCGCCGGAGAAATGCATCCGCTGCCTCCATTGTGCAATGCGTTAAACGCTAGCGTCGGAATCTCTCCCCGACGCATTGCGACGGGGAGATTCCGACGCTAGTGTGAAAGAAGCCTTATAGAGCAGGGGGACCGCAGTAGATTGATATATCATTATGTGAGAATGACGTTTGGTCCAGTGGGCGGTCCTATCAGTGACTGACAGTTACCTCTGTATGCGCAATTATAGAAGGAAACACTAATAGGACCCCCTGCTGGACCGAAAATTCCAGAAAGAGCAGATGATTAAATTACACTGTTATACAGTCAACTTCATTCAAAGACGAAAACAGTTGAACTTAACTAATTTTGTGGTGCTGAAAACGGACACGAATATGACGCTTAAATTTGCTGATTATCTCTAATTTTCAAAATCGAGAGGAGGTTGTAATTACTTATAACTAGGGTTGAGCGAAACGGATCGGACAATTTCAAAAGTCGCCGACTTTTGGCAAAGTCGGGTTTCATGAAACCCGACCCGATCCTAGTGTGGGATCGGCCATGCGGTCGGCGATCTTCGCACCAAAGTCGGGTTTCGTTATATATATATATGTACATATATATATGTCATTGAGACACATATATATATATTTATATTTACTTCAGCGCGATATAGCAGAAAAGCCGGTAATTCAATTGCCGGCTTTTCATTTCTCCTTCCTAAACCCGACATGATATGAGACATGGTTTACATACAGTAAACCATATCATATTCCCATTTTTTTTTTGCATATTCCACACTACTAATCTTAGTAGTGTGTATGTGCAAAATTTGGGCGCTCTAGCTATTATATTTAAGGGTTAAATCGCGGAAAAAATTGGCGTGGGCTCCCGAGCAATTTTCTCTGCCAGAATGGTAAAGCCAGTGACTGAGGGCAGATATTAATAGCCTGGAGAGGGTCCACGGTTATTGGCCCCCCCGGTTAAAAACATCTGCCCCCGGCCACCCCAGAAAAGGCAAATCTGGAAGATGCGCCTATTCTGGCACTTGGCCACTCTCTTCCCATTCCCGTGTAGTGGTGGGATATGGGGTAATGAAGGGTTAATGTCACCTTGCTATTGTAAGGTGACATTAAGCCAGATTAATAATGGAGAGGCGTCAATTATGACACCTATCCATTATTAATCCAATAGCATTCAGTATTCTATTATCTTATGGTGACCCACCCAAAAAACGCCAACTTAGCTTCAATGATGTAATCCTAATTACAGATGCATCACCTACTTTTATAAATGCTCTTTGTGTAAGGTATACAGTTTTAGGATTTCTTAGAATATTGACATGTTTTTATATGTTTTTTCAGCTATGCCTTATTCTTCCATTGGCAAAGCGGATAGTTTTTGCTACATATGCAGAGAATTCACTTTTTTGTCACATAGCGAAACTTGACTACCATGATAAGGAAAGGTTACAACCTATATTTCGGCTGCAGAATAGGAGATCAGGATAAGAGTTGGGCTCCACACATATGCTGCAATAGATGTGAATCACATCTTACCCAATGGTTGATTGCTAAGGCTGCTTTTACACTTACCAGGTTTTTTGCAGCCCATTATTGTGGGCCTTTTTTGCGGGCCGTATCGCCACAATTTTCAAGGTCTGCCACAATATTGGACGGCAAAACACTTTCTCATTACTGTTTTTCAGGTTCCCAATACTATAGCAAAAGTATTGGGGGAAAAAAAACGGCAGTCCGCAAAAGTCACGGCGCACCGCAAAAACAACCTTCTGTTGTTTTTGCGGCCCCATTGATTTACAATAGGGGCCATGTCTGTAAGCCGTAAAAAATATCGAGCAAGCTCGATATTTTTTCACGGCCCTAAATACGACCATACGGTGTACTGCACTCCTACGATTTTTCTCAGCCTGTTTTTGCAGCCCCATAGAAATCTATTCGGGTCACAAAAACGAGGCCAAAAAACCACGGCAAGTGTAAAAGCAGCCTAAGATACAATCTATGGCTTTTGCAGTCCCAATGGTCTGGAGAGAGCCAATTGATCACACTACCAATTGCTATTTCTACATGGAGCATCCCCATTAGGAAAGGAGCTTCAAGGAACAAGTGGACTTTACAGTATCCAAACATTCCATCTGCAAAACCGCCAGGACCACATACAGAAGAACTGCCAATTCCAAAGCCACCAGAAACATTATCAGTCAAGTCAAGTGAGGAAGAAGATGGTGCTTGATGTCGTGAAGCATCTTTCTCTGACAACCCAGACTTTCTGTCAGATACCTCAACTGAAACACACCTTATAATACAAAGTGAACTGAATGATCTTGTTAAATATTTGGATCTGCCCAAGAGTAAAGGTACTGTCACACTCAGCGACGCTGCAGCGATATAGACAACGAGCCGATAGCTGGAGCGTCGCTGTTTAGGTCGCTGTAGAGACGTCAAACACAGCAACACCAGAACGATGCAGGAACGATCCAGTGACGTAACGGCGACTCACTTCTCGTTCTCGCTGGTTGTTAGTTCCATGAAAAACATTGCTGGCATCGTTGCTTTTGCTGTCAAACATGACGATACACGCCGACCTGACGACGAAATAAAGCTCTGGACTTCTAGCTCCGACCAGCGATGGCACAGCGGGATCCAGATCGCTGCTGCGTGTCAAACACAACGAGATCGCTATCCAGGACGCTGCAACGTCACAGATCGTTGTCGTTCTCGTTGTAAAGTTGCTGAGTGTGAAGGTACCTTAAGGCTGAGTTGTTAGGTTACAGGCTAAGTGGAATCTCCTAGTGGGGGATGTTCAAATTTCTTTGTTCAGAAACCATGATAAAGATCCCTTCCATTACTTTTTCATGGAGGGAAATCTAATGTAATGCAACAACATCAGCAGATTAATGGAAGCTCTGAAAATAAGTCATAATCCAGAGTAATTAATGAAAGTCATTTTGCTACATAATGGCAGTGCTCTACTTTCAATTCCAATTGGTTAAAGAAACCTATGACAACTGTGACAAAGTCACTGGTAAAGTATCGGATGGGAGAGATGTATCACTTAGGTTGTTATCTTCAGTAATATGAACCTAGGGAAATTGCTCCTGCACATTAAGTGCTGAGAGGAATTAATCAGCCATTTTAAGGGCTAGATTTTTAAGTGAACAGCTGAAGAGCAAGTAGGAGGCTGTTCAGCATATCTGCTCCCCAGAGTGGGGTTTAGGCTGGGGTCACACTGGCGACTAAAACGGATGAGTGCAATGCGATAAAAAATCGCATTGCACTCGGATTAATGTTAAACTATGGGGCAGCTCCCAGCAGCCAAATTTTTTGTCGGCCATTTTCCTCGGTCCGAGACAATCGAAGCATGCTGCGATTGTATTGGACTCTCGGCCGACTCTCGGCTCACTCACACCCATATAAGCCTATGGGTGCGAGTGAGACAACGCACATCACTCGGATATCATCCGAGTGATGTGCGTTAATTGCTGACCCCGGCAATGGAGGAGATGGAGAAATTAGTTTTTCCGCCTCCTCCTCAGCTGTGCTCCGATCCGCTCTCTGCGAGAGGCTCAGAGCACAGACACATGACACTCGGCTCCCACTCGCAGCAGAGCAGGAGCTGTGGGTCATTAGCATATCGCATCCGATGCTCTCGCATTGGATGCAATAAGCTAGTGTGACCCCGACCTTAGAAGGGAAGTAGTCAGCCTTCTGAGTCATTTGGTGGTGGTAATGCCTGCAGTTGGGAACTAAAGAGTTCTGTGAGCGGAGGTTGCAAAGCTCCTGGATTTGAATGCCTTTGCAAAAAGGACTAAGAAGCTGGTTAGCCAAGTGGGCTAACCAGTACTATTGTATGACATTTTTACTTTTTGTGTTACATTATGCCGGACAAAGGCTGTATTTGATTTTTCTGGTGACGTAGTTTATGAGGACTGCAATAAACCAGACTTTAAATAGAAACGGTTCCTGTGTCTACCACTATGTGTCACCGAGTGAGCCGATCTACCACACAACATAAAACAGTTGTTGAGGTGCCTGAACTACGACCAACATTTGTGGCCTCTCTGTAGTGACTTAAAGGCAGTTTCCCTTTTACTTGCTCTAAAGGTGGATACACAAAGTACAAAGTACTCCTGCTTTCTGTGTGAGTGGTATAATCATGCAAGAGAATATCGCTACAATAAAAAAGACTAGCCTGGCTGACATGCTCTTCAGCCATGGAGTAAAAATGTCCTGCATCCAGCACATGTTGACCCACATAAGATTTTGCTACCACCATTACATATAATGTTGGGCCTAATGAAGAACTTTGTAAAGGCAATGGCTAAAAATGCAAAAGCATTCAAGTATCTCATTGATAAATTTCCAAGGTTGAGTGAAGCAAAGATAAAGGAGGACCTCAGATTTGTAAGCTTCTTCAAGATGAGTTTGTTGCAGGGCAAGGAAAAGAGTGTATGGGTAGCATTCGTATTAGTGGTAACTAATTTTGGTGGAAACTCAAGAGCAAATAACTATGAAAAGTTGGTGGAAAATCTGATAAAAGCATACAGTATAAGGAACTATCTTGGTTGTAACATGTCCTTAATGATTACTTTCTTACATTCGCATCTAGATTTTTTTTTTACCTCAAATGAAATCTACCAATGCTTGCAGATTAATGTTGGACAATTGTAAGAGTTGATCCGTGGCAGGAGTACTAGAGATACGCAGAAAAGAGTTACTGAATAACAAAACTATTCATCAGTCTACTCAGCTCCCTCTGCTCTAGAAGATGCTGAATGCACATAGGACTGCATTTTCAGATGACATGTCAACAGCTGGATCCACCAAATATACACAACTTCAGAAAAATCCAGGTGAACCAAATCCAGAAAATTGGTCGATATAAAGTCATGGACAGGGCCGCCATCAGGGCATTACTGCCCTTACTGCTGTATGGGGCCCGGTGAACAGCAGTACACAGAGGGGCCCGCTTGTCCGGGACTACACTTATGTGCTACTGTTCATCGGGCCCCATTGTGCAGCAAAGTGGTGCATGCTACGGCGCACATGTCGGCACTGGGGCCTGGGAGCTTTCCCACAGCTGTGCACGACCTTCTTACCTTGACGGCTGCGCAGCTCCTGCTCCCTCCGCCTTTGGTTGAGCCTAGACTGTATGGGCTCCTTCCAGGTGCTGACTGCAGCCCAAACAGTCTAGTTCGCTCACTACTGAAGAAGGCAGATTCTCTCCCTGCCTTTGCTAAGTCAGACATGCCCCCAAAATGACATCATACCTGGAGGGAGCCCATACAGTCTAGCATTTACCCTGGAAGTAGAGCCGCGCTGCTGCCGAGTGACAGTGAGGTAAGTATACAAAACTTTTTTGTGTTCTGTACAAAATGAATTAAATGGGTGAGGGGAGGAGGAGAAATTGCACCTGATGATGGGGGAAGGAGTAATGGGGACTGCACATGATGACAGTGGAAGGAGTAAGGGGGACTGCACATGATGATGTGGGGATGGGGTTAAAGGGGGACTGCACATGATGTGGGGAGGGGGGTTAAAGAGGGACTGCACATGATGTGGGGAGGGGGGTTAAAGGGGGACTGCACATGATGTGGGGAGTGGGGTTTAAGGGGGACTGCACATAATGTGGGGGATAAAGAGGGACTGCACATGATGTTGTGGGGAGGGGGTTAAAGGGGGATCGCACATGATGATGTGGGGAGGGGGGTTAAAGGGGGACTGCCCATAATGTGGGGGCTAAAGGGGACTGCACATGATGTGGGGAGGGGGGCTAAAGGGGGACTGCACATAAAGGGGGACTGCACTTGATGATGTTGGGGATAAAGGGGGACTGCACATGATGTGGGGGATAAAGGGGGATTGCACATGATGATGGGGGATAAAGGGGGATTGCACATGATGATGTGGGGAGGGGGAATAAAAGGGAACTGCACATTATGATGTGGGGAGGGGGGTTAGAGGGGTCTGCACATGATGATGTGGGGAGGGGGTTAAAGGGGAACTGCACATGAAGTGGGAGGTTAAAAGGAATTGAAAAGGATGATATGGGGTAAAGGAGACTGAACATGATGATATGGGGGGGTTAAATGGGGACTGCACATGATGTGAGGTGGGGGGTTAAAGGGGGACTGCACATGATGAGGTGGGGGTTAAAGGTGGACTGCACATGATGATGCGGGGAGGGGGGTTAAAGGGGGACTGCACATGAAGTGGGGATGTTAAAAGGAACTGCAAAGGATGACAAGGGTGTAAAGGGGACTGCATATGATGAAGTGGGGGGAGGGGAACTGCACATGATGAAGTGAGGGAGGGGACGGGAGACTGAAAATGATGAATAGAGAGTGAGGGAAAAGGGACAGCAATTGAATTGAAGGTGGTGGGAGTGGAGAGCAAATGATGATCGGGAGAGAGCAAATAATGATGAATTTTGAGGGTGGGGGAGTAAAAGATGTATTGAATGTGGGGGTAGAGCTGTTGATAATGAATAGAATATGGGAGAGAAGACATGACAATGAATTGGGGCAGAAGGGACGTAAATATAATGAGTCAGGGGAGCAGGAGGTACTTAGTGGGGGGCGTTGAGTATGCAGTGACTGGTAATGAATTGAGGGGAGTACAAGTGCTAATTAATTTATATATTTATTAGGTGGGGAAAGTGGCTAAGTATAGCTAGAAGGGGTTCAGTGATGGATTATAATTTATATTTGGAATGGTGGGTTGCATAATAACCAATTATATATTGATTGTGGGTGCACCACTGTATCAGATGTGTAATGTAGAAGGAAGGGAAAAAGTGGGGAATGTGCTCTGGAAGCAGTACTCTAGATAACTGTGTTATTTTATGCAGAGATGAGTCCTGGCTGGAAGAAGTGATGGCAGTCTGCGTTGCATGAAAAAGAAAAGCAAAGATGAAGAACTTAATCTAGAGAGGTCACTGGTGAGTTAGTGTGTTACCTGTACACTCACACTATACACTGGGCACTATATACAGAGCTCCTGTGTATACTGTCACCAGTGATCACTATATTATATGTACACTGACACTGTATGCAGAGGTCCTGTGCATAATGTTACTGGTGATCACTGTATTACCTGTACACTATACACAGAGTGTCAGGAGCCCTGCTGCAGGCTTACAGCAGGAGTCTGTGCACGTGTTACAGAAGGACAAAGAGAGAGCAAGGAGCGCTGCAATGAGCTTACCTGCCGGAGCGCAGGACATGAAGCACGTGACCTCCAGGGGAGTGGACAGAGGCAGGGCCAGACTCCGAGTAGCGGCGGTGACTGCCGAAGCCGGAGAGTAGTCTGAACGTGTGGAGGTCAAGCCAGGAGGTAGATGAAGTGACATAAGCGGGGTCGAGACGTAGCAAAAAGGTCGGGGAGCCAAAGATAGCAGTGTAATACAAACGGGGCAGACAGGAGGGAAGTTAGAGTACCAAGCGGAAGGTCAGAGCCAGAAACAGACAATAAGCACAGAGTCACAAGGCAAAGCAAGAAAGCAAATGGACTAAATAGTATGAAAGCACACCAGGTGGTAAGACACACAGCCAAGACAGATGTATCACTGACAAGGATAACAAAATGAAGGCAGTTAAATGTAGCCCTCCCCAAACCAAAAGGAGGGTATACAAATTAACCCCGAAAGGACAGGGAAGGAACCCTATCCACAACCACGGAACAGAGCTCCTGTGTATAATGTCACTAAGTATTGTGGTTTTTTTTTAGTAATGATCAGTATTGTAGTATTCACTCACTATGTGGTGGTAATATGTGGTCTCATCATGGTGTGGTGGTATTTGTTCCTTCTATGTGGTATTATTTGGTCACTATGTAGTGGTAATATGTGGTCTGGTCATGGTGTGACGGTATTTGTCCCTTGTATGTTGTATTAATGGTCATTTAAAAAAAATGTATGTGACTCATTCCCTTAAAGAAAAATACATAAAAATATATTAAATAATAAAAGAGTCTACCATATCATGGTGGTGGCTTAAAAATTATTTTGGCCAGAACACAGAACAAAAGCTGCTGGCTATGTATGTGATCTGGTGTTTGATGGGAACTGTTAATATCTGATTGATGAGGACGTCATGGAGAAGTTGAGTTTTCCAAGAGTGGTTGGTTGGACGGTGGAAGGTTCAAAGGGTGAAGGCGGAGCTGGGGTGGGGCCTGGGCGGAGTCTCAAGGGGGCCCAGAAAATTAATTATTTCTCCCAGGAAATTATTGCAATATGTTTTATTCTTATGTTTATTTCCTTTGTGTGTATTGGAACACAAAAAGACATAGAAATAACGGCAAATTGGATATAATTTCTCACAAAACCCCCACAATGAGCTGAACAAAATTGTTGGCACCCTCTACTTAATATTTGGTTGCACACCCTTTGGAATAAATAACTGCAATCAATTGCTTCCTCTAACAAATAACAAGCTTCTTACACCTTTCAACTGAATTTTTGGAGCATTCTTCTTTTGCAAAATGTTCCAGGTCTTTCATATTTGAAGGGTGCCTTCTGCCAATGCAATTTTAAGATCTCACCACAGGTAATCAATGGGATTTAGATGCGGACTCATTGCTGGCCACTTCAGAACTCTCCAGCTCTTTGTTTCCATCTATTTCTGGGTGCTTCTTGAAGTCTTTTTGGGTTCATTGTCCTAACACATCAGGTTTGGGGACCATGACTCCCACGCAACGCTTAGTGGAGCCCAAGATCACTTTGCCTCACAGGTTCTTTGGGGGCTTGACAAATTTGTTGTTTTCAGGGAGGGCTGTAAACTATACTTGTTCCTCAGGAACCAAGGAGCAATGGATGGAGGGTTATAATCTCGATCCTTCAGGGTAACCCCCAAACATGGGCATTCTCTCTTCCGTCTGACTCCCAGTCGCTCCAGACAGTGGGGGAATTTTTTCTGGTGCTTGTATATACAGTACAGACCAAAAGTTTGGACACACCTTCTCATTTAACCCCTTAATCCCATATGACGTACTATCCCGTCCAGGTGACCTGGGACTTAATTCCCATGGACGGGATAGTACGTCATATGCGATCGGCCGCGCTCACGGGGGGAGCGCGGCCGATCGCGGCCGGGTGTCAGCTGCCTATCGCAGCTGACATCCGGCACTATGTGCCAGGAGCGGTCACGGACCGCTCCCGGCACATTAACCCCCGGCACACCGCGATCAAAGATGATCGCGGTGTGCCGGCGGTGCAGGGAAGCATCGCGCAGGGAGGGGGCTCCCTGCGGGCTTCCCTGAGACGATCGGTACACGGTGATGTGCTCACCGTGTACCGAGCGTCTTCTCCCTGCAGTCCCCGGATCCAAAATGGCCGCCGGGCTGCATCCGGGTCCTGCAGGGAGCACTTCCGGGTCAGGATCAGGCTGCAGCTGCAGCTCTAATCCTGCCCGGCTGTATGTCAGATCACCGATCTAACAGAGTGCTGTGCACACTGTCAGATCGGTGATCTGTGATGTCCCCCCCTGGGACAAAGTGAAAAAGTAAAAAAAAAAATTTCCACACTTGTAAAAAAAAAAATAAAAAAAAAATTCCTAAATAAAGCAGAAAAAAAAAAATATTATTCCCATAAATACATTTCTTTACATAAAAAAAAAACAATAAAAGTACACATATTTAGTATCGCCGCGTCCGTAATGACCCGACCTATAAAACTGGCCCACTAGTTAACCCCTTCAGTGAACACCGTAAGAAAAAAAAAAAAAAAACGAGCCAAAAAACAACGCTTTATTATCATAACGCTGAACAAAGACTGGAATAACACGCGATCAAAAAGACGGATATAAATAACCATGTTACCTCTGAAAACGTCATCTTGTCCCGCAAAAAACGAGCCGCCATATAGCATCATAACCAAAAAAATAAAAAAGTTATAGTCCTCTGAATAAAGCGATGCCAAAATAATTATTTTTTCTATAAAATAGCTTTTATCGTATAAAAGCGCCAAAACATAAAAAAAATGATATAAATGAGGTGTCGCTGTAATCGTACTGACCCGAAGAATAAAACTGCTTCATCAATTTTACCAAACGCGGAACGGTATAAACGCCTCCCCCAAAAGAAATTCATGAAAAGCTGGTTTTTGGTCATTCTGCCTCACAAAAAAATCGGAATAAAAAGCGATCAAAAACTGTCACGTGTCCGAAAATGTAACCGATAAAAACGTCAACTCGTCCCGCAAAAAACAAGACCTCACATGACTCTGTGGACCAAAATATGGAAAAATTATAGCTCTCAAAATGTGGAGACGCAAAAACTTTTTTGCTATAAAAAGCGTCTTTTAGTGTGTGACGGCTGCCAATCATAAAAATCCGCTAAAAAACTCGCTATAAAAGTAAATCAAACCCCCCTTCATCACCCCCTTAGTTAGGCTAGGTTCACATTGCGTTAATGGGTTAACGCTAACGGACAGCGTTGCACGGCGAAAATGTCACAATTAACGCCGTGCAACGGGTCCGTTAGCACAACCATTGACAGCAATGTGATTTTCAGGTGTAGCGCATCGCTAGAGCGTGCCATTTTCGGCTCGCGCTAGCAAGGTGCCATTCTTTTGTGGCGCGCCTCAGACGCTGCTTGCAGCGTCCGCGGCGCGCCCGAGGTCCGATCCCCGATCTTCCAGAGCGGGGACGTTAACGCGACCACTAAACACGACACCTAAAAAGACATTGTGTTAGCGCAATCCGCTAGTGCTAAACAGATTTCCCTAACGCAATGTGAACCTAGCCTTAGGGAAAAATAATAAAATTAAAAAAAATGTATTTATTTCCATTTTCCGGTTAGGGTTAGGGTTAGGGCTAGGGTTGGGGCTAGGGTTAGGGTTTGGATTACATTTACGGTTGGGATTAGGGTTGGGATTAGAATTAGGGGTGTGTCAGGGTTAGGTGTGTGGTTAGGGTTACAGTTGGGATTAGGGTTAGTGGTGCGTTTGGATTAGGGTTTCAGTTATAATTGGGGGGTTTCCACTGTTTAGGCACATCAGGGGCTCTCCAAACGCGACATGGCGTCCGATCTCAATTCCAGCCAATTCTGCATTGAAAAAGTAAAACAGTGCTCCTTCACTTCCGAGCTCTCCCGTGCGCCCAAACAGGGGTTTACCCCAACATATGGGGTATCAGCGTACTCGAGACAAATTGGACAACAACTTTTTGGGTCCAAGTTCTCTTGTTATCCTTGGGAAAATAAAAATTTGGGGGGCTAAAAATCATTTTTGTGGGAAAAAAAAGGATTTTTATTTTCACGGCTCTGCGTTGTAAACTGTAGTGAAACACTTTGGGGTTCAAAGTTTTCACAACACATCTAGATGAGTTCCTTAGGGGGTCTAGTTTCCAATATGGGGTCACTTGTGGGTGTTTTCTACTGTTTGGGTACATCAGGGGCTCTGCAAATGCAACGTGACGCCTGCAGACCAATCCATCTAAGTCTGCATTCCAAATGGCGCTCCTTCCCTTCCGAGCTCTGCCATGAGCCCAAACAGTGGTTCCCCCCCACATATGGGGTATCAGCGTACTCAGGACAAATTGAACAACAACTTTTGGGGTCCAATTTATTCTGTTACCCTTGTAAAAATACAAAGCTGGGGGCTAAAAAATCATTTTTGTGAAAAAAAAAAGAATTTTTATTTTCACGGGTCTGCGTTATAAACTGTAGTGAAACACTTAGGGGTTCAAAGTTCTCACAACACATCGAGATAAGTTCCATGGGAGGTCTAGTTTCTAATATGGGGTCACTTGTGGGGGGTTTGTACTGTTTGGGTACATCAGGGGCTCTGCAAATGCAACGTGACTCCTGCAGACCAATCCATCTAAGTCTGCATTCCAAATGGCGCTCCTTCCCTTCCGAGCTCTGCCATGCGCCCAAACAGTGGTTCCCCCCCACATATGGGGTATCAGCGTACTCAGGACAAATTGGACAACAACTTTTGGGGTCCAATTTATTATGTTACCCTTGTGAAAATACAAAACTGGGGGCTAAAAAATTTTTGCGAAAAAAAAATAAATTTATTTTAACGGCTCTGCGTTATAAACTGTAGTGAAACACTTGGGGGTTCAAAGCTCTCAAAACACATCTAGATAAGTTCCTTAGAGGGTCTAGTTTCCAAAATGGTGTCACTTGTGGGGGTTTTTAATGTTTAGGCACATCAGGGGCTCTCCAAACCAACATGGCGTCCCATCTTAATTCCAGTCAATTTTGCATTGAAAAGTCAAATGGCGCTCCTTCCCTTCCGAGCTCTGCTATGCACCCAAAAAGTGGTTTACCCCCACATATGGGGTATCGTCGCACTCAGGACAAATTGCACAACAACTTTTGTGGTCTAATTTCTTCTCTTACCCTTGGGAAAATAAAAAATTGGGGGCGAAAAGATCATTTTTGTGAAAAAATAAGATTTTTTATTTTTACGGCTCTGCATTATAAACTTCTGTGAAGCACTTGTTGGGTCAAAGTGCTCACCACACATCTAGATAAGTTCCTTAAGGGGTCTACTTTTCAAAATGGTGTCACTTGTGAGGGGTTCCAATGTTTAGGCACATCAGGGGCTCTCCAAACGCAACATGGCATCCCATCTCAATTCCAGTCAATTTTGCATTGAAAAGTAAAATGGCGCTCCTTCCCTTCCGAGCTCTGCCATACGCCCAAACAATGGTTTACACCCATATACGGGGTATCAGCGTACTCAGGACAAATTGGCCAACAATTTTTGAGGTTCAATTTCTTCTCTTACTCTTGGGAAAATAAAAAATTGGGGGCGAAAAGATCATTTTTGTGAAAAAATATGATTTTTTATTTTTACGGCTCTGCATTATAAACTTCTGTGAAGCAATTGGTGGGTCAAAGTGGTCACCACACATCTAGATAAGTTCCTTAGGGTGTCTACTTTCCAAAATGGTGTCACTTGTGGGGGGTTTCAATGTTTAGGCACATCAGTGGCTCTCCAAACGCAACATGGTGTCCCATCTCAATTCCTGTCAATTTTGCATTTAAAAGTCAAATGGCGCTCCTTCCCTTCCGAGCTCTGCCATGCGCCCAAACAGTGGTTTACCCCCACATATGGGGTATCAGCGTACTCAGTACAGATTGTACAACAATGTTTGGCATCCATTTTATCCTGTTACCCTTGGTAAAATAAAACAAATTGGAGCTGAAATAAATTTTGTGTGAAAAAAAGTTAAATATTCATTTTTATTTAAACATTCCAAAAATTCCTGTGAAACCCCTGAAGGGTTAATAAACTTCTTGAATGTGGTTTTGAGCACCTTGAGGGGTGCAGTTTTTAGAATGGTGTCACACTTGGGTATTTTCTATCATATAGACCCCTCAAAATGACATCAAATGAGATGTGGTCCCTAAAAAAAAATGGTGTTGTAAAAATGAGAAATTGCTGGTCAACTTTGAACCCTTATAACTCCCTAACAAAAAAAAATTTTGGTTCCAAAATTGTGCTGATGTAAAGGAGACATGTGGGAAATGTTACTTATTAAGTATTTTGCGTGACATATCTCTGTGATTTAAGGGCATAAAAATTTAAAGTTGGAAAATTGCGAAATTTTCAAAATTTTCGCCAAATTTCCGTTTTTTTCACAAATAAACGCAAGTTATATCGAATAAATGTTACTACTAAAATGAAGTACAATATGTCACGAGAAAACAATGTCAGAATCGCCAAGATCCGTTGAAGCGTTCCAGAGTTATAACCTCATAAAGGGACAGTGGTCAGAATTGTAAAAATTGGCCCGGTCATTAACGTGCAAACCACCCTCGGGGCTTAAGGGGTTAAAGATTTTTCTGTATTTTCATGAGTGCCAAGAGTGTGCAAAGTAGTCATCAAAGCAAAGATGGCTACTTTGAAGGACCTAGAATATAAGACATAATTTCAGTTGTTTCACACTTTTTTGTTAAGTATATAATACCACATGTGTTATTTCATAGTTTTGATGCCTTCAGTGTGAATGTACAATTTTCATAGTCATGAAAATACAGAAAAATCTTTAAATGAGGAGGTGTGTCCAAACTTGGTCTGTACTGTATTTTAATGCACACCTGAAACAAACTGCTTCTTTGTGTAGCATCATGGGAAAGTATAAAGAAATCAGCCAATATATCAGGAAGAGAATTGAGGACATGCGCAAGTCTGGCTCACCCTTGGGTACAATTTCAAGATACCTGAAGGTGCCTCGATCATCTGTACAAACAATTATGTGCAAGTACAAACAAGATGGGAATGTCCAGCCATCATACCGTTCAGGAAGGAGATGGGTTGTGTCCCAGAGATGAACATGCTTTGGTCTGACATGTGCATATCAACCCAAGGACAAAAGCAAAGATTTTGTGAAGATAATGGTAGAAGCTAGTAAGATTGTGTCAATATCCACAATGAAATGAATACTGTATCAACATGGCCGGAAAGGCCACTCTGCCAGGAAGAAACCATTACTCAAAAAGAAACATAAAAAAAGAAAGACTAATGTTTGCAAATACACACAACAACAAAGACCTTAATATTTGGAGACATGTCCAGTGGTATGATGAAACTAAAATTGATCTTTTTGGGCATAATTACCATCTTTACGTTTGGAGGAAAAAGCTTGGAAGCCTAAGAACGCCATCCCAATTGTGAAACATGGGGTGGCAGCATTATGTTGTGGGGTTGTTTTGCTGCAGGAGGGACTTGTGCGCTTCACAAAATAGATGGCATCATGAGAAAAGAAGATTATGTAGCAATACTGAAGCAACATCTCAAGACATCAGCCAGGAAGTTAAGGCTTTGGTGGAAATGAGTCTTCCAAATGGACAATGACCTGAAGCATACTGCCAAAATCGTAACAAAGTGGCTTAAGGATAACAAAGTCAACGTTTTGGAGTGGTCGTCACAAATCCCTGATCTAAATCCTATTGCAAATTTATGGGCAAAGCTGGAAAGGCAGGTGCAAGCAAAGCGACCTACAAACCTGGATCAGTTACACCAGGTTTGTCAGGAGAAATGGGCTCAAATTCTGACAAACTATTGTGAGAAGCTTGTGGAAAGATATCCCAAATGTTTGACTGGAGTCATTCAGTTTAAGGGCAATCGTACCAAATACTATTGAAATGTATGTAAACTTATTACCGTATATACTCGAGTATAAGCCGACCCGAGTATAAGCCGACACCCCTAATTTTGCCACAAAAACCTGGGAAAACTTAATGACTCGAGTATAAGCCTAGGGTGGGAAATGCAGCAGCTACCGGTAAATGTCAAAAGTAAAAATAGATACCAATAAAAGTAAAATTAATTGAGACATCAGTAGGTTAAGTGTTTTTGAATATCCATATTGAATCAGGAGCCCCTATATAAATCTCCATAAAGTTTATGATGGCCCCATAAGATGCTCCATATTAAAATATGCCCCATATAACCCTGCATAAAGGTTAATAATGGCCCCATAAGATGCTCCATAGACACATTTGCCCAATATAATGCTGCACAAATGCTGATTATGGCCCCATAAGATGCTCCATAAAGATATTTGGCCCATATAGTGCTACACAAACCTTGATTATGGCCCCATAAGATGCTCCATACAGACACTTGCTCCATATACCGTAATGCTGCACAAATGTTAATTATGGCCCCATACAGACATTTGCCCCATATAGTGCTGCAGAAACGTTATGGCCCCATACAGACACTTGCCCGATATAGTGCTGCACAAACGTTATGGCCCCATACAGACACTTGCCCCATATAGTGCTGCACAAAGGATTATGGCCCCATACAGACACTTGCCTCATATAGTGCTGCACAAACATTATGGCCCCATACAGACACTTGCCCCATATAGTGCTGCACAAATGTTGATTATGGCCCCATACAGACACTTTCCCCGTATAGTGCTACACAAACATTGATTATGGCCCCATACAGACACTTGCCCCATATAGTGCTGCACAAACGTTATGGCCCCATAGATGCTCCATACAAACACTTGCCCCATTTGCTGTTGCTGCGATAAAAAGAAAAAATCACATACTCACCTCTCCGTCGCTCAGGCCCCCGGCACTTTCAATATTCACCTGCTCCTCGTTCCGAGCGCCACTCCGTCTTCAGCGTCTTCTGCACTGACGTTCAGGCAGAGGGCGCGCACTAACCACTTCACTGCGCCCTCTGACCTGAGCATCACTGCAGAAGATGCTGAAGATGGAGCGGCGCCGGAACGAGGAGCAGGTGAATATCGTGCAGCGCTCCCCTCCCTGTTATACTCACCTGCTCCTGGTGCTGTGCAGTCCCTGCTTCCCCGACGCCGCAGCTTCATTCTGTACTGAGAGGTCACTGTTACTGCTCATTACAGTAATATGTGGCTCCACCCCTGTGGGAGGTGGAGCCACATATTCATTACTGTAATGAGCGATACCATGTGACCACTCAGTACAGGAAGAAGCTGGGGCGCCAGGGAGTCGGGGACCTGCAGGGACCGCGCTAGGAGCAGGTGAGTATAATTAGACAGCCCCCGCTCCCCCTCCCCTGCCGACCCCTGGGTATGACTCAAGTATAAGCCGAGAGGGGGACTTTCAGCCCAAAAAAGTGGGCTGAAAATCTCAGCTTATACTCGAGTATATACGGTACTTTGCAGCAAGTAATAAAAATGGCTTAAAACATTGTCTCTCTCACATTATTCTGGCATTTGGAAAATATTGATAATCATGGTAATCCTAATTGACCTAAAAAGGGAAAGGTTTATTCTGATTTCATTTCAGATATTGAGAAAAACAGGCATATGTGTATTTTTATATAGTGTATGTAATCCTCTGGTTTCAATTGTACATTTATCCCCCATTCTGCTGATTTACTTTAATGTATAGAAAAAATAAACCATTATACTTACCAGGGGAGGATATAGAAGTCATGGGGCCCTGTAGCAGAAGTACAATGCACTCCCTATAGTCCTCTATAAAGTATAATGCAGAGCTCACAGTCCTCCCTATGGAATAGTGCACCCCCATAGTCCTCCATGTAGTGTAATGCACTCCCCTTAGTCCTCAATGTATTATAATTTACCACATAGTCCTCCATAGAATATCATGCACTCTCCATAGTCCTCCATATACAGTATAATGCTCAGGCTATAGACCTCCATATACTATAATGCACTCTCCATTTTCCTACATAAAGTATAATGCAGCTCCCATAGTCCTCTCCATAGTACAGTGCCAGTACTTGTGCAGCAAAAAAAACTTTACATATAAAATCCACGTCATTAAAAATGCACACAATGGGGGAGGTAATCAAAATCTGTCTAAATACAAAACTGTCTTAGTTTCCAGTAAGGGTAAGGGTGACATGACAAAATACTAATAGTAATAAAATATCCACAATAAAACACTTGAATATGAAGATTTTGTGGTTTCGTTGAACTTATAGAATTTTTTGGGCTGGCAATCTATAATGTACAGCCCATAGTCCTCCTTATAGTGTAATGCACAGCCCATAGTCCTCCATATAGTATAATGCACTCCCCATAGTCCTCCATATAGTATAATACACAGCCCATAGTTCTCCATATAGTATAATGCACTCTTCATAGGCCTCCATATAGTATAATACACAGCCCATAGTCCACCATATAGTATAATGTACAGCCCCTAGGCTTTCATATAGTATAATGCATAGCCCATAGCCCGCCATACAGTATAATGCACAGCCCATACTCCTCCATACAATATAATGCACAGCCCATAGTCATCCATGTAGTAGTATGGCCACTGGCACTGAATGTAAGGGGGAGATACTAACCAGGTTTGCCTCATCCAAAACCATCGGGTCTGTCACCTAGGATACAGGGGGAGAGCTTGAGGTGTCCCTGTGCTCGAGAGAAGGGGGCATGGCTAAGCGGACAGTTAATTCACGTGCAGAAATTCAAACAGTTCAGGCGGGAACGACACGCTTGCGAGAGTCCTGTCAGAGAAGATCAGCTGTGAGGCGATGGGACGGCGCTGACTGGAGCCGGGGACGAGAGGACGCGCTGACAAGAACCGACCGACGGGGTCCCGCTGAGACACCACAGATAACACCGCTGTCCCCACTTACATCGCGGACCTTTAAGAGACTGCTGACTCAGCCGATGACGCTGACAAGACTGCCCCAGCCACGAGTACTGACCGTGAGAGGCGAGGTCGGTGTACGGGATACAGTCACTCATCGGTACGGCACAGCAGACCATGCTGGCCATTATAGAGTGTGTCGGGTCTGTGTCACAGGGACCAGCAGTGTAGGGACTGTCACCACTGAGGGAAGAGACTATTCCTCCTTCCTTCATCCGTCCGAGGACATCACCACCGCCAGGACCACCAGAGGACACCGCCATCATCAGGACCAGAGGAGGACACTGTTAACACCAGGGAAGCTTCCCCCATTTTTTCACAGGAGCACACTCATGGCTGATGCTCAAAGTATTAAGAGCATTTTTTGTACTATTCTCCCCTGTGTAAAAAAAACCTTCCTCCCTCTTAGTTCTCTCTGTATTAGGTATAACCTTGCTCCTTGTGTAGATATATCTCCCTGGAGGAGTAACTATTGTTTATTAAACCTCTTGTTAACCCTTGATCTGCCTCCTGCCTGTCACTGCTTATATGTGTACTAAATGATTTAAAAAAAATTAACCATTATACTCGCCTGCCCTTTGCTGCCCCGGCGTCCTCTTCTGAAGCTGGCAACTGACTTCAGCATGAAAGCGAAGGGAGCACATGACGTCACTGCCATGCACCCCAAGTAATGTGCACGCCAACATCAGCTGCTACCTTATGACTGGCCGGCAGAGTTTATTGCCTCACACAGACCGATGGGTCTATGTGCCACAATTCACTTCAATTGGATGTGCACCCGACAGTGACATTGCCTAGAGCTGGTTGTCCCTTAGAAATTTATAAAAAAACAAGAAAGTTGACCCAGAAGGCTGCAAATAGGCTTACAGCAACATTAAAGGAACTGCAAGATATGACTCTTCTCGGTGTATATATATATTTTTTTTTATATGTAAAATAATGGCAGCTTCCAGGCAGAAGTCTCTTGAAGAATGATCATGTTACTTATCTTATCTATTTCAAGGCTTCTGAAGCCTGGAGCGATTAAAAGAAATTAAAATAAACGATACATGTGCACAGCAATGAATTTTTTTAATCCACCTGAAAAAAGACACTGTTTGCTCATACCCCAATGTTGATATTTTAACAGGGACATGTCTCAAATTAGTAGCCAGTCAACATTTCAGGGAAAGCAGCAAAGAGGGTTGATGGGCACACATGAATTGGCACAATTTATGCACTAAGAACCTTCACTTTTTGTTAGGCTAGGTTGACATTAACGTTTCTGCATGCACAAACACATGCCAAAATGCATGCAAAAGCATGCTTAAGCCTGCGCATCATCTTTTGCATGACGCAAACAAAAACGTTGCATGTGCATGCATTTAAATGCGTTTTGCCATGCATTTTCGTTTTTTATGCGCATGGTGGAGGCAGTGACATCATTTCTGGACATACGCAGTCTAAAGTACTCATATGTGTCGAACGCATTCGTACACATGTCATTGCATACCAATGCGTTCCCATAGACAGTAATGCGTTTTTATGCAATCATCTGCAATCATCCGCATGCGGATGATTGCACAATATTTGACGCCTCAAAAATGCAACATGTTGCATTCGCCGGAAACCGCCACACACCGCGAAACGACGCATGGGTAAGCATCCGCATGTGAAAGCATACAAAAGCATGTCCCTGCGTACACCATGTTAAAGATATGTATGCATGGTATGCGTTTCATACGTTGCGCACAGAAACGCTAATGTGAACCTGGCCTAATTGCATCTTGCTGAGGAATAATGCAGATTAGAAACGATGTTTACATTGATTCTATATGTCTTGTATTCACAGAGTGCTGCTGTGCTTTTCTATATATATTTTTTGCAGTCACTGCAGCTTGCACCTATTCACACATAGGAGGTGCTTGTCAGGTTTTTCTGTATAGAATATTATTCGAGGGTGTGACACTGCACTTCTCCCATTAACCAGCAGGTGTTCTCAACCAATTCTACCTGCCCATTCAAATTGTAGGCTTATGGCCCAGGAGAGTCATGTTTGTCCATTACTGAAGGTGTTTTTAACCCGAAAGTGGCATGTACAGTAGGATAGGAAAGGGTTATGATAGGACCCATCAGAGAAGTGTTACCTTGCTATGGTTGATGGCCACACAGGTGCTTGTCAGGTTTTTCTGTATAGTGAATATATATATATATATATATATATATATATATATATATACACTAGCTATTGAACCCGTTCTACGCCCAGGTGGCGAGCATTTATATTGGTATATGGTCTCCATCCTGGTATGTGCTGCTCCATCCTGCGTCCCCATCCTGTCATGTGCTGCTCCCATCCTGCGCCCCAATTCTGTCATGTGCTGCTGCCATCCTGCGCCCCCATTCTGACATGTGCTGCTCCATCCTGCGCCCCCATTCTGTCATGTGCTGTTCCCATCCTGCGCCCCTGTTCTGTCATGTGCTGCTCCCATCCTGCGCCTCCATTCTGTCATTTGCTGCTCCCATCCTGTCATGTGCTGCTCCCATCCTGCGCCCCGCTTCTGTCATGTGCTGCTCCCATCCTGCGCCACCGTTCTGTCATGTGCTGCTCCCATCCTGCGCCTCCGTACTGTCATGTGCTGCTTCCATCTTGCACCCCCGTTCTGTCATGTGCTGCTCCCATCCTGCGCCCCCGTTCTGTCATGTGCTGCTCCCATCCTGCGCCCCCGTTCTGTCATGTGCTGCTTCCATCTTGCACCCCCGTTCTGTCATGTGCTGCTGCCATCCTGCACCCCCGTTCTGTCATGTGCTGCCCTATTCTGTCATGTGCTGCTCCCATCCTGCACCCCCGTTCTGTCAAGTGCTGCTCCCATCCTGCGCCACTGTTCTTTAATTTGCTGCTCCCATCCATATGCCCCATACTCTGCTCCATAATATATGCCCCGTATCAGGTGGCGTAAGTAACAAATAGCTGTGGCATGAAGTGCCACAGCCTCATGCCACAGCAATTTGTTACTTGCGCCACCTGATTCCTTTCCGCCGCCATTTTCTTGGTCCTCCTGCTGGCGGAATCTGTGCCTGCGCAGTCCGCGCTTTCCGGCGCCATTTTCTTGAAGACACACTGCAGTGTGTCTTCAAGAAGATGGTGCCGGAAAGCGCGGACTGCGCAGGCGCCGATTCCGGCAGCAGGACCAAGAAAATGGCAGCGGAAAGGAATCAGGTGGTGTAAGTAACAAATTGCTGTGGCATGAAGTGCCACAGCTTCATGCCACAGCAATTTGTTACTTACGCCATTCCTTTCCGTCCATTTTCTTCATCCTCCTGCTGCCGGAATCGGCGCCTGCGCAGTCCGCGCTTTCCGGCGCCATTTTCTTGAAGACACACTGCAGTGTGTCTTCAAGAAGATGGCGCCGGAAAGCGCGGACTGCGCAGGCACCGATCCCGGCAGCAGGAATCGGCGCCTGCGCAGTCTGCGCTTTCCGGTGCCATTTTCTTGAAGACACACTGCAGGGCGCAGGCGCCGATTCCGGCAGCAGGACAAAGGAATCAGGCGGCGTAAGTAACAAATTGCGGTGGCATGAAGTGCCACAGCTTCATGCCACGGCAATTTGTTACTTACGCCATTCCTTTCCGCCCATTTTCTTCGTCCTCCTGCTGCCGGTATTTGCGCCTGCGCAGTCCGCGCTTTCTGGCGCCATTTTCTTGAAGACACACCTGCAGTGTATCTTCAAGAAAATGGCGCCGGAAAGCGCAGACTGCGCAGGCGCCGATTCTGGCAGCAGGAGGACGATGAAAATGGGCGGGGCGGAAAGGAATGGTGTAAGTAACAAATTGCTGTGGCATGAAGTGCCACAGCATAATCAGGGCGCAAATATGTGCACGGTGTCCCCCTGCTCCCGACCCCCTGCTCCCGGCAGTCCGCGCCTTCCGGCGCCATTTTTTTTCCTGACACTCTATAATGTAACACTAGGAGCGTCGCGCCTGCTGTTGTGAATTCTGTTGTCAGGCTCCCTCCTGTGGTCATGAATGGTACTTCGGCTGGTTCTGTCCATGAACTTTCTCTGGTGCCTGTGGGTGTTTCTGAGTTTCCTTCCACAGGTGACGAGGCTAATTCGTTAGTGGGCTGCTCTATTTAACTCCACTTAGATCTTTGCCCCATGCCAGCTGTCAATGTTGTACTATGGCTCTAGTTCGCTCCTGGATCGTTCTGAGTTCCTGTTGCTCCAGCAGAAGCTAAGTTCCTCTGTGCTATTTTGCTTGTTTGCTATTTTTTCTGTCCAGCTTGCTTTTGTCAATATTGCCTTGCTTGCTGGAAGCTCTGGGACGCAGAGGGGCGCCTCCCGCACCGTGAGTCGGTGCGGAAGGTATTTTTCCCTGCACTCTCTGCGTGGTCTTTTGTAGGTTTTTGTGCTGACCGCAAAGTAACCTTTTCTATCCTCGGTCTGTTCAGTTAGTCGGGCCTCACTTTGCTAAATCTATTTCATCTCTGTGTTTGTATTTTCATCTTTACTCACAGTCATTATATGTGGGGGGCTGCCTTTTCCTTTGGGGAATTTCTCTGAGGCAAGGTAGGCTTATTTTTCTATCTTCAGGGCTAGCTAGTTTCTTAGGCTGTGCCGAGTTGCATAGGGAGCGTTAGGCGCAATCCACGGCTATTTCTGTGTTTTGATAGGTTTAGGGATTGCGGTCAGCAGAGTTCCCACGTCCCAGAGCTCGTCCTTATTATCAGTAACTATCAGGTCCATTATTTGTCCAAACCACCGGATCATAACAGCCTGCTCAGTCTATAAAGGCTTCGGACAGAGTGACGCTCCCAGCGTTATATTATAGATATATATATATCGTATATACTCGAGTATAAGCCGAAATTTTCAGCCCAAAAAAATGGGCTGAAAGTGACCCACTCGGCTTATACTCGAGTCATGGAAGGCGGAGGGGGTCGGCGGGTGAAGGGGAGCGACGCCTGTCAAATACTCACCTGCTCCCAGCACTCCTGACGCGGTCCCTGCATGTCCCACGGTCTTCGGGCGCCTGCAGCTTCTTCCCCTGTTCAGCGGTCACTGGAACCGCTCATTGAAGTTATGAATATGGACTCCACTCCCATAGGGGTGGAGCCACATATTCATTTCTGTAATGAGCAGTACTATGTGACCGCTCACTACAGGAAGAAGCTGCCGCTCCCGAAGACCGTGGGACATGCAGAGACCGCGTCAGGAGCGCCGGGAGCAGGTAAGTATGCCATATTCACCTGTCCGCGTTCCACCCGCCGGGCGCCGCTCCGTCTTCCCGTCCTCTTGCTGTGACTGTTCAAGTCAGAGGGCGCGATGACATATTAGTGTGCGTGCTGCCCTTTGCCTGAACAGTCAGTGCGGAGAGACAGGACACTGAGGAGCAGCGACAAGAGGTGAGTATGTCATTATTTTTATTTTTTTAGTGCAGCAGCAGCATTACATATCGCACAATGCATAAAGAACTGCATGGAGCGTCTATGGGGCATCTATGGGGCCATAAAAGCATGGAGCATTATATGGGGCCATAACTGCATGGAGCATTATATGGGGCCATAACTGCATGGAGCATTATATGGGGCATCTATGGGGCCATAACTGCATGGAGCATAATATAGGGCCATAACTGCATGGAGCATTATATGGAGCATCTATGGGGCCATAAAGAACTGAATGTAGCATTATATGGGGCTTCTTATGGGGCCATAAAGAACTGCATGGAGCATTATATGGGGCATATTTTGTATAGAGCATCTTATGGGGCCATAAAGAACTGCATGGAGCATTATATGGGGCATATTTGTATATGGAGCATCTTATGGGGCCATAATGAACTGTATGGAGCATTATATGGGGCTCTTGATTCAATATGGATATTCAAAAACACTTAACCTACTGATGCCTCAATTAATTTTACTTTTATTGGTATCTATTTTTATTTTTAACATTTACCCGTAGCTGCTGCACTTTCCACCCTAGGCTTATACTCGAGTCAATTAGTTTTCCCAGTTTTTTGTTGCAAAATTAGGGGTGTTGGCTTATACTCGGGTCGGCTTATACTCAAGTATATACGGTATATATATTATATATAAAATAGTGGCAGCTTCCAAGCAGAAGTCGCCTGAAGAATGATGATGTTAGTTCTATTATCTGCTTCAAGTCTTTAGAAGCCTGGAGCAAATAAAAGAAATTAAAATAGACGGTAAATGTGCACAGCAATTAATTTTTAAAATCCACCTGATAAAAGACACTGTCTGCACATACCCCAATGTTGATATTTGAACGAGGGACATGTTTGTCTCAAATTAGTAGTTAGTCAACATTTCAGGGAAAGCAGCAAAGAGGAAATTAGGTCAAGATATCAGGATACAAGCCAAGTTATTGACGGGATGGTCAACTAAAAAACACAACATAGTACATACCCAAGCAATTGCCCATGCAGTCAATGATGGGGAAGGGTCCACTATATGGCTATTACTCACCCAAAAAAGCACAAATTAATCCCAATTCGATGGACAGGAGACCATTTGCTGATCACTGGGAATCCAACATGCTGGGACCCCTAGCGACCCTGAGATCAGGTGTAGTAGAGCAAAGGAATGTAACTGAACTTGTATGGTAAGCATGTTGTCATTTTTTTACATTTTGCAAAAGCATCAATTCTACCAGCCTTAATTAGTCTATTAAAATTTTTGTAAAATATCAAAAACATGAAAACTACATCATTCTACCTGATGAACCACTTCTCAACATTATTAAAATTGTTCAAGCTATGTTCCTGCAGCGCCCCAGAGACCTGGTCGTTGCAGTATGACGCTCTGCCAATAAGGGGAGTGATGGTACGTCTGATGGCACTAACGGAGTTCTCCTGACCAGGTTTCACCAGAACACATTACACTTCACACTCCAGCCACTAGGGGGAGCAAAAGGCTTTATTTATTGGGCCACTCCTCACACTGGTTAAACTAGGGATTGGGGAGGAAGTTAGTCAGAAGCTGACTGGGTTGGATTCAGGCAACATCCCGTGGCAGGGGGTGTTGCAGGGAGAAGACACAGGGGGGTCCCTGTCAGGCGTGGGAACCTGGCAGGTGCCTAGCGAACAGAACAGAACGTAACGGAACCGCGCCTGCACACCCCGCGGCGGTATCCAAGAGAGAGACACGAAGGGAAGGATATTGTGGAACAGTGTAAACGAGATCAAGCACAAAGGAGTACCAGTAGGAGTCGTGCCGTGAGACCGAGGCAACATCCTACTGAGGCGCGTAGCCGGTGGCCGGAACACCACGGGAGTAACTGACTCTAGGCCTTACTTCGAACTCCGCAGGACAGTAAATTATAGGTTGGCTGTCTACCTTACTACACCTACGAAGACATAGGGGGCAACAGTGGGAGAGGGGCGTCTCTAGGGTCCCGAAAGACCTCCAGGCCTTCCCGTCATACGGGTGCGTCCTAGCCATAACATACCTGGGAGACTTTGAACCAGAAACATCTGGAATCAAAGAGAGAGAGAGCTGTAGAGAACGAACGAACGAACGAGAACAGCAGTTGTGAGGACTATTCCGAATGCTCAGCAGGGTAGGACTACAACACACAGGTGCTAGTGGTAGGCAACGATTTCCATCTGCGAAGGAAACTCTGGATGTGCCCATCGGACCGGCCGTTCTCAGATAGCCCTGTTAAGCGTGCTCTGGATTGAGGATCCTGAAGTCTTCAGTAAAGAGGTAAAGAGACTGCAACCCTGTGTCCTCATTTTTGACTGCACCCTACACCATTACCATCCACCTTACTGGGAAGCCCTGGGGACACACTTCACCTGTGGGAAGGTATACCATCCAGCTGCCATTCCATCACCCCAGCGGACCCCACAGCAGCGTCGGTCACCCTGACCGAACACCACAGGTGGCGTCACGAACCCCTGACAGAGTGCACCACCTTTATTGGACGTCCCTTAGCAGGGTCACTGACCGGGTCTAGCCACCGTGACAGCCTCAGAACCGAACCAGAGAGGCCCGGTACCGAGAACTCGTGGCCCTGTGTCTGGGGGCGCTCCAACTTGGTGTCACGAACAGGATCCTACTTAAGCCTGAGAAGCAGGTCATGTGTGCCTTGGAATTGTGATTGAAACGTGTTTGAACTGTGATTTATTGCAAAGTCTGTGTATTGCTATCTGCCGCAAGATTCCCGCCAAAACAGCCGCCATTATAGCGCCACGAGGAGCGCAATAGAAGAAGAAGGGCGTGGATGTGGGTGTGAAAGAGCTGGAGAGCGCGAAAGATAATGGCCGCCCAGTCTAAGTATTGTTGTATCCTGAGGGCGGGCCCGTCAGCCGCTGAGGTCCACCTTCTCATCCTCTATGGAGGGTGGGGACAGTGGGGATGGAGCCGCCCCCAAAAAAGAGCCCGGGAAGAAGATCCAGAGGAGGGGACAAAGATGGCGACTTCCAGGCCACCACATGGAGACGACCCAGCCAGGCGCAGGCCTGTACCACCCGCAGCGACCCCGGAGTCACCGCCTCTGCAGAGATCGACCGCTGTGGAGCTGCCTGAGGGAAAACCCGGCGGACGGATGCCTGATGGCTGGGTGGCCACCGCTGAGGCTCGGTGGCTGGCGCGCTGCCTGGAGGCCCACGCTCGGGTGAGCTCCCGGTTGGGCCACCCGACAGAGCTCTGTCTCTCCCCATGTCACCTCCTCTACCCACTCCGGCCACATCAGGTCCCCTCACCCGACCAGGGAGTTGCGCTCCGCAGGAGCCGGACTTGAGAATCCTGCCGGTGACGGAACACCAGCGACGCCTAGTGGCGGCTTGGAGGAATCAGCCTCGACCTGTGACCATAATAGACCTCACAGAAGAGGAGAAGGTCCCATCGTCACAGTGGGGAGTGGTGGTCTTCTATAACCCCAAGGAGGAGAGGGGGGTCATCCAGGAGATTGAAGAGCCCTTGCAGGTCCGTGTCGATCGGAGCGAGGTGGAGCCCTGCTATGGAACGGTTGAGGAGGACCGTGACCTGAGACCTGGGGATGCTGTGACTTAAACCCGGAGGCGGAGGGAGACCGGCTGGGTGGCCAGGGGTGTCCAGCGATGCGCAGTCCTACAGGTTGCAGCTGAGGTTCCAGAGGGAGAAGCCCCTGCTGCGGACCACCAGACGGACCAGGCCCCGCGTGTCATTGTGGGTCCCACCCGTTCTCAACGGAGAGGAGTGGTCTGCGAGGTAAGAACACAACCTTCCCAGAACTAAACCTCGAAGACCCGAATATGTACATAGTTAACTGTTTCCTGTTTGCTGCTTTAAACCCGTCCAGGGTTAACTCCTAGGGATCCCTTTGTTTACCCGGGATCCCTCTTCTTTTTGTTTGTTTATCATTGTTTAACCCCTTCACCCCAAAGCCAGTTTTCACCTAAGTGACAGGGCCAATTTTTACAATTCTGACCACTGTCACTTTATGAGGTCATAACTCTGAAACGCTTCAACGGATCCTGGTGATTCTGACACTGTTTTCTCGTGACATATTGTACTTCATGATAGTGGTAAAACTTCTTCGATATGACTTGCATTTATTTGTGAAAAAAACAAAAATTTGTCGGAAATTATGAAAATTTAGCAATTTTCAAACTCTTAGTTTTTATGCCCTTAAATTAGAGAGTTATATCACATAATATAGTTAATAAACAACATTTCCCACATGTCTGCTTTACATCAGCACAATTTTGGAAACATAATTTTTTTTTGTTAGGACGTTATAAGGGTTAAAAGTTGACCAGCGATTTCTCATTTTTGCAACAAAATTTGCAAAACCATTTTTTTACGGACCACCTCACACTTGAAGTGACTTTGAGGGGTCTATGTGACAGAAAATGCCCAAAAGTGACACCATTCTAAAAACAGCACCCCTCAAGGTACTCAAAACCACATTCAAAAAGTTTATTAACCCTTCAGGTGCTTCACAGGAATTTTTTGAATGTTTAAAAAAATTGAACATTTAACTTTTTTTTCACAAAATTTTTACTTCAGGTCCAATTTGTTTCATTTTACCAAGGGTAACAGGAGAAATTGGACCACAAAAGTCGTTGTACAATTTGTCCTGAGTACGCCGATACCCCATATGTGGGGGTAAACCACTGTTTGGGCACATGGCAGAGCTCGGAAGGGAAGGAGCGCCATTTGACTTTTCAATGCAAGATTTGCTGGAATTGAGATCGGAGCCCATGTCACGATTGGAGAGCCCCTGATGTGCCTAAACAGTGGAAACCCCCACAAGTGACACCATTTTGGAAAGTAGACCCCCTAAGGAACTAATCTAGATGTGTGGTGAGCACTTTGAACCTCCAAGTGCTTCACAGAAGTTTATAATGTAGAGCCGTAAAAAAAAATTTATATTAATTTTCACAAAAAATGATCTTTTTGCCCCAATGTTTTTATTTTCCCAAGGGTAACAGGATAAATTGGACCCCAAAAGTTGTTGTGCAATTTGTCCTGAGTACGTCGATACTTCATATATGGGGATAAACCACTGTTTGAGCGCATGGCAGAGCTCGGAAGGGAAGGAGTGCCATTTGACTTTTCAATGCAAAATTGGCTGGAATTGAGATCGGACGCCATGTCGCATTTGGAGAGCCCCTGACGTGCCTTAACAGTGGAAACCCCCCACAAGTGACACCATTTTGGAAAGAAGACCCCCTAAGGAACTTACCTAGATGTGTGGTGAGCACTTTTAACCCCCAATTGTTTCACTAAAGTTTAGAATGTAGCATTGTGAAAATTAAAAAATCATTTTTTCTTTCCACAAAATGATGTTTTAGCCCGCAATTTTTTTTTTCCCAAGGGTAACAGGAGAAATTGGACCACAAATGTTATTGTCCAATTTGTCCTGAGTACGCTGATACCCCACATGTGGGGGGGGGACCACAGTTTGAGTGCATGGCAGAGCTCGGAAGGGAAGGAGCACCGTTTGAAATGCAGACTTAGATGGAATGGACTGCAGGTGTCATGTTGCATTTGCAGAGCCCCTGATGTACCTAAACAGTAGAAACCCCCCACAAGTGACCCCATATTGGAAACTAGACCCCCCAAGGAACTTATCTAGATGTGTTGTGAGAGCTTTGAACCAACAAGTGTTTCACTACAGTTTATAACGCAGAGCCGTGAAAATAAAAAAATATTTTTTTTTCCATGAAAATGATATTTTATCCCCTATGTTTTTATTTTCCCAAGGGTAACAGGACAAATTGGACCCCAAAAGTTGTTGTCCAACTTGTCCTGAGAACGCTGATACCCCATATGTTGGGGGAACCACTGTTTGGGCACACAGGAGAACTCGGAAGGGAAGGAGCCCTGTTTTACTTTTTCAAAGCAGAATTGGCTGGAATTGAGATCGGACGCCATGTCGCGTTTGGAGAGCCCCTGATGTGCCTAAACAGTGGAAACCCCCCAATTATAACTGAAAAACTATACCCCAACCCTAACCCTAGCCCTAACCCTAACCCTAGCCCTAACCCTAGCCCCAACCCTAGCCCTAACCCTAGCCCTAACCCTAGCCCTAATGGGAGAATGGAAATAAATACATTTTTTTACATTTTATTATTTTTCCCTAACTAAGGGGGTGATGAAGGGGGGTTTGATTTACTTTTATAGCGTTTTTTTTGGCGGATTTTTATGATTGGCAGCTGTCACACACTAAAAGACGCTTTTTATTGCAAAAAATAGTTTTTGCATCACCACATTTTGAGAGCTATAATTTATCCATATTTTGGCCCACAGAGTCATATGAGGTCTTGTTTTTTGCGGGACGAGTTGACGTTTTTACTGGTAACATTTTCGGGCAGATGACATTTTTTGATCGCTTTTTATTCCGATTTTTGGGAGGCGGAATGAACAAAAACCAGCAATTCCTGAATTTCTTTTAGGGGGGGCGTTTATACCGTTCCACGTGTGGTAAAATGGATAAAGCAGTTTTATTCTTCAGGTCAGTACGATTACAGCGATACCTCACTTATGTAATTTTTTTTATGTTTTGGCGCTTTTACACAATAAAAACTATTTTATATAAAAAAATAATTGTTTTTGCATCGCATTATTCTGAGAGCTATAACTTTTTTATTTTTCTGCTGATGATGCTGTGTGGCAGCTTTTTTTTTTGCGGGACAAGATGACATTTTCAGCGGTACCATGACTATTTATATCCGTCGTTTCGATCGCGTGTTATTCCACTTTTTGTTCGCCTGTATGATAATAAAGCAATGTTTTTTGCCTTGTTTTTTATTTTTTATTTTTGCTGTGTTCACTGAAGGGGTTAACTAGCAGGATAGTTTTATAGAGCGGGTCGTTACGGACGCGGCGATACCAAATATGTGTACATTTATTGTTTTTTTTAAATTTACATAAATAAATGGATTTATTGGGAAATGTTTTTTTTTTTTTTATTTGGGGATTTTTTTTTTTTTTTTAACTTTCTAACATTGTCCCAGGGTGGGACATCTCTGTATTAGATCAGATCGTTAATCTGACACTGTGCATAGCACACTGTCAGATCAACGATCTGACAGGCAGTTTAGCTGGCTTTCCAGCGCCTGCTCTCAGCAGGCGCCGGCTAGCCAGGTCATTTCATGACCCGGAAGGAGTCCGGCGGCCATCTTGGATCTGGGGACTCCTTCCGGGTCACCGGAGCAACGCGATCTCATCGCGTTCCTCCGGTGGGAGAGCGCAGGGAGCCCCCGTCCCTGCGCGATCCCCCTCTATGCCGCTGTCACTACTGACAGCGGCATCAGAGGGGTTAAATGCCCGCGATCGGCGATAGCGCCGATCGTGGGCATTGCTGCGGGGTGTCAGCTGTCATATACAGCTGACACCCGCACCCGATCACCGCGGCGCTCAGCGCGAGACCGCGGTGATCGGTGCGCCGTACTAGTACTGCTGCTGGCACAAATGCAGTGCCGGCAGCGCAGTACTAGTACGGCGCGTGGCGCGAAGGGGTTAAAAGACTGCCGGATCATGAACAGTGAATGATTCAAAACTGTTTTGTATATAGTTTGCACCGTCTTAAAGGTGCTCCCTACTGGTTTTACAAGCGAAAGAAGACTTTGCGAAGATAATGATTCTGGACATGACGCAGAAGGTCTTGAAATCAGTGGACTTGCAGACAGAGAGAATCTGCACTATTTCCTAGAGACTTGGTTCCCTCTTAAAGGGAATATTGACATGTTGCTTTGGAAAAGATCGAAACGTTAATAATGTTGAAAGTTAGTAAAGTTTGATAATGTTAATAAAGATTGAGGACAGGAAAGCTTGAAGTGAACCCGTAGGGGTTAGAGAGAGAGTCCTCCTGAGAACCATAGAATGATGGTCGGTACATTGACAGTAGGCCCAGCCAAGGAGCTAGGCGGTCCTGCATTGGTGAAGCTAGAATGGAAAGAAAGGTTGAGTTATTTATATAGTATTTTATAGTAGGCCTTTAGTGGGTTCAGCTTATACGCCCTTAAAGGAAAAGTTAAATAATTGTTCAGAGTTTGCACTTAGAATACCTGGCTGGGTACTGAGAGTTATTTATAGTCAGAATGTTATTTAAAAATATTTAACCTTGTTTTTGTTTGTAACGTTCAAGTGTTCTCACCTCCCATAAAGGGAAGCATTATTCTAATTACCTGTTTTAAGCATTTCAAAATTTTGTATGTCTTTTGCTGCAATGTATTGTTGTACTTCTTTCCAGTCCAGGAGTACTGGATTTAACCGGGGGGGGAGTGCAGCACCCCAGAGACCTGGTCGTTGCAGTATGACGCTCTACCACTAAGGGGAGTGATGGTACGTCTGATGGCACTAACGGAGTTCTCCTGACCAGGTATCACCAGAACACATTACACTTCACACTCCGGCCACTAGGGTGAGCAAAAGGCTTTATTTATTGGGCCACGCCTCACACTGGTAAAACTAGGGGTTGGGGAGGAAGTTAGTCAGAAGCTGACTGGGTTGGATTCAGGCAACATCCCGTGGCAGGGGGTGTTGCAGGGAGAAGACACAGGGGGTTCCCTGTCAGGCGTGGGAACCTGGCAGGTGCCTAGCGAACAGAACAGAACGTAACGGAACCGCGCCTGCACACCCCGCGGCGGTATCCAAGAGAGAGACACGAAGGGAAGGATATTGTGGAACAGTGTAAACGAGATCAAGCACAAAGGAGTACCAGTAGGAGTCGTGCCGTGAGACCGAGGCAACATCCTACTGAGGCACGTAGCTGGTGGCCGGAACACCGCGGGAATAACTGACTCTAGGCCTTACTTCGAACTCCGCAGGACAGTTAATTATAGGTTGGCTGTCTACCTTACTACACCTACGAAGACATAGGGGGCAACAGTGGGAGAGGGGCGTCTCTAGGGTCCCGGAAGACCTCCAGGCCTTCCCGTCATACGGGTGCGTCCTAGCCATAACATACCTGGGGGAAGTTGAACTAGAAACATCTGGAACCAAAGAGAGAGAGAGCTGTAGAGAAAGAACGAACGAGAACAGCAGTTGTGAGGACTATTCCGAATGCTCAGCAGGGTAGGACTACAACACACAGGCGCTAGTGGTAGGTAGGAAACGATTTCCATCTGCGAAGGAAACTCTGGATGTGCCCATCGGACCGGCCGTTCTCAGATAGCCCTGTTAAGCGTGCTCTGGATTGAGGATCCTGAAGTCTTCAGTAAAGAGGTAAAGAGACTGCAACCCTGTGTCCTCGTTATTGACTGCACCCTACACCATTACCATCCACCTTACTGGGAAGCCCTGGGGACACACTTCACCTGTGGGAAGGTATACCATCCAGCTGCCATTCCATCACCCCAGCAGACCCCACAGCAGCGTCGGTCACCCTGACCGAACACCACAGGTGGCGTCACGAACCCCTGACAGACTGCACCACCTTTATTGGACGCCCCTTAGCAGGGTCACGGACCGGGTCTAGCCACCGTGACAGCCTCAGAACCGAACCAGAGAGGCCCGGTACCGAGAACCGTGTGTCTGGGGGCGCTCCATTCCCACAGTGAGTAAATGCTGTGGATTGGAAACTGCGTACAGCCACAGCGTCCAGATGTTACAGCATATTGGATGGGATTTTATGAAATCCCGTCTCCACTATGTGTGCTGGGACACCCGCAGCTTCCCTGCGTAAAAGGACATGCGGCGCATCTTTCTAGTCAATTTATCTTGCGGAGACGCTCAGTCTCTGCAAGATAAATATCACAGTCCAATGTATAGGATGCGGTAATTCCGCATGGTTCAATGAACACATGCGGAATCACCAAGCGTACAAAAGCCAGGAGCGCTTTAGATGGAGCTGCATCCAAAGCGCTGCCAATATTGATTGTGGAAACATACTCTGAGGGTATGTGAACACGTTAAGTATTTGCAGCAAATTTTTCTACTACAAAACCACAGTGTTGGCAGTAAAAATGTGTAAAATACTCAAATGTGTAAAATACTCAAATGTGTAAAATACTGTTTGCTTCATTCTCTTTTGTGTTAGGTGCCACAGGTAAGTTACAGGTGCTGTTAATTACACAAATTAGAGAAGCATCACATGATTTTTCGAACAGTGCCAATACTTTTGTCCACCCCCTTTTTATGTTTGGTGTGGAATTATATCCAATTTGACTTTAGGACAATTCTTTTTGTGTTTTTTCATTTAAGACAAATTAAATGAAGATAATAATACCAAAGAATTTGTGTTTGCAATTATTTTCAGGATGAAACTGAGTATTATCTGACAGAATTGCAGTGGTGTCAATACTTTAGGCCACAACTACATACATACATACTACATACATACTACATACATACATACTACTTACATACAACATACATACTACATACATACATACTACATACATACTACATACAATGCATTCATACATTACATACAATACATACATACAGTACATATAACATAGAGTACATACTCACCATCACTTGTCATTTTGATCCCCTAAGCTAGTGTCATCTGTAAAAAAAGATTAAAATAACAAACAACCAATATACTCCCTGATCCGCAGAAATCCACGAGGGTCCCACGACGATCTCCCGTGGAGAACGGCAGCATCAGCTGATGCGACCGCTCTATAGGAGCCCCAGGAACACAATGATGGGAGGAAGGTATCCTTCCGCACTGTATTCCTCCGCCGCTGTAAAAAAATAGTCCATGGGAGATCGTCGTGGGACACTCGTAGATTTCTGCGGATCAGGGAGTGTAATGGTTGTTTGTTATTTTAATCTTTTTTACAGATGACACTGGCTTCGGGGATCAATGACAAGTGATGGTGAGTATGTACTCTATGTTACATGTACTGTATGTCTGTATGTATTGGATGTAATGTATGAATGTGTTGTATGTACCATGTATGTAGTATGTTGTATGTATGTAGTATGTTGTATGTATGTATGTAGTATGTATGTTGTATGTATGCATGTAGTATGTATGTAATATGTATGTAGTATGCATGTAGTATGCATGTAGTATGTATGTTATACGTATGTAGTATGTATGTATGTAGTATGTATGTAGTATGTATGTATATATGTAGTATGTATGTAGTATGTATTTAGTATGTATGTAGTATGTATGTATGTTGTATGTAGTATGTATGTAGTATGCATGTTGTATGTATGTAGTATGTTGTATGTATGTTGTATGTATGTATGTATGTACAGTGGGGCAAAAAAGTATTTAGTCAGTCAGCAATAGTGCAAGTTCCACCACTTAAAAAGATGAGAGGCGTCTGTAATTTACATCATAGGTAGACCTCAACTATGGGAGACAAACTGAGAAAAAAAATCCAGAAAATCACATTGTCTGTTTTTTTTATCATTTTTTTTGCATATTATGGTGGAAAATAAGTATTTGGTCAGAAACAAACAATCAAGATTTCTGGCTCTCACAGACCTGTAACTTCTTCTTTAAGAGTCTCCTCTTTCCTCCACTCATTACCTGTAGTAATGGCACCTGTTTAAACTTGTTATCAGTATAAAAAGACACCTGTGCACACCCTCAAACAGTCTGACTCCAAACTCCACTATGGTGAAGACCAAAGAGCTGTCAAAGGACACCAGAAACAAAATTGTAGCCCTGCACCAGGCTGGGAAGACTGAATCTGCAATAGCCAACCAGCTTGGAGTGAAGAAATCAACAGTGGGAGCAATAATTAGAAAATGGAAGACATACAAGACCACTGATAATCTCCCTCGATCTGGGGCTACACGCAAAATCCCACCCCGTGGGGTCAGAATGATCACAAGAACGGTGAGCAAAAATCCCAGAACCACGCGGGGGGACCTAGTGAATGAACTGCAGAGAGCTGGGACCAATGTAACAAGGCCTACCATAAGTAACACACTACGCCACCATGGACTCAGATCCTGCAGTGCCAGACGTGTCCCACTGCTTAAGCCAGTACATGTCCGGGCCCGTCTGAAGTTTGCTAGAGAGCATTTGGATGATCCAGAGGAGTTTTGGGAGAATGTCCTATGGTCTGATGAAACCAAACTGGAACTGTTTGGTAGAAACACAACTTGTCGTGTTTGGAGGAAAAAGAATACTGAGTTGCATCCATCAAACACCATACCTACTGTAAAGCATGGTGGTGGAAACATCATGCTTTGGGGCTGTTTCTCTGCAAAGGGGCCAGGACGACTGATCCGGGTACATGAAAGAATGAATGGGGCCATGTATCGTGAGATTTTGAGTGCAAACCTCCTTCCATCAGCAAGGTCATTGAAGATGAAATGTGGCTGGGTCTTTCAACATGACAATGATCCAAAGCACACCGCCAGGGCAACAAAGGAGTGGCTTCGTAAGAAGCATTTCAAGGTCCTGGAGTGGCCTAGCCAGTCTCCAGATCTCAACCCTATAGAAAACCTTTGGAGGGAGTTGAAAGTCCGTGTTGCCAAGCGAAAAGCCAAAAACATCACTGCTCTAGAGGAGATCTGCATGGAGGAATAGGCCAACGTACCAACAACAGTGTGTGGCAACCTTGTGAAGACTTACAGAAAACGTTTGACCTCTGTCATTGCCAACAAAGGATATATTACAAAGTATTGAGATGAAATTTTGTTTCTGACCAAATGCTTATTTTCCACCATAATATGCAAATAAAATGTTAAAAAACAGACAATGTGATTTTCTGGATTTTTTTTCTCAGTTTGTCTCCCATAGTTGAGGTCTACCTATGATGTAAATTACAGACGCCTCTCATCTTTTTAAGTGGTGGAACTTGCACTATTGCTGACTGACTAAATACTTTTTTGCCCCACTGTACATGCCTTGGGATGCTATGACATCACAGATAGTCCCGCAGAGAGACAAATCAGGAGATGACAATTTTTCATGAATTTTAGGGCAATACACAAGAATATACATTTTTCCCCAGTTTTCTTTAAAATAAAAATTATGTGTCCATGATTTTTTGGGGAGCTAATGGGGTTTGTGTAGGTTGTTATAATTGTAGTTATCAACATTTAAAACATATCATTTACATTTGCAATAACTATTTGTGTTCGCAAATTTGTCCATAAAAAATGTTTTCAGTCATAATTAGAGATGCTCGGAAAACCTTTGCCAATCTCAAATTCAACACGAACGTTGCACATTCGGATTAGTTTTCCAATTCCCATTTTCGGCAAAATCAGGAAAATTCAACCAAAGTTCAGCAAATGATCGAGTTTCCACTAATGCTTTTGTTAGGACTTTGGCTAGGATAGTGGTGCTGTATGATGAGCAGGGGGGAGGGCGTGTTTGATGAGGGGAGGGGTTGGGGAGAGGTCAGAGGAACGGCGGACTATTTTTTTTTAAATTATTAACTTGAGATTATAGCACAGTGGTAAAATGTTCGTGCTTATAAACCAAGATCTTTGCGTTCAAATCCAGCAATGGAGCTTAATCTTTGCGTTGGATTCACATCTCAGTGGTTAGAGTACTGGTCTTGTAAACAGGGGTCATGAGTTCAATTCTCACTGGAGCCTTTGTGTTATTTGTACCTTGTAATTCGTGTCCCCGACAAGGCAATTAGAATCAAGAGGTGCATTAAAAGAGGCCTGGATACACATGATGAGAGCATTATACTGTCTCTGTACAATCCCTGGTTAGACTGCACATGAAGTACTGTGTACAGTTTTGGGCACCGGGGCTCAGGAAGGAGTACAAAGGAGGGCAACAAAATTAATAAAGGGGATGGGAGAACTATAATACCCAGAGAGATTAGCAAAATTAGGATTATTTAGTCTAGAAAAAAGATGACTGAGGGACGATCTAATAACCATGTATAAGTATAAAAGGGGACAATACAAATATCTCTCCGATGATCTGTTTATACGAAGGAAGGTGACGGTCACAAGGGGGCATTCTCTGCGTCTGGAGGAGAGAAGGTTTTTTCACCAACATAGAAGAGGATTCTTTACTGTTAGGGCATTGAGAATCTGGAATTCCTTGCCTGAGGAATTGGTAATAGCGAACTCAGTCGAGGGGTTCAAGAAAGGCCTGGATGTCTTCCTGGAGCATAACAATATTGTATCTTACAGTGGCTAGGGTCTTTAGAAGGACGTAGGTGAGGGGATTTATTCTGATAGAATATAGGCTGAACTGGATGGACAAATGTCTTTTTTTGGCCTTGCTAACTATGTTACTATATTACTATGTTACTAACTTAATGTGTGGAGATTCCGGCAGACAATCAAGTTGCAGAAACCATCCATAATGTCTAGACACAAGGGCTTGTCTCATTGGCTGCAGAAGTCACATGTCCCTCTCCATACAAAAAGCAGACATGTTGCTTCGGTGTAACAGCGTAGTCAGGCTGCTGCTGCAAGTAGTCAGATAGTTAGCTAGGTGGTTTATTCTCAGCTAGTTAAGAGAGATAGGGTCCTGTGTCAAATTGACCTTCCAGCATATAAATCCTTTGTGCGAATTGTGTGGTCCAGCCAGCAGTCCACATTTCAGTATATAAATCTTTTGCGCTAATTCTGTGGTCCCACGACCAGTCCTCATTTCAGTATCTAAATCCTTTGTGCTAATTCTGTGGTACAGTGACCAGTTCACATTCCAGCATATAAATCATTTGTGCTAATTCTACGGTCCTACCACCAGTACACATTTCAGCATATAAATCATTTGTGCTAATTCTGCGGTCCCACCACCAGTACACATTTCAGCATATAAATCATTTGTGCTAATTCTGCGGTCCCACCACCAGTACACATTTCAGCATATAAATCTTTTATGCTAATTCTGTGGTCCAGCCACCAGTCCACATTTCAGCATATAAATCTTTTGTGCTAATTCTATGGTCCAGCCACGCTATCTCAGCCAATAAATACTAATTGTTAATTTGGTTACTGGTGACTGACAAGTCTGGGTCTACGATTGTGAAACAGCTGGTTAAAAGAGGAGGAAGGGTACATTCAACATGAGTGGGGGAAAAGTGAGGTCATGGTGGTAGGTGGAATAGGCTTGGCGTTTGAGGTGTACGTGGAGTAGGGGGTAATGTTACTGAAAACTCTATTGAACAAGCAATTGCTCGTCCTATCCAAACACAACTGACATTTTCTGTTACTGGATGGGCTACTCAACTCTCTTTCTTTGGCAGCTGCATAGCGGTATGCTGACGGCCGGAAAGAGCATGTGCTCCAGTGGATGGCAAATGCTGCATCAAGTGACCTCTCCTCTTCTTCCTCCACCTTAACATTATGCACAGTACAGTCCTCAGAGGTGGCACCCCAATTACCCTTGTTTCCCTCAGTGTCACAACTCTCCAACCGCCCAACTGACTGTGGAGAACCACAGATGGGCGAGTCTCTTCACACATTCTGTTCCATGGGCATTAGAGGTCTGCTACAAAGATTCACAGACTCAAGAGGAGGAAAGCACAGATGCCCCAAATTTTTTCAGTTGGATCCAGAGCCGAACAAAGTAGGGTCCGAGTAGAATCTAGACCCTCATCACCAAACATTAATCCCAGGAGGTGGAGATGATCCTGATGAGACTCAGAAACCTGAGGTGCATGCAGACTGTACTGTGCTGTCAGGGCAGGATGAAGAGGAGGATGACTCAGCACGAGGAGCAGGAGAACATAGAGGATGACGATAAGGTTGTAGATCGCACTTGGTGTGAACCCATAGGCACACAGCGGAGTAGCTCAGTGAAGGAGGTGGAGGAGGAGGAAGACAAGGCGGTTACGGTGCTGATTCCCACACAGACACAGAGTGATGCAACCACACATTTCTCCGGCTGCAGAAACTCCGCTTGTTTACTCCCTACAGATGGGGTGAGTGAGAGTTTGAGCAATGGCTGACTCCACTGAACCTGGAGCTAGGCAAGGCCGTGTGCAATAACGATGCGAATCTGGTGGCAGCCGTATGCCGGGGCAACATCACACACATGCCTTGCATGGTTCACGACCTCAACTTGGTAGTGCAGCAATTTCTCCACCATTATCCTGGCCTGGATGTGCTGCTACAGAAATCACAATTGCTGTGTGCTCATTTCCACTGTTCGCACCCCGCAGGTCATTGACTTGCATCGCTACAGAGGTCTTTCGGTCTACCGATTAACCGACTGATATGCGATGTGCTTACACCGAATTCCACTCCGCACATATTGCAGCGCCTGTGGTAGCAGCAACAAACCCTGTTGCAGTATGTCATTTTGCAAAGCCTGGGCCAACGCAATACGGACATGGAGCAAATCACGCTTGCAGAGTGGGCACAGATCAAGGACCTCTGCACCCTTCCACACAGTTTTGAAATGGCTACTAAGATGGTTAACACTGGCAATGACATTATCAGCATCACTATTCCGGTCATCTACATGCTGGAGTACTCTTTGAATAGTCTGATGGAGGAGATGGTTGTCCTAGAGGAAGAAGAGGAAGCAGAAGAGAATGCGGAAGGGATATCAATATCTCTAAGTCCCGGACTGTCATGGAAGGGTGGATTACAGCGATCAAGGAGGGATCATGGTACCAGACAAACTTAGTGAAGGTGCAGGAGCTGAGTAACAAATGGAGGAGGATGAGGCGGAAGAGGTGATTGGCGCGCAACAGTCAGGAGATGAAGAAGATAATTATTCCCTCTTTGTTGTCCGTGCTTGGTGGGAGGAGATGGAGGAAGCAAGCTTGAGTGTTACGCCACCACTAAAACACCAAAGATTTGGACATGATTGAAGCACCCAACACATGAGCACCTTCTTGCTACATCTGCAACATGATGCCCGTATTGTTTGGATTAGAAATAGTGCTGATTACTGGGTTGCTACTCTATTAGATCCACGGTACAAGAGTGAATTTTGCCAGATGCTTACCACCCTGGAAAGGGACATGCACATGCTGGAATATCGAAACACGCTTGTAGACCACTTAAGAGTGGTTTTCCCCAAGACAGCAGTGAGGCACAGTGTACACCACAGTTCTAGACTTCTAACCCCGAGATTGTCAAGTAGTCAACACAAAAAAAATAGCAGCAGGAACAGTGTAAGTGGCAGAAGTAATTTCTGTGAGTCGTTTCACTCATTTTTTACACCATCCTGTGCACCAGTAGAACAGAGTACAAGTCTGACACATAGTGAATGACTGGAGCGGATGGTGCAGGAGTATCTCAAGCTAAATATTGGTGACATAACGGGATGTTTGGACCTTTTGCATTTTGGTCTTTAAAAATGGAAGAGTTGTCTGAGCTCACCAGTCACGCCTTGGAGGTTTTGTCATGCCCAGCAACCAGCATTATCTCAGAACGTGTCTTCAGCACTGCTGGTGGTATCCTGATTCATAAGCGCATCCAGTTGTCCCCTGAAAATGTAGACCACCTAACTTTCATCAAGATGAACAAGTCATGGATCTCCAATGACTTTTGCACCCCAGTCGCAGACTGGGCAGTCTAGGCGATGGTGTAGTTTTCAATGTGCTGCATTGATCTCACGTTATTGAAGTTTGTGACACCTTTGTCGTGGCTTCTGTCGCTGCTGTTGCTACTGCTGATGTTACTAACAAGTGCCTTGGTGGCGCAACAAACAGAAGGTGTGTCCACCACTGTATTATTTACAATTTGCCTTTTTAAAAAAAAAAAAAAATCATCTAATATTCCTCCTATTGCTCCCCCTTTTGCTTCCTCCTCACGATAAGCCAAATTTTTGGTAATTGGTGACTCTTATTTGGGTCTTCTTTTTGTGTGTTGCCTGTGGTAGGAGGGGGCTCAGAGCACCATTATATTGTTTCTACTCTGCTGAATTTGATGCCACTTAAGTCGTGCATGGTAATAATTTTTGGAAATGTGGAGACTCCAAGTTGAGTCTCCATCTGGTGGATTGCCAGTAGTGAAAGGGGTCTCAGAGCACCAGGCCTACACCTGTCACTCATTCACCTCTTACTAATCAACTTGTTAGCTGGAAATGCTGGGCCAGACCCTGTCCCATCGTTCCATGCTGTGCCATTATAAAATTTCTATTGTGGATCAATTGATGTTACTTTTCCTGGTGTCTGACCCTAACTTTTGGAAAATATTTGGACTCCAAGTTGGGTCTCCTTCAAATGTGTTACCTGTAACAGCAGGGCTCCCAGACCGACAGGTCTGCACTTACTTTCAATCAACTACCTGTGTTACTATTCTTAAAGGGAACCTGTCACCATGTTTGGCCGATATGAGTTATCGCCATCGCCTTTCAAGGCTGATATGCAGCAAGTAAGAGAAGAAAAATAACTTTTATTATACTCACGGTCTGAGGGGTGTCGCCGGTCCTTGTCCGGCGCCTACCATCTCCATGTGATGCCGTCCTCCTTCTTTCTTCGTGTGGATTACGCATCCCGGGCTATGCAAACTTTTGAGCACAACTGTATACACAAGTAAGCACTATATGATGGGTAAAAGTGGCAAGGTCAATACAGTATGACACTATTAGAACACAGCGATGTGACTAAATATAATATCTATGCAACATTCTATTATATACACTGTTTTTAATGTTCTTTTTATCAAGCAGTTAAATGACTATTAATGCCTTTATGTCTCAGCTTAACGGGCGCCACTGGGTATGCAGTGTGCTTGTGGCACCATCCCTGAAGCACGACCCCAACTCACACCCTGTCTGCACTGGAAGTAACAGCCCACAGGAACAGTCTTCTGCTACATCTGGATCGCCCATCAAGCATGTTTCAGATCTGGACAATGTTAGAAAAACACGGCACTCAATAGGTATGGAGAATGGTGGTGCTCAAGTAGGGTGTCCACCCCGTAGAATATGGATAAATAAACTTGGCACTCAAAATGCGAAGAGTAATGCTTCTAATTTTATTGATGCATCCAGACACATGCACAATGCTAAACGTTTTCGGTCCACATCGCTCTCTGCTGCCGGACTTAGCGCGTCTTCCCGCCTCGGACCCGTAGCGCTGCTTCTCCCTCTAGGCTCTGCTCCTAGCCTTGGCGCTTCTCTCATATATTGTGGGTCCCACTCCTCCAGCCTTCAGTACACCCGCCGCAGCGTTCTCTCTCCTGGTCGCTCCTTTGTGCCTCCGGTTGGCTTCTAGTTCCAGTCATTGCCAAAAATATACGCTCTGACGAAGGTCCGATGTGGACCGAAAACGTTTAGCATTGTGCATGTGTCTGGATGCATCAATAAAATTAGAAGCATTACTCTTCGCATTTTGAGTGCCAAGTTTATTTATCCATGTTTCAGATCTGGTCATGGTCTTCTATTTGTGCTGGTTACAGTATTCTATTGGTGTGCTTACAGTCTTCTACTGGCGCTGGTCACAGACTTCTACTGGCACAGAGCATGGAATTTCCTCACAGCTTAGGCCTACTCCAGCATCAGACTGCTCTAAGACACTTCTGTGGCAATGGTAGCTGTAAACCCATTTTGCGGCCACACGACCGGCCTGGTACAGGTTCAGGCACCAACTCCTCCCTTTCCAGGCCTTTTCATAAATAGTAGTTGTAACGCAGTTGTCACCTGTTACTTCTCTAATCTCTTACCCAGGAACATTCACTTCCACTCTTGGGGTTCTCTCCAAAACTCCACAGATCATCTATCATCCCAGCTTGGATCCTCTCCCTTCGAAGTCACCCCAACAACTGCCTGATTCAACGCATGTGCTTCTTTCTCCCTCCCCCTCAAACATTTTCCTTTAGCTCACACAATGAAGCACATTCCATCACCTGGGACCGCATGTGAGACCCCTTGTAGTGACGGCTCTCCTGGGTCTACTATCTCCATCCACACAATGGGCCTAGGCTGGAAGAACGATGGGTTGATAGTATGATTACTTTACATTTACCTTTAGCAATCTACTGTCTGGCCTTAGGTTTACATAAGATCTAGCTTGCTCATCTTCCTCTGCTTACTGTCACTGAATGTAAACATTGATTACTGAGGATGAACTGATGAGCAAGCAAATCACTAATAAAACAAAGCAAGAAAGAAATTATCCAGTAAAACACAACAATATTGATGCAACCAGTGCTCCGTGCTGGAAAACTTCTATCTCTTAGCGCTGTGGACTCCGTTCTATGTCCATTTGTCCTCTAGTCTTTAGAAAGTGGCCATATCCTCACAGTAAGATACACAGTCTAAAATAATTAACGTTCAGGAGTAGTGGATGGGGCCAATGATTGAACCTCACTACTTTCAATTTCCAATTCTGAGGATACCATAGAAATCATAATCTGAGACAAACCCTTAGGCCACATGCACACATTCAGTATTTGGTGAGCTTATTACCCCAATATTTGTAAGACAAAACCAGGAGTGGGTGAAAAATGCAGAAGTGGTGCAAATGTTTCTATTATGCTTTACCTCTGACCGTTCCACTCCTGGTTTTGGCTTAGAAATGCTGGGGTAAAAAAATCACCAAATACTCAATGTGTGCATGTGGCCTTAATAAACTTTCTATAGTAATTTGTGCACCCTAAGAATCATTGCAATGCTTTCAGATAATGAGGTTGAACAAAATCAATTATAGCCTGAACCTTCCAAGTGTCCATTTTAAACCCTCCAGCTGACACAATGAACATGAGGAACGATATTTCCTGAACAAGAAAAAGTACATTTTTCCAATTTGGCAAACAAAGAATTTTTCCCTGACTTTCTGTAAAACAAATCGAACATGCTTGGAATGAGAATTCACATCAGGTGAAAAAATTAGAATGTCATCAAGGTATACCACAATAAACTTTCCAATAATATCAGAAAAAATATCATACATAAAGTTCTGAAAGACTGAAAGTGCATTGGTTAACCCAAAAGGTATGACAAGATTTTCAAATAAACCCTCCGATGTTAAAAACGCTGTTCTCCATTCATCACCCTCCCAGATATGTATCAAATTATAAGCCCATCTAAGGTCAAGCTTAGAAAACCGTTCAGCCCTCGTAAGCTGATTATATACAGTGGGGAAAAAAATTATTTAGTCAGCCACGAATTGTGCATGTTCTCCCACTTAAAAAGATGAGAGAAGCCTGTAATTGACATCATAGGTAGACTATAACTATGAGAGTCAAAATTGAGAAAACAAATCCAGAAAATCACCTTGTCGTATGTGGCAAGATTTATTTTGCAAATTATGGTGGAAAATAAGTATTTGGTCATTAACAAAAGTTTATCTCAATATTTTATTATATATCCTTTGTTGGCAATGACAGAGCTCAAACATTTTCTGTAAGTCTTCACAAAGTTGGCACACACTGTTGGTGGTATGTTGGCCCATTCCTCCATGCAGATCTCCTCTAGAGCAAAGATGTTTTGGGCCTGTCGCTGGGAAACACAGACTTTCAACTTCCTCCAAAGGTTTTCTATGGGGTTGAGATCTGGAGACTGGCTAGGCCACTCCAGGACCTTTATATGCTTCTTAAGAAACCACTCCTTTGTTGCCCTGGCGGTGTGCTTGGGATCATTATCATGCTTAAAGACCCATCCACGTTCCATCTTCAATGCCCTTGCTGATGGAAGGAGGTTTGCACTTAAAATCTCCAGATACATGGCCCATTCATTCTTTCAAGTACACAGCTTAGTCGCCCAGGTCCCTTTGCAGAGAAACAGGCCCAAAGCTTGATGTTGCCACCTCCATGCTTCACAGTAGGTATGGTGTTCTTCGGATGCAACTCAGCATTCTGTCTAGTCCAAACACGACGAGTTTTGTTTCTAACAAACAGTTCTACTTTGGTTTTATCACACCATATGACATTCTCTCAATATTCTTCTGGATAATCCAAATGCTCTCTAGCAAACTTCAGACAGGCCCTGACATGTACTGGCTTAAGTAGAGGGACATGTCTTCCACTGCTGAATCTGAGTCCCTGGCGGCATAGTGTGTTACTGATGGTAGCCTTTGTTATGGTGGTCTCAGCTCTAAGCACAGCAATCACTAGGTCCCCCTTGTGGTTCTGGGATTTTTGCTTACCATTCTTGTGGTCATTTTGACCCCACAGGGTGAGCCCCAGATCGAGGGAGATTATCAGTGGTCTTGTATATCTTCCATTTTCTTATTTTTGCTCCCACCAAATAGCCATTCATTTGTAAGAAAATCTGCCTTATTTATATGAAATATCCACAAACCTTTCTCTATCCATTCATAAAACAAGCTAAATAAACAATATTAATGACTAAAAACATTACATACCAACCTTATAAAGTGTGATGTGTTCGGGACCAATGAGCCTGAGAAGCCAGCACAGCTATATCTTCCTTCCTGAATCTCTGCAGACCAACTGTGGTATCAGGTTTCACACAGCAGCTAGTGCCAGGAGACTATCTAGAGGGAGGGGGTTTCCTGAAAATCTGGTGAGAAGGGAGAAATGAAAGTAGAAGTGCTACGCCTGTCAGATCCATTGTTCCTGACGGAGGGTTAAATATCACCCAGACTTAGACGTTTCCCAATGGCTTGCTGGCTTAAGGATGTATCGAGTAGTCTTTGAGAAAATGTCCAACATGATCGCAATAAATGCAGAGTCCAAGATCATGCCGATGTCTTCTCTCCACAAGACCGGGCTGCTCCAACCGCCATTGGTTCCATCTCTGGCAAGTGAACAGTCTGGGCCAGGACGACTGACAGCCCCTGTTGTTCACCACGCTGAATTCGGAGATCCATTCGAATGGCTTTGGTCATGGCCTCCTCCAGGGAACAGGGTGAAGTATGCAAAGCGAGAGCGTTCTTTAGAGTATCCGAAAGGCCACGGTGAAACTGACACCTGAGAGCTGCATCATTCCACAAAACATCAGAGGACCATTGCCGGAACTCAGAGCTATAGTTCTCTGCGGTGCGGCCCCCCTGCATCAGGTTCATGATCTTTCCTTCTGTGACCTGGGTCCTGACAGGTTTGTAATAGATCATCCCTAAGGCATCAAAAAGGCATCAACAGAAGACCGTTCTGGGGCTAGTGGGGACAAGGAGAATGCCCAAGTCTGATGACACCTTCGTAATAGGGACTGGATTATTTCTACCCACTGGGATTCATCCCCTGAAGACCAGGGTCGTAAGGTAAAAAATAATATTTTGCAGTTCTCTCTAAACACCCTAAACTGATCTTTCTCCCCAAAAAATTTGCCAGGAGCTGAGACTGTGAGGATTTTAGTTTTTGGTGTTCCCTTGCCATTCACCACCTGATCACAGAGTGCACGAATGAGATCAATTGGTGGAAAAAAAGTAATTTTAGGGTCAGTCAAAATGTGACGCTAGTCACAACCCACAGACAGGCCGTGAGCCAGAGAAAGTCAGACGTTTTGGGGCCAATATCAAAAGAGCACATAGTAAACCAAGGGAAAATGTGAAGTCGTAAGTCAGGTCACATTCCAGAGTCAGAATACCAGAGAAATAGCAGATAAGCAAAGGAGCAATAAGAAATGAGTAGTCAGAACACGGTCAAAAGGTCAGCAGCAGAATATCAGATGCAAAGGGGCAATAGCAAACGTAGTCAGAGCATGGTCCAAAGGTTAGTAGCAGAAGATCAGAACTTACAGCACAAGGATCAGGCAAACACACACCAGAGAGCACAATCTTTTGATGGGCAGTGGGCATGGACAGCTCACTTAAATATCAGGGCAATTACCAAGAACAGGGTGTTAGGGTTGGCGGAATGCACCGAATATATATATATATATATATATATATATATATATATACACACAGTGGGGCAAAAAAGGATTTAGTCAGTCAGCAATAGTGCAAGTTCCACCACTTAAAAAGATGAGAGGCGTCTGTAATTTACATCATAGGTAGACCTCAACTCTGGGAGACAAACTGAGAAAAAAAAATCCAGAAAATCACATTGTCTGTTTTTTTAACATTTTATTTGCATATTATGGTGGAAAATAAGTATTTGGTCAGAAACAAAATTTCATCTCAATACTTTGTAATATATCCTTTGTTGGCAATGACAGAGGTCAAACGTTTTCTGTAAGTCTTCACAAGGTTGCCACACACTGTTGTTGGTATGTTGGCCCATTCCTCCATGCAGATCTCCTCTAGAGCAGTGATGTTTTTGGCTTTTCGCTTGGCAACACGGACTTTCAACTCCCTCCAAAGGTTTTCTATAGGGTTGAGATCTGGAGACTGGCTAGGCCACTCCAGGACCTTGAAATGCTTCTTATGAAGCCACTCCTTTGTTGCCCTGGCGGTGTGCTTTGGATCATTGTCATGTTGAAAGACCCAGCCACATTTCAACTTCAATGACCTTGCTGATGGAAGGAGCTTTGCACTCAAAATCTCACGATACATGGCCCCATTCATTCTTTCATGTACCCGGATCAGTCGTCCTGGCCCCTTTGCAGAGAAACAGCCCCAAAGCATGATGTTTCCACCACCATGCTTTACAGTAGGTATGGTGTTTGATGGATGCAACTCAGTATTCTTTTTCCTCCAAACACGACAAGTTGTGTTTCTACCAAACAGTTCCAGTTTGGTTTCATCAGACCATAGGACATTCTCCCAAAACTCCTCTGGATCATCCAAATGCTCTCTAGCAAACTTCAGACGGGCCCGGACATGTACTGGCTTAAGCAGTGGGACATGTCTGGCACTGCAGGATCTGAGTCCATGGTGGCATAGTGTGTTACTTATGGTAGGCCTTGTTACATTGGTCCCAGCTCTCTGCAGTTCATTTCTCTAGGTCCCCCCGCGTGGTTCTGGGATTTTTGCTCACCGTTCTTGTGATCATTCTGACCCCACGGGGTGGGATTTTGCGTGTAGCCCCAGATCGAGGGAGATTATCAGTGGTCTTGTATGTCTTCCATTTTCTAATTATTGCTCCCACTGTTGTTTTTCTTCACTCCAAGCTGGTTGGCTATTGCAGATTCAGTCTTCCCAGCTTGGTGCAGGGCTACAATTTTGTTTCTGGTGTCCTTTGATAGCTCTTTGGTCTTCACCATAGTGGAGTTTGGAGTCAGACTGTTTGAGGGTGTGCACAGGTGTCTTTTTATACTGATAACAAGTTTAAACAGGTGCCATTACTACAGGTAATGAGTGGAGGAAAGAGGAGACTCTTAAAGAAGAAGTTACAGGTCTGTGAGAGCCAGAAATCTTGATTGTTTGTTTCTGACCAAATACTTATTTTCCACCATAATATGCAAAAACAATGATAAAAAAACAGATAATGTGGTTTTCGGGATTTTTTTTCTCAGTTTGTCTCCCATAGTTGAGGTCTACCTATGATGTAAATTACAGACGCCTCTCATCTTTTTAAGTGGTGGAACTTGCACTATTGCTGACTGACTAAATACTTTTTTACCCCACTGTATATACATATATATATATGAGACAGTAGGTGCGTTCGCAACCCGGGGTCCACCGTGCAGGAGAGAAACCTGCTGCTAGTAACAGGCGGTATTATATGGTGGTATACGCAAACTCTGTTACTTCACAGATTCACTACGAAAAGAGAACGCCGTGCCCTGTTAACCTCACAGGAGATGACAGCTACCTAATAGAACCAACAGTGGTCATGCAGTCAGAATAGCACACAAGCAACTCCTCTCCGGTGGAGCCGGTATTCTAATGGCTATATGCCAGCCCTGAATCCACATACCCAAAAACTCCTCACCGGAGGTGCCGGTATTGTAAGGACTTATTTCAGCCAAACCCTGACCACATACAACCATGACCACACTGGCGCTGAGCCCATAACATAGGTTTGATACTATATACCTTTTATAGTTTTAGCACTTAAGGACCTTCCTAGTGGTCCAACAGGAACCGCTTCAGGACCTGCACATCTGACCCCAATGGGAAATTGTCCCATGGGCATGCCCAGTATGGTAAAAGCAGGACTTAGTCCCAGAAAGATCTGCTCGCTGCTTATCAGCGCTGGCTACAAAGGCAGAGCCTGGAAGAACAGTAGTAACATGTCGCCCAGTATCAGCCTGAGTCAGACGCTGCGACCGACATCTCCGCTGAGCAGGCTTCACTGGGAGACCACAGAGGAGATGGTTCGAGATTCGCACAGGATAGGATGACAGAGCTGTCCATCACAGAGTCCTATACACTCTGAGCAGAGAAATCATAGCAGTAAGCTCTTTTGATCAGAAGGGTCCTCTCTCCACTGTAGAGTGTAAGCGGTTATGATCAGCAGGGTTCTCTCTCTGTTGCCTGTTGAATGTAAGCTCTTATGATCACTGGGCCCTCTCTCCTTTAGAGAGTAAGTTCCTATGATCAGCAGGGTCCTCTCTCTCTCTCGCTCACCTGTAAAGTGTAAGCTATCATGGTCAATAGGGTTCTCCCTCTCTCTTATGTCTACCATGTGTATTTTCTGAGCAATTTAAAAGTTTCCAGTACTGAGATTCATGCTTTTTTTTGCTACAAATTTGTTTGCCACAAATCAAATTTCTGGCAAAAAATTTAGCAAACAAATAAGGCAGCACACTGCAGCGCTAAAACATGCAAACATGAAACATGAAAACTGAACTGCATTACTGCATTAGAAATATGAAAAAATGAGAGCGTTTAGCCCATAAATTGGCCAATTCATGTGTACCTGGTAGCCACATTAAGGCACATTAAGTGAAATTTTATACAGCATTTATCGTGCTACAGTTTGGCCTCAAAAGCCCTAAAAGAAGAAATTGTTTGTTAATATATATTGATACTGCAGTATCATAAATCCATCTGAGGTGTGCAAATTTGACTGGCATTGTAATACTAAATTTTTTTGAGCTGTGAAATTTTATACTGCATTTAGCATGCTACAGTTGGGCCTCAGAACCCCCCAAAAATAAGTTGTTAAAAAAATTGCATTGCTATACTTAACAGACTGCAGTCTCATACGTCCGCCTGAGGTGTGCAAATTAGGCTAGCATTGTAATGCAGCCTTTTTTTTTTTGAGCTGTGAAATTTTATACAACATTTAGCGTGTTACAGTTGGGTCTCAATTTCTTCCCCCCCAAAAAAAAGTTTGTTAAAAAATAGCATTGCTATATGGATATGGCAATCTTATATGTCTATCTGAAGTGGGTACACTTTGCTCGCATTGTAATACGGCAATTATTTTTTCAGCTGTGACATTATATATGGTATTTATCATGCTAGAGTTGAGCCTCAAAACACAAAAAAATTGGTTTCAAATTGCATTGCTATATTGGTACTACAGTCATACGTCCATCTGTAGTGGGCAAATTTTGCTGCCATTGTAATACTGTCTGCAATGTTTTCTCAACAGGGATCTATCATAAGTTATTTAAAATGGGCAAGGCGCACGGTAAGCGATGGGGAAGTGGATGTGATGCTGATGGTGAGCGCAGAGGCCGAGGACGTGGGCAAGGTGAAACTGTGGGTGCTGCGGGAGCACAAGAAACACAAACATTATGTCAATCTACCTTCCTGTGCCACTTTGTAGGGGGGTGCAGAACACCACTCATGAAGCCAGACCAGTGTGAAAAGGTTGTTGGATGGATAGCAGATAATGCTTAAGTCACTTTGCCAGCACCACCCTGTCTACCACACAGTCCAGTCTCAGTAGCCATTATTCTGGCCCACATAATCCTCACTCTAATCCTCCTTCCTCCCACCATGCTGAGTGCCCGGAGACAAGTGATCCCACACTTGGACACTCCGAAGAGCTGTTCACATTTCCATTTATAGATTCTGGCCTATCTGTTCCAATCGGGACATGAGAAGATCGCAAGTAGCAATGATCAAGTATTTGAGCAGCCATGCGCCGAAGAAAGCGACGGTGGGAAAATGCAATTACTCTCACAAAAGATGGATGATGATGAGACACAATTGCCAGCAAGTGACGTAGTTATGTCAGCAAGTCAGGAGGAGGACCAGGGTGTGGAAGTGGAAGAGGAAGTAGTGGATGATGATGTCACTGACCCAATCTGGGAAGGTGACATCCAGGGCAAGGAGAGCAGCACATGAGGGGGAGGGATTCGCAGCACCACAACATTCAGGAAGAGACAGCGGGATGGCCAGAGACACAAAAAGGGCAAAGGTCCCTAAAGCACCAACACAGATGAAGTTGCCAAGCCAAGGGTTAGGTGTTCCCGAGTCTGGCACTTTTTTTAAAGACCGTCCAGATATCCTCAAAAAGTCCTTTTGCAACATCAGCCATGCCAGCATAAGCAGGGGCTGCACAACTACCAGCCTGACCACCCCCAGCATAATCAGGCACATGCAAGCAAAGCACCCGACTACTTGGGCCGAATGCCATGATCCATAAACAGTGTCTGTGGGTGGCACCATTGCCTCTTCCCCTATTCTAGGGGCATTGCCAATCCCCTGTTCATGACATACCCTAAGATGCCTCACACCCTGCACCTGTTGTTGCATATTTTCAACCAGGATTAGCAACCATGTCCTTGTCCCAGTGCAGCGTTCAGATGTCCCTACCACAGTACTTGGAACACAAGCATAAATACGCAGCCACTCACCCACAGGCTACACTGCTAAACCGCCACATTTCCAGACTGCGTGCCCTGTAAATGTTGCCATTTAGGCTTGTGGAGACAGAACTTTCTGCAACCTCATGGTGGCGGCCATCCCTCGGTACTAAGTCCTCATCAGCCACCACTATTTCTCACAGTGTTCCATGTCCACCTTACATAAGCATGTGTCCTGTAACATCAGCCGTGCCTTGACCAACGCTGTGATTGGGAAGATCCACTTAACCACGAACACGTGGACAAGTGCTTGTGGCCAGGGATGCTACATTTCCTTGATGGCACACTGGGTGAACATTATGGAATTTGGAACCCAGTCAGACCCTGGGACACCGAGGATTAGTGGCCCTGGTTCAATCACTGTATCCCCACGCCTTCTCCAGCAGTTCCTGCACCTCCTCTTTCTCACCCTGCATCTCACAAACATCAACATCAGTTGCAAGTTGGAAGCACACAGCACTGCCTTGTCCAAGCAACAAGCTAAAAGAACACGCTATAAATGAAAAATCAAACCTCCCTTTATCACTCCCTTAGTTAGGGAAAAATAATAAAATAAAAAAAAGTATTTATTTCCATTTTCCCATTGGGGTTAGAGTTAGGGCTAGGGTTGGGGTTAAAGTTAGGGTTAGGGCTAGGACTAAAGTTAGGGTTGGGGCCAAAGTTGGGGTTAGGGTTTGGATGATGTTTACGGTTGGGATTAGGGTTAGGGTTGGCATTAGGGTTGGGATTAGGGTTAGGGGTGTGTCAGGGTTAGGGGTGTGGTTAGGGTTGGGATTAGGGTTAGGGGAGTGTTGGGGTTAGGTGTGTCTTGGGGTTAGGGGTGTGGTTAGGGTTGGGATTAGTGTTAGGGGTGTGCTCGGGTTAGGGGTGTGGTTAGGGTTGGGATTAGGGTTAGGGGTGTGTTGGGGTTAGGTGTGTCTTGGGGTTAGGGGTGTGGTTAGGGTTGGGATTAGTGTTAGGGGTGTGTTTGGGTTAGGGGTGTGGTTAGGGTTATGGTTAGGTTTGGATTAGGGTTAGGGGTGTGTTGGGGTTAGGGCTGGAGTTACAATTGGGGGGTTTCCACTGTTTAGGCACATAAGGGGCTCTCCATAGGTGACATGGCCTCAATTCCAGCCAATTCTGGGTAAAGTCAAATGGTGCTCCTTCCCTTCCGAGCTCTGCCATACGCCCAAACAGTGGTTTACCCCCCATATGGGGTATCAGTGTCCTCTGGACAAATTGGAAAACAGCTTTTGTGGCCCAATTTCCCATGTTACCCTTGTGAAAATAAAAATTGGGGCTAAATATCATTTTTGTAGGGAAAAAATTATTTTTTATTTTCAAGGCTCTGCCTTATAAACTTTTGTGAAACACTTGAAGGTTCAAAGTTCTCACAACACATCTAGATAAGTTCCTTTGGGGGTCTACTTTCCAAAATGGGGTCACTTGTTGGTTGTTTCTACTGTTTAGGCACATCAGTGGCTCTGCAAATGCAACATGACGCCCACACGCCATTCCATCAAAGTCTGCATTCCAAAACGTGACTACTTCCCTTCCGAGTCCCGACGTGTGCCCAAACATTAGTTTTCTCCCACATATGGGGTATCAGCGTTACCAGGACAAATTGCACAATATCTTTTCGGGTCCAATTTCTCCTGTTACCCTTGAGAAAATAAAAAATTGGGGGCAAAAAAATTATTTTTGTGGAAAAAAAAAGATTTTTTATTATCATGGCTCTGCGTTATAAACTTTAGTGAAACACTTGGGTGTTCAACGTTCTCACAAAACATCTAGACAAGTTCCTTGGCGGGGTCTAGTTTCCAATATGGGGTCACTTGTGGGGGGTTTCTACTGTTTACGTACATCAGGGGCCAGGGCTGGACTGGCCATCTGGCAATTCTGGCAAATGCCAGAAGGGCCTGTCTGGTCATGAGCTGCCTTGTCTGCTATGTTGTTAACAGAATTGGTGTTCTCAAGATACCTATACTGTTAAGAGTTGTGATGGAGCACAAAGTTGCTGACTCCGTCACTTACCCCAGCAGGTCACAGGTATCATTAGAAATATTGGTCTTGTAGAAAATCTTCCTTTCCTCCATCCAGGGTAATATTAGTAATATATCCCATCTGGTTCATGGGGATGGGGACAACACGGTCCTCTGCGATTTCAAATGCCAGGACTGAATTTCAGCCCCAGTCCGTACCTGTGAGGGGCTCTGCAAACGCAACGTGATGCCCACAGACCATTCCATCAAAGTCTACAAAACCGGACTCCTTCCCTTCTGAGCTCTGCCATGTGCTCAAACAGTGGTTCCCTCTTATATGGGGTATCAGCGTAATCAGCACAAATTGCACAACAACTTTTGGGGTCGAATTACTCCTGTTACCCTTGGAAAGATGCTAAATTGGGGGCTAAAAAATCGTTTTTGTGGAAAAAAATGATTTTTTATTTTCACGGCTCTGCGTTATAAACTTTAGTGAAACACTTGGGGGCAAAAAGTTCTCACAACACATCTAGATATGTTCCTTGGGGGGGTCTAGTTTCCAAAACTGGGTGACTTGTGGGAGATTTCCACTGTTTAGGCACATCAGGGGCTCTCCAAACGTGACATGGCGTCTGATCTCAATTCCAGCCAATTCTGCATAGAAAAGTCAAACGGCACTCCCCTTTTGAGCTCTGCCATGCGAGCAAAGAGCAGTTTACCCCCACATATTGGGTACCAGCGTACTCAGGACAAACTGCACAACAACTTTTTATGTGCAATTTCTCCTGTTACCCTTGGAAAAATAAAAAATTGGGGGGAAAAGATAATTTTTGTGAAAAAATATGATTTTTTATTTTTACGGCTCTATATTATAAACTTTTGTGAAGCACTTGGGTGTTCACAGTGCTTACCACACATCTAGATAAGTTCCTTAGGGAGTCTACTTTCCAAAATGGTGTCACTTGTGGGGGGTTTCCACTGTTTAGGCACATCAGTGGCTCTCCAAACGCGACATGGCGTCCCATCTCAATTCCAGCCCTTTCTTAGTTGAAAAAGTAAAACGGCGCTCCCTCCCTTTTGAGCTCTGCCATGCGTACAAACAGTGATTTACCCCACATATGGGATATCAGTGTACTCAGGACAAACTGCACAACAACGGTTGTGGTTCAATTTCTCCTGTTACCCTTGGAAAAATAAAAAATTGGCGGCAAAAGATAATTTTTGTCAAAAAAATATGATTTTTTATTTTTACGGCTCTACATTATAAACTTCTGTGAAGCACTTTGGGGTTCAAAGTGCTAACCACACATCTATATAAGTTCCTTAGGGGGTCTACTTTCCAAAATGGTGTCACTTCTTGGGGGTTTCCACTGCTTAGGCACATCAGGGGCTCTCCAAACACGACATGGCGTCCAATCTCAATTCTAGACAATTTGCATTGAAAAGTCAAACAGCGCTCCTTTCCTTCTAAGCTCTGCCAGAAGGAAAAAAAGGTGGTTTACCCCCACATATAGGGTATCGGTGTACTCAGGACAAATTGTACAACAGCTTTTGGGGTCTAAATTCTCCAGTCACCCTTGGTAAAATAAAACAGACTGGATCTGAAGGAAATTTTTTGTGAAAAAAAGTTAAATGTTATTTTTTTTTAAACATTCCAAAATTTCCTGTGAAGCACCTGAAGGGTTAATACTAGTGTTGAGCATTCCGATACTGCAAGTATCGGATATCGGCCAATACTTGCTGTATCGGAATTCCGATACAGAGATCCGATATTTTTGTGGTATCGGAAATCGGTATCGGAGTGTGCGGTGCGTATGGTTCCCAGGGTCTGGAGGAGAGGAAACTCTCCTTCAGGCTCTGGGATCCATATTAATGTAAAAAATAAAGAATAAAAATAAAAAATATGGCTATACTCACCCCTCCGAAGAACCCTGGCTGTCACCGCTGCGAGCGTCCGCCTCCGTTCCTGAGAATGTAGTGAGTGAAGGACCTTCGATGACGTCGCGGTCAGGTGAGCGGTCACGTGAGCGGTCAGGTGACCGGTCACCTGATAGTGACGTCATCTAAGGTCCTTCACTCACAGCATTCTTAAGGATGGAGGCGGACGCTTGCAGCGGTGACAGCCAGGGTCCTTCGGAGGGGTGAGTATAGCCATATTTTTTATTTTTATTCTTTATTTTTTACATTAATATGGATCCCAGGCCTTCAGACCCTGGGAACCATGCAGGATACTTTCCGATATTTGTGTCCCATTGACTTGTATTGGTATCGGAACTCGGTATCGGCGAGATCCGATATTTTGCCGGTACCATCCGATACCGATACTTGCAAATATCGGAAGGTATCGCTCAACACTAGTTAATACACTTCTTGAACGTGGATTTGAGCACCTTGAGGGGTGCAGTTTTTAGAATGGCATCACTTTTAGGTGTTTTCTATCATATAGACCCCTCAAAGTGACTTCAAATGTGATGTAGTCCCTAAACAAAATGGTGATGTAAAAATGAGAAATCGCTGCTCAACTTTTAACCCTTCTCTCCCTAACAGAAAAAAATTTTGGTTCCAAAATTGTACTGATTAAAAGTAGACATGTGGAAAATGTTAATTATTAAGTATTTTGTGTGACATGTCTGTGTGATTTAAGGGCATGACAATTCAAATTTTGAAAATTGCGAAATTTTCGCCACATTTCCGTTTTTTTCACAAATTAATGCAAGTCATATCAAAGCAATTTGACCAATTTCATGAAGTACAATATGCCACGAGAAAACAATGTCAAAATCACAGGAATCCGTGGAAGCATTCCAGAGTTACAACCTCATAAAGGGACAGTGGCCAGATTTGTAAAAATTGGCCTGGTCATTAACATGCAAACCACCCTTGGGGATAAAGGGGTTAAAGGAGTCTGCAGCATTTTTTCAATTAAAGGACTTCATTCTGGCTGTGTCTTTATTTACCATATAACTATAGGATTTGTAATGGAGAGGTGTCTCATAGACACCTCTCCATTACTAAGCCGTAGGCTTGATGTCACCTGACAATACAAAGGTGACATCAACCCCACAAATATGAACTCCACTTGCGACCGCTACAGGTCAAGTGGGAAGAGCCAGGCAAAGTGCCAGAATTGGCGCATCTAATAGATGTGCCTTTTCTGGACAGTTGCGGGCTGCTATTTTTAGGCTGGGGGGGGGGGGGCAATATCCATGGCCCCTTACCAGCCTGAGAATGCCAGCCCCAGCTGTGAACTTTAGCAAGGCTGGTTGTCAAAAATGGGGGGAACCTCATGCTAATTTTTTTAATTATTTATTTAAATAATTTTGAAAAAACAGCGTCGAGACCCCTTTATTCTTAATAACCAGCCTTGCTGAAGCTGACAGCTGAGGGTTGCAGCCCCCAGTTGTGAGTTTTGCCTCGCTGGTTATAGAAAATACAGGGGAACCCACGCCTTTTTTAATTTATTTATTTATAGCACAGGCAGCGGCTGATGAATAACCCCATCAGCCGCTCCTGGTGTCACTGTTATTAGCAGCAGCAGGGGTAGACAGATGGGAGTAATTATTATTATTATACATTTTTAAAGCGCCATTTATTCCTTGGCGCTTTACATGTGAAAACGGGGCAAATATAGACCAATACAATAAACATGAACAAAAAACAAGGCACTAACAGGGACAGAAGGAGGGAGGACCCTGATCGCGAGGGCTCACAGTCTGCAGGGGATGGAGTAGTAGTCCCATCAGCCTCCACCTGCTGTTTCTTTTTCCCCACCTTGCGTTCTCCAGGCGCAATTGCACGTTATTTGTTATCAGTTGCTGCCTATTTTTGTTGGACCAGGTCCACATAGGTATTTGGACATACATCTTAGTGGGGTTTATGCTTATGTGTCAGCCTAATATTGTTATGTGCACATTGGGACTTAGGCTTTCCAGGTACCTAGCATGTTCAGACAATACTGTTATTTAAGGTATATGTCATTGTGGGGTCTGTGCCTACTTTCAAGCCTAACATTGTGATATGAATATTGGTATTTGGGCTTTCCAGGCATTGAGCATACTTAGATAACACGGTTAATTATTATGGTCATACCTATTTCATAGGGCTTCAATTATGTGTGTATATGTTTGCAGCACATTGTGTGTCATAACATTCTTTTTGTTTTGGTTCAATACTAGGAGACTTGACTTATTTAACCTATGAGCAAGAGACATTTTGTTATTTATATTTGTACAGCCTACTATATTATGCATATTTGCCTATAATTATAACGTTTCTTTGGTTGTACTACACTATATTTGCGATATATAGGGATGTCGCTTATCGGTCCTATATCTTAGGCCCTTTTAAATGGTTTTATCTGTGTCTGTCTTTTTTGAGGTGTTATAATAAAAGTTTTCAGATTTTTTACAATTTTCGGGTGTGCAAACCATCATTAGTCTAGTCTTTTCGCTTTTTTGCTGTATCTATCAATGTGACATGGCACCCTCAAACCATTCCAGCAAAAATCTGAACTCCAATATGGTGCCTCTTCCCTTCTGAGCTTTGCACTGTGCCTCAAAAGTAGTATTCCTCTACATATGGGGTATTGGTGTACTCAACAGAAATTGCACAACTTGGGCTCTAATTTCTCCTATTACCCTTGGTAAAATAAAAATATGGGGGCAAAAAGATAATTTTTGTGGAAAAAATATGACTTTTTATTTTTACGGCTCTACGTTATAAACTTCTGTGAAGCACTTGGGGGTTTCAAGTGCTCACCACACATCTAGATAAATTTCTTGAGGGGTCTAGTTTCCAAAATGGTGTCACTTGAGGGCGGTTTCCACTGTTTAGGCACATCAGGGGCTCTCCAAATATGACATGGCGTTCGATCTCAATTCCAGCCAATTTTGCGTTGAAAAAGTCAAACGGCACTGCTTCCCTTCCGAGCTTTTCCATACGCCCAAACAATGGTTTTCCTGCACATATGGGGTATCAGCATACTCAGGACAAATTGAAAAATAACTTTTCCATTCAATTTCTCCTTTTATCCTTGGGAAAATAAAAAATTGGGAGTGAAAAGATCATTTTTGTGGAAAAAGTATTATTTTTTATTTTTATGGCTCTACGTTTTAAATTTTTGTGAAGAACACGGGGGTTCAAGGTGCTTACTACGGATCTAGATAAATTCCTTGGGGGGTCTAGTTTCCAAAATGGTGTCACTTGTTGGGGGTTTCCACTGTTTAGACACATCAGGGGCTCTCCAAACGCGACAGGGTGTCCAATCTTAATTCTAGCCAATATTGCGTTAAAAAGGTAAAATGGCGCTCCTTCCTTTCCGAGCTCTGTCATGTGCCCAAACAGTGGTTTAGTTCCACATATGTGGTATCAGCAAACTCAGGACAAATTGTACAATAACTATTGGGGTCAAATTTCTCCTGTTACTAGTGATGAGCGAGTGTACTCGTTGCTCGGGTTTTCCCGAGCACGCTCGGGTGACCTCCGAGTATTTATGACTAGGGTTGAGTGACTTTTAGTTTTTTAGGGTCGAGTCGGGTTTCGCGAAACCCGACTATCTCAAAAGTCGAGTCGAGTGAAATCGGCCGATTATCGCAAAAAGTCGGGGATCGACCGAAACACGAAACCCAATGCAAGTCAATGGGGAAGCATAGTCGGCAGTGAGTGGAGGCCAGGAAAGACCTACAGTGCCCATTTTAATGGCCAAAACATCCATTCTTGGTACTGAAGCTTGTCAATCTTAATTTACCTTATACTAATCGTTAGACATTGGACATTGGGGGTAATTTAGCAAAATTTGTGGGGGGTATGGCTGGGTTAAGTATTTAGTGGGTCCAGGAAACGTGGACCACATCACGGCAGTGGACCAGGGAGAGGTAAGTATTTCAATTTTGCAAGTGCTGTGATCCAGAGCAAGCATGGGGGGGCTCACTCGTTCGCATTGCCACTGGCACAGGGCCCCTCAAAGTACGGCGGTGTGTTTGCACGGCGGAGGCGCCTCCCACCGGCAGCGACACTTTTGCGTACTATGAGGAGCCCTGTGCCAGTGGCAATGCAAACGAGTGGGCCCCCCCACCTGATGAAGGAACCTGCACTTTCATCTGCACCTTCCTATTTGTCCCCATGTAAGGTGGTATAATATGCAGGAAGGGGAACCTCACTTTCAGCAGGGTCAGAATCTGGCTGTGTAGCGTGCAAGGGGAATGTAGCGGTCTGGGTCAATGTACCAGCAGTGTCATCTAGCACTGGCTGGGCAATGGGCAGGATGAGGAGGAAACACAGATCTAGGCCCAAATAATAAAGTGGGCTAAATGCATTTCAAAATTGGTAACCAGACTAACCAGGTGGCATTGCTTTGTTCAGTGGAGGGCAACTGTAATGAGAGGCTGACACAGAGAGTAGGCCCAAATCAGTAAGTAGTCTAAATGCAGTTCAAAATTGGCAACAGTAGTAAACAGGCGGTACAGCTTTGTTCAGTGGAGGAGAACAGCAAGGAGCGGCAGACACCATTAGTAGGCCCCAACCCAACTAGTAGGCCAAATGCAGTGTAACATTAACAACTACTTAACGGGAGCCTGAAAATGGAAGTTCAGGACAGGAAACCAAGAGAACAGCACGGAGCGGCATACACAGTTAGTAGGCCCCAACCATACTAATAGGCCAAATGCAGTGTAATATTAACAACTAGTTAACGAGAGCCTGAAGATCGAAGATTGGAGCAGCAGACACTGTTAGTAGGCCCCAACCAAACTTGGAGCCCCACTGCATTTCTTCCATTTAACAACTATTTAACAAGAGCCTGAAGATAGAAGGTCAGGAAAGTTAACCTGGAGAACACCTTGGAGCGGCAGACACTGTAAGTAGGCCCCAACCAAACTTGTAGCCCCAGTGCCCCACTGCAGTATTAAAATTCCGATAGGCTGAAAACCTGACAATTGCAGGTCCTTTTTTTAAGAGGACAGCTGTATTGAGTGGCACAGACAGACACTGCTAGTAGGCCTTGCACCACAAAGTTGGCTCGCCGCAGGTTTAAAAAAGGTTACATGGGTACACGGTCTGCATTGGTGTGCTCAGTGGAGGACAATTGGAAGGAGGGACCACAGAAAGACTTAGTAGGCCTAAAATAAAAATGTAGGCTCTATGCACTTTTAAATAGGTTCCAGGGGTACACAGGCAGCATTGGTGTGGTCAGTGGAAGACTATTGGAAGGAGGGACCACAGACAGACTTAGTAGGCCTAAAATAACAAATAGGCTCTATGCAGCTTCGATTATGTGGCAACCTGGAGAACACCTTGGAGCGGGAGACACCGTCTCTACAACCCAGACCCAACTTGTGGGCCTAATGCAGTGTTGTTACAACAACTACTTAACAAGAGCTTCAAGATAGAAGCCAGGGAGAGGGAACCTGGAGAACACCTTGGAGCGGGAGACACCGTCTCTAGAACCCAGACCCAACTTGTGGGCCAAATGCAGTGTTGTTTCAACACCTACTTAACAAGAGCTACAAGATAGAAGCTATCGAGAGTCAACCTGGAGAACACCTTGGAGCGTCAGACACCGTCTCTACAACCCAGACCCAACTTGTAGGCCTAATGCAGTGTTGTTTCAACAACTACTTAACAAGAGCTTCAAGATAGAAGCCAGGGAGAGGGAACCTGGAGAACACCTTGGAGCGGGAGACACCGTCTCTAGAACCCAGACCCAACTTGTGGGCCAAATGCAGTGTTGTTTCAACACCTACTTAACAAGAGCTACAAGACAGAAGCTATCGAGAGTCAACCTGGAGAACACCTTGGAGCGGCAGACACCGTCTCTACAACCCAAACCCAACTTGTAGGCCAAATGCAGTGTTGTTTCAACACCTACTTAACAAGAGCTACAAGATAGAAGCTATCGAGAGTCAACCTGGAGAACACCTTGGAGCGGCAGACACCGTCTCTACAACCCAGACCCAACTTGTAGGCCAAATGCAGTGTTGTTTCAACAACTACTTAACAAGAGCTTCAAGATAGAAGCTAGGGAGAGGCAACCAGGAGAACACCTTGGAGCGGCAGACACCGTCTCTACAACCCAGACCCAACTTGTAGGCCTAATGCAGTGTTGTTTCAACAACTACTTAACAAGAGCTTCAAGATAGAAGCGAGGGAGAGGCAACATAGAGAACACCTTGGAGCGGAAGACTCAGTTTGTAGACCTCAACGAAACTTGTGGCCCCAATGGAGTTTTATAATTCCGACAGGCTGAAAACCAGACAATTGTGTTTTTTTTCTTGGTTTTTTTTTTTAGAGGAGGACAGCTGTATTAAGAGGCGCAGACAGACACTGCTAGTAGGCCTTACACCACAAAGTTGGCTCACTGCAGGTTGAAAAAAGGTTACATGGGCACACGGTCGGCATTGTTGTGCTCAGCGGAGGACAATTTGCAGGAGGGACCGCAGACAGACTTAGTAGGCCTAAAATAAAAAAAATAGGCTCAATGCAGTTTGAATTATTTTGCAGGGGTACACAGGCAGCATTGGTGTGGTCAGCGGAGGACAATTGGAAGGATGGACCACAGACAGTCTTAGTAGGCCTAAAATAAAAAAAATTAGGCTCAATGCAGTTTGGATTATCTTGCAGGGGTACACAGGCAGCATTGGTGTGGTCAGCGGAGGACAATTTGAAGGAGGGACCGCAGACAGACTTAGTAGGCCTAAAATTTATAAAAATAGGATCAAAGCAGTTTGAATTATCTTGCAGGGGTACACAGGCAGCATTGGTGTGGTCAGCGGAGGACAATTTGAAAGAGGGACCGTAGACTTAGTAGGCCTAAAATTTAAAAAAATAGGCTCAAAGCAGTTTGAATTATCTTGCAGGGGTACACAGGCAGCATTGGTGTGGTCAGCGGAGGACAATTTGAAGGAGGGACCGCAGACAGACTTAGAAGGCCTAAAATAAAAAAATTAGGCTCAATGCAGTTTGAATTATCTTGCAGGGGTACACAGGCAGCATTGGTGTGGTCAGCGGAGGACAATTGGAAGGATTGACCGCAGACAGACTTAGTAGGCCTAAAATAAAAAAAATTAGGCTCAATGCAGTTTGAATTATCTTGCAGGGGTACACAGGCAGCATTGGTGTGGTCAGCGGAGGACAATTTGAAGGAGGGACCGCAAACAGACTTAGTAGGCCTAAAATTAAAAAAAATAGGCTCAAAGCAGCTTTGATTATGTGGCAGGGGTACACAGGCAGCATTGGTGTGGTCAGCGGAGGACGATTAGGAGGAGTGTCTGACACAGTTAGTACTCCCAAAAAAGAAATAGATGTTAATGTCTCGCAAAACAACAAAACAATAAAAAAGGTGGCATACTTAGGTACAGGGGTGGGCTCCACTGCTGAGTTTCAGACATAGTAATTTGGCGCTAAGTATTTACTGGTGTCAATATAAGACACTGACCCTGACTATTTTAACTAGCATCATACATGTCAACAAATTGGTATTGTCAGTGCCAGGCATTGAAGGATGTCAGCGCATAGACTAAACATTGGTGGAGCTGTGAGAGATAATTTTGCAAGTGATAGAGCATTGTTTGAGCTGGGGGGAGCTCTCTTGTGGCCAGCGGTACAGGCCCAGGGCCCCTCATGTTACAATGGTGTGTCTGACGTTGGGTGCGCACCACCACCGCCAGAGACACTTTATTGTACTATGAGGGACCCAGTGGCAGTGCCGTCGACCAAAAGCGGGCACACCCACCTCTTCAGACAAACGGCACTCTCACGGGTGCTTGCGCCAAGTGGCGAGACCACGGCCCTGTGGGGGGAGTTAGCCCATTTAGGGAGGTGTAAACATGTCATATGCTGAACAAACAGCAGCTGCAAATTAAGAGATTGGAACAGTCAGTAAGACCAGTCCACAAGCAAGACCTTTTTAGAGGAAAGCTAGGTGTCAGCCGGGAAAGGTGGGGCAAAATAATTCGAAATCCATGAGTAGGGTTGAGCGACCTTTACTTTTATAGGATCGGGTCGGGTTTCACGAAACCCGACTTTTTCAAACGTCGGGGTCGACTGAAATCGGCCGATCCTATAAAAAAGTCGGGGTCGGGGTCGGCCGAAACTCGAAACCCAATGCAGTGCATTGGGTTTCCATGGTTCCCAGGGTCTGAAGGAGCGGAAACTCTCCTTCAGGCCCTGCGATCCATATTTTAGTGTAAAATAAAGAATTAAAATAAAAAATATCGCAATACTTACCCTCTGACGCGCCCTGGTACTAACCGGGAACCTTCCTTCCTTAGAATCAGCCTTCCAGGACCTTGCGGTGACGTCGCGGTGACGTCGCGGCTTGTGATTGGCCGCGCGGCCGCCCACGTGACCGCTCGCGCGACCAATCACAAGCCGCGACGTCACCGCGACGTCACCGAAGGTCCTGGAAGGGCTGATTCTTAGGAAGGAAGGCTGCCGGAAAGAAGCAGGGCGCGTCCGAGGGTGAGTATATACCTAATAGGAATATACTCACCCTCGGACGCGCCCTGCTTCTTTCCGGCAGCCTTCCTTCCTAAGAATCAGCCCTTCCAGGACCTTCGGTGACGTCGCGGTGACGTCGCGGCTTGTGATTGGTCGCGCGAGCGGTCACGTGGGCGGCCGCGCGGCCAATCACAAGCCGCGACGTCACCGCGACGTCACCGCAAGGTCCTGGATGGCTGATTCTAAGGAAGGAACGTTCCCGGTTAGTACCAGGGCGCGTTAGAGGGTAAGTATTTTGATATTTTTTATTTTAATTCTTTATTTTACACTTAAATCTGAATTCCAATACCAATTCCCGATATAAACATATCGGGAATCGGTATCGGAATTCCGATTCTAGATTCAAAAGATCGCCGACTTCATGGCCGACCCCACACAGGGGTCGAGTCGGGTTTCATGAAACCCGACCTTGCCAAAAGTCGGCGACTTTTAAATATTTTCGACCCGTTTCGCTCAACCCTATCCATGAGTGGTTCATTTTAATGAAGGTTAGATCATCAACATTTTGGGTAGCCAGACGAGTCCTTTTTTCAGTCAATATTGAACCAAGCAAGCTCCTGCAATGCATATTCTGCCAATTGAGGCCAGGTGTCTATTTTGGATGCCCAGTAATCAAATGGGAATGACGGTTGAGGGAGAACATCGATGAGGGATGAAAAATAGTTAGTAACCATACTGGACAAATGTTGTCTCCTGTCACTTTGAATTGATGCTGCAGCACCTGTCCTGTCTGCGGTCATTGCGAAATCACTCCACAACCTGGTCAGAAAACCCCTCTGTCCAACGCCACTTCTGATTTGTGCACCTCTAACACCTCTGCCCTGTTGCCCCCTGCAGCTCGTGTGAGAACTATCACCGGCACTGTGTGCTGGGAATGCCTCAATCAAACGGTCTACAAGAGTTGCTTGTTTGGTTGCTAATATTTGTTCGAGGTTCTCATGTGGCATGATATTTTGCAATTTGCCTTTATAGCTAGGATCAAGGAGGCAGGCCAACCAGTAATCGTCATCGGTCATCATTTTAATAATGCGTGGGTCCCTTTTGAGGATACGTAAGGCATAATCCGCCATGTGGGCCAAAGTTCCAGTTGTCAAATCTGCGCTTGTGCTGGGTTGAGGGGCAGTTTCTGGCAAATCTACGTCACTTGTCTCCCTCAAAAAGCCTGAACCCGGCCTTGCAACGCCACCAGTTTCTATTCGTCCCGGAGAAGCTTCCTCATTCAAAAAATACTCATCCCCATCATCCTCCTCGTCCTCCTCCTCTTCGCCCGCTACCTCGTCCTGTAGACTTCCCTGACCAGACAATGGCTGACTGTCATCAAGGCTTCCCTCTTCCTCGGCTGCAGACGCCTCCTCCTTTATGTGCGTCAAACTTTGCATCAGCAGACGCATTAGGGGGATGCTCATGCTTATTTTGGCGTTGTCTGCACTAACCAGCCGTGTGCATTCCTCAAAACACTGAACGACTTGACACAGGTCTTGTACCTTCGACCACTGCACACCTGACAACTCCATGTCTGCCATCCAACTGCCTGCCCGTGTATGTGTATCCTCCCACAAATACATAACAGCACGCCTCTGTTCGCACAGTCTCTGAAGCATGTGCAGTGTGAAGTTCCACCTTGTTGCAACGTCGATGATTAGGCGATGCTGTGGAAGGTTCGAAGACCGCTGATGGTTCTGCATACGGCTGGAGTGCACGGGCGAACGGTGAATATGCGAGCAAAGTCTGCGCACTTTGAGGAGCAGGTCGGGTAACCCCGGATAACTTTTCCGGAAGCACTGCACCACCAGGTTTAAGGTGTGAGCAAGGCAAGGAATGTGTTTCAGTTGTGAAAGGGCTATGGCAGCCATAAAATTCCTTCCGTTATCACTCACTACCTTGCCTGCCTCAAGATGTACAGTGCCCAGCCATGACTGAGTTTCTTGCTGCAAGAACTCGGACAGAACTTCCGTGGTGTGTCTGTTATTGCCCAAACACTTCATTGCCAATAGAGCCTGCTGACGCTTGCCACTAGCTGTCCCATAATGGGACACCTCGTGTGCAACAGTGGCAGCTGCGGATGGAGTGGTCGTGCGACTGTGGTCTGTGGATGAGCTCTCGCTTCTGCTGGAGGATGAGGAGGAGGAGCAGGAGGGGGGGCGAACGCCTACAGCCAACTGTTTAATAGACCGTGGGCTAGGCAGAACTGTCCCAATATTGCTGTCCCCTGTGGACCCTGCATCCACCACATTAACCCAGTGTGCCGTGATGGAGACGTAACGCCCCTGGCCATGCCTACTGGTCCATGCTTCTGTTGTCAGGTGCACCTTTCTACTAACAGATTGCCTGAGTGCATGGACAATGCAGTCTTTTACATGCTGGTGGAGGGCTTGGATGGCTTTTCTCAAAAAGAAGTGTCGACTGGGTAGCTCGTAGTGTGGTACAGCGTAGTCCATCAGGGCTTTGAAAGCTTCGCTTTCAACTGACTGGTAGGGCATCATCTCTAACGAGATTAGTCTAGCAATGTGGGCGTTCAAACCCTGTGTACGCGGATGCGAGGATGAGTACTTCCTTTTCCTAACGAGAGTCTCATGTAGGGTGAGCTGGACTGGAGAGCTGCAGATCGTGGAACTAGCGGGGGTGGCGGTGGACATGGCAGACTGAGAGAGGGTTGGAGATGGTATTCTTGCTGGTGCCCTACAGGCAGTGTTTCCTACCACGAACCTGGTGATTCCCTGACTGCTTTGGCCTGGCGACGAAACCTGCACATTTACTGTGTAGCGTTGCTGACTTCATTGGCCGAGGGTGCTACAACCTTAAGGGACGTTTGGTAGTTAGTCCAGGCTTGCAAATGCATGGTGGTTAAATGTCTACGCATGCAACTTGTATTTAGACTTTTAAGATTCTGACCTCAGCTTAAGGTAGTTGAACATTTTTGACAGATGACTTTGCGCTGATCATTTGGATGTTGTTTAAAAAAATGCCAGACTGCACTCTTTCTAATATCGGATACCTTTTCAGGCATTGCAGACTGAGCTTCTTTAACCCCTTAGTGACAGGGCCAATTTGGTACTTAATGACCGAGCCAATTTTTGCAATTCTGACCACTGTCACTTTATGAGGTTATAACTCTGGAACGCTTCAACGGATCCTGCTGATTCTGAGATTGTTTTTTCGTGACATATTGTACTTCATGTTAGTGGTAACATTTCTTCGATATTACTTGCGATTATTTATGAAAAAAACGGAAATATGGCGAAAATTTTTACAATTTTGCAATTTTCAAACTTTGTATTTTTATGCCCTTAAATCAGAGAGATATGTCACAAAAAATAGTTAATAAATAATATTTCCCACATGTCTACTTTACACCAGCACAATTTTGGAAGGGAGTTATAAGGGTTAAAAGTTGACCAGCAATTTCTCATTTTTACAACACCTTTTTTTTTTAGGGACCACATCACATTTGAAGTCATTTTGAGGGGTCTATATGATAGAAAATAACCAAGTGTGACACCATTCTAAAAACTACACCCCTCAAGGTTCTCAAAACCACATTCAAGAAGTTTATTAACCCTTTACGTGCTTCACAGGAACTGAAACAATATGGAAGGAAAAAATGAACATTTAACTTTTTTTTGCAAACATTTTAATTCAGAACCATTTTTATAATTTTCACAAGTGTAAAAACAGAAATGTAACCATAAATTTTGTTATGCAATTTCTCCTGAATACGCCAATACCCCATATGTGGGGGTCAACCACTGTTTGGGCGCACCGCAGAACTTGGAAGTGAAGGAGCGCCGTTTGACTTTTTCAATGCAGAATTGGCTGGAATTGAGATCGGACGCCATGTCACGTTTAGAGAGCTCCTGATGTGCCTAAACAGTGGAAACCCCCCACAAGTGACACCATTTTGGAAACTAGACCCCTAAAGGAACTTATCTAGATGTGTGGTGAGCACTTTGAACCCCCAAGAGCTTCACAGAAGTTTATAACGTAGAGCCGTGAAAATAAAAAATCGCATTTGTTTACACAAAAATGATCTTTTCGCCCACAAATTCTTATTTTCACAAGGGTAACAGGAGAAATTAGACCACAAAAGTTGTTGTGCGATTTCTCCTGAATACGTCGATACCCCATATGTGAGGGTGAACCACTGTTTGGGCGCACCGCAGAGCTTGGAAGTGAAGGAGCGCCGTTTTACTTTTTCAATGTAGAATTGGCAGGAATTGAGATCGGACGCCATGTCGCGTTTGGAGAGCCTCTGATGTGCCTAAACAGTGGAAACCCCCAACAAGTGACACCATTTTGGAAACTAGACCCCTTAAGGAACTTATCTAGATGTGTGGTGAGCACTTTGAACCCCCATATGCTTCACAGAAGTTTATAACGTTGAGCCGTGAAAATAAAAAATCGCATTTTCTCTACAAAAATGATCTTTTTGCCCCCAAATTTTTATTTTCACAAAGGTAACAGGAGAATTTAGACCACAAAAGTTGTAGTGCAATTTCTCCTGAGTACGTCGATACCCAATATGTGGGGTTAAACCACTGTTTGGGCGCACCGCAGAGCTTGGAAGAGAAGGAGTGCCGTTTTACTTTTTCAATGTAGAATTGTCTGGAATTGAGATCGGACGCCATGTCGCGTTTGGAGAGCTCCTGATGTGCCTAAACAGTGGAAACCCCCCAGAAGTGACACCATTTTGGAAACTAGACCCCTTAAGGAACTTATCTAGATGTGTGGTGAGCACTTTGAACCCCCATGTGCTTCACAGAAGTTTATAACGTTGAGCCGTGAAGATAAAAAATCACATTTTTTCTAAAAAAAATGATCTTTTTGCCCCCAAATTTTTATTTTCACAAGCGTAACAGGAGAAATTAGACCACAAAAGTTGTAGTGCAATTTCTCCTGAGTACGTCGATACCCAATATGTGGGGGTAAACCACTGTTTGGGCGCACCGCAGAGCTTGGAATAGAAGGAGTGCCGTTTTACTTTTTCAATGTAGAATTGTCTGGAATTGAGATTGGACGCCATGTCGCGTTTGGAGAGCCACTGATGTGCCTAAACAGTGGAATCCCTCCACAAGTGAAAAAAGGAAAAGGGAATATCCAGCACGTCCATCCAGTGTAAGTAAAATATCCAAAATTTATTGAAGCATTTTAAAAAACAATATTAAAAAAGAGAGAGGGAGACTCCCTTTTCCCTTTTCCTTTCTTCTACTTCAGCTGAAATCACCAGCAGGTACGGCACCCACCAGCTACATTCATTTGCAACGGCTTACAGATGCATATCTCTGTGTGTCAAGCTCCTAACTTTCCCCCCCCCCCCACAAGTGACCGCATTTTGGAAACTAGACCCCCCATGGAACTTATCTAGATGTGTGGTGAGAACTTTGAATGCCCAAGTGCTTCACAGAAATTTAGAATGCAGAGTCGTGAAAATTAAAAAAAAAATTTTTTCCACAAAAAAGATTTTGTAGCCCCCAAGTTTTTATTTTCACAAGGGTAACAGGAGAAATTGGACCCCAAGAGTTGTTGTCCAATTTATCCCGAGTATGCTGATGCCGCATATGTAGGGGTAAACCACTGTTTGGGCGAACGGCAGAGCTCGGAAGGGAAGGAGCGCCGTTTTGGAATGCAGACTTAGATAGAATGGTCTGTGGACGTTATGTTGCGTTTGCAGAGCCCCTGATGTACCTAAACAGTAGTAACCCCCCAAAAGTGACCCCATTTTGGAAACTAGATCCCCCAAGGAACTTATCTAGATGTGTGGTGAGAACTTTGAATGCCCAAGTGCTTCACAGAAGTTTAGAATGCAGAGTCGTGAAAATAAAAAAATATTTTTTTTTCCACAAAAAAGATTTTTTAGCCCCCAAGTTTTTATTTTCACAAGGGTAACAGGAGAAATCGGACCCCAAAAGTTGTTGTCCAATTTATCCCGAGAATGCTGATGCCCCATATGTGGGGGTAAACCACTGTTTGGGCGCACGGCAGAGCTCGGAAGGGAAGGAGCGCGGTTTTGGAATGCAGACTTAGATAGAATGGTCTGTGGGCGTTATGTTGTGTTTTCAGAGCCCCTGATGTACCTAAACAGTAGTAACCCCCCACAAGTGACCCCATTTTGGAAACTAGACCCCCCAAGGAACTTATCTAGATGTGTGGTGAGAACTTTGAATGCCCAAGTGCTTCACAGAAGATTAGAATGCAGAGTCATGAAAATAAAAAAATATTTTTTTTCCACAAAAAAGATTTTTTTAGCCCCCAAGTTTTTATTTTCACAAGGGTAACAGGAGAAATTGGACCCCAAAAGTTGTTGTCCAATTTATCCCGAGTACGCTGATGCCCCATATGTGGGGGTAACCCACTGTTTGGGCGCACGGCAGAGCTCAGAAGGGAGGGAGCACCATTTGACTTTTTGAGCGCAAAATTGGCTGTCGTGTTTGGAGACCCCCTGATGTAACTAAACAGTGGAAACCCCCCAATTCTAGCTCCAACCCTAACCCCAAGACACCCCTAATCCTAATCCCAACCCGATCCTTAATCCTAATCACTAACCCTAACGATAATCACAACCCTTACCCCAAAACAACCCTAATGTCAACCCTAACCATAACCCTAATCAAAACCCTAAATCCAACACACCCCTAATCCTAATCTCAACCCTAACCTCAAACCTAACCCTAATCCCAATACACCTCTAATCACAACCCTAACCTTAACCCTAATCCCAAACCTAACCCTAATCCCAAGCGTAACCCTAATGCCAACCCTAACCCTAATCCAAACCCTAACCCTAATCCCAACTCTAACCCTAACTTTAGCCCCAACCCTAGCCCTAACTTTAGCCCCAACCCTAACCTTAGCCCTAAGGCTACTTTCACACTTGCGTCGTTTGGCATCCGTCGCAATCCGTCGTTTTGGACAAAAAACGGATCCTCCAAATGTGCCCGCAGGATGCGTTTTTTTGCCCATAGACTTGTATTGCCGACGGATCGTGACGGATGGCCACACGTCGCATCCGTCGTGCACTGGATCAGTTGTGTTTTGGCGGACCGTCAGCACAAAAAACGTTCAATGTAAAGTTTTTTTGTACGTCGCGTCCGCCATTTCTGACCGCACATGCATGGCTGTAACTCCGCCCCCTCCTCCCCAGGACATAGAGTGGGCAGCGGATGCGTGGAAAAACTACATCCGCTGCCCACGTTGTGCACAATTTTCACAACGTGCGTCGGTATGTCGGGCCGACGCGTTGCGATGGCCCCGTACCGATGTAAGTGTGAAAGAACCCTAACCCTGAATTTAGCCCCAACCCTAACCCTAAATTTAGCCCTAACCCTAGCCCTAACCCTAGCCCTAACCCTAACCCTAGCCCTAACCCTAGCCCTAACCCTAGCCCTAACCCTAGCCCCAACCCTAGCCCTAACCCTAGCCCTAACCCTAACCCTAACCCTAGCCCTAACCCTAGCCCTAACCCTAACCCTAGCCCTAACCCTAATCCTAGCCCTAACCCTAGCCCTAACCCTAACCCTAACCCTAGCCCTAACCCTAGCCCTAACCCTAGCCCTAACTCTAGCCTTAACCCTAACCCTAGCCCTAACCCTAACCCTAGCCCTAACCCTAGCCCTAACCCTAACCCTAACCCTAATTTTAGCCCCAACTGCTCTTCTCCTGCCGGCCGGCAGATGGAGACAGATGGCAGGCGCACTGCGCATGCGCCCGCCTTTTTCTTTTGCCGGCGGCCAGGAGGAGCAGCAGGAGGATCCAGGGACACTGGTAAGTATAATAGGGTCCCCGAATCCCCCTATTTCTCTGTCCTCTGATGTGCGATCACATCAGAGGACAGAGAACTACACTTTGATTTTTTTTTTTTTTGCGGTCGCCAGTAAACAGTTAATTACCGGCGATCGCAAAACAGGGGTCGGTAAATCCGACCCCGATCATGTTCTTTGGGGTCCCGGCTACCCCCGGCAGCCGAGACCCCAAAGATTCTCCCGGGGCCGGCCGGCGGGTACACTGCGCATGCGCCCGCCATTTTGAAGATGGCGGCGCCCAACGGGAGACACGAGGAGCATCGGGGGAGATAGGTGAGTATCGGGGGATATCTGGGACCCCCTTTCTCTGTCCTCTGATGTGCGATCACATTGGAGGACAGAGAAATTAAAAAGAGATCGCGTTTTTTTTTTTTTTGCGATCGCCGGTAAACGGTTAATTACCGGCGATCGCAAATGCGGGGTCGGTAAAAAAAAACCCGAATCATGTTCTCTGGGGTCTCGGCTACCCCCGGCAGCCGAGACCCCGGAGAAAATCCGACTCTGGGGGGTGCTATTTACTTTTTCCACAGCGCCGTTAATTAACGGCGCTGTGCTTTAAGTACCCTTAGCGGCCGCCTTTAAAAGGCGTATCGGCGGTCGCTAAGGGGTTAACCAGATGGCCACGCTGTCCTACAACTGGTTTTGGTTTTGCCATGCGTTTTTGGCCAGATACGGGCCTGGCAGATGGAACCTGTTGCGATGTTGATGCCTGCTGCGGCTCCTCCTCCTCCGCTTCAGAGCTACTGCCGCCTGCACCCTGTTCCCCCAATGGCTGCCAATCGGGGTCAACAACTGGGTCATCTATGACCTCCTCTTCTATCTCATGTGCAACTTCGTCTGTGTCACCGTGTAAGCCGGTGGTATAGTGTTCGTGACGGGGCACAATAGTCTCATCAGGGTCAGATTCTGGATCAGTACACTGCGAGGGCAATGTTCTGGTCTGAGTCAATGGAACAGCATAGTAATCTGGCTGTGGCTGTGCATCTGTGCACTCCATGTCCGATTCAACTTGTAATGGGCATGGCCTGTTACCTATTTCACTTTCTAACCCAGGAACGGTATGTGTAAAGAGCTCCATGGAGTAACCCGTTGTGTCGCCTGACGCATCCTTCTCTGTTGTTCTTGGTGAAGAAGACAAGGAAGCGACTTGTCCCTGACCGTGAATATCCACTGACGACGCGCTGCTTTTACATTTAGCAGTTTCAGAAGAGGAGGCGAAAGAGCTAGAGGCAGAGTCAGCAAGGAAAGCCAAAACTTGTTCTTGCTGCTCTGGCTTTAAAAGCGGTTTTCCTACTCCCAGAAAAGGGAGCGTTCGAGGCCTTGTGTAGCCAGATGACGAAGCTGGCTCAACAACTCGAGACTTAGGTGCTATATTGCTTTTCCCACGACCACCTAATGCTCCACCACCACTACCATCATTACCAGCTGGCAATGACCGCCCACGGCCACGACCTCTTCCACCAGACTTCCTCATTGTTTGAAAAACGTAACCAAACTAACGGTATTTGTTATTGTAAAACCAGTTACAAGGTGAACTCAAACTTCTGTTGGATTCATATATCCCTTTATAGGTGGGTGAGACTGCAGGGAAAATCAGGCCCAATGTATAACAGCACACAGCTTCAGTGGCAGACAGATATGCAGATGCACACACTGCCAATAACAATCTCCCCCTTTTTATTTTTTCTGGGAGAATATTGAAGAAATGTGGCCCACTCTCATACAGTATATGTTCTGTGGCATAAAATGAAAGACAGATGCCACACACACGACTGGCACTGAGGCAGAATTGCCAATCTTAATCTCCCACTATTTTTTTTCCTGGGAGAATTGTCAAAAAATCTGGCCCAGTGTTACACACTAGGTTTTATGTGGCACAAAATGAGAGACAGATGGCACACACAGGACTGGCACTGAGGCAGAAATACCAATCTTAATCTCCCACTATTTTTTTTTCTGGGAGAATTGTCAGATCTGGCCCAGTATTACACACTAGGTTTTCTGTGGAACAAAATGAGAGACAGATGCCACACACAGGACTGGCACAGAGGCAGAAATGCCAATCTTAATCTCCCACTTCTTTTACTTTATTGTGGGAGAATTGTCAAGAAATCAGGCCCAGTGTTACACACTAGGTTTTCTGTGGCACAAAATGAGAGACAGATGCCACACACAGGACTGGCACTGAGGCAGAATTGCCAATCTTAATCTCCCACTATTTTTTTTTCTGGGAGAATTGTCAAGAAATCTGGCCCAGTGTTACACACTAGTTTTTCTGTGGCACAAAATGAGAGACAGATGCCACACACAGGACTGGCACTGAGGCAGAAATGCCAATCTTAATCTCCCACTTGTTTTACTTTATTGTGGGAGAATTGTCAAGAAATCAGGCCCAGTGTTACACACTAGGTTTTCTGTGGCACAAAATGAGAGACAGATGCCACACACAGGACTGGCACTGAGGCACTATTGCCAATCTTAATCTCCCACTATTTTTTTTTCCTGGGAGAATTGTCAAAAAATCTGGCCCAGTAATACAGACTAGGTTTTCTGTGGCACAAAATGAGAGACAGATGGCACACACAGGACTGGCACTGAGGCAGAAATGCCAATCTTAATCTTCCACTATTTTTTTTCTGGGAGAATTGTCAAAAAATCTGGCCCAGTATTACAGACTAGGTTTTCTGTGGAACAAAATGAGAGACAGATGCCAACCACACGACTGGCACAGAGGCAGAAATGCCAATCTTAATCTCCCACTTCTTTTACTTTACTTTGGGAGAATTGTCAAGAAATCAGGCCCAGTGTTACACACTAGGTTTTCTGTGGCACAAAATGAGAGACAGATGCCACACACAGGACTGGCACTGAGGCAGAATTGCCAATCTTAATCTCCCACTATTTTTTTCTGGGAGAATTGTCAAAAAATCTGGCCCAGTGTTACACACTAGGTTTTCTGTGGCACAAAATGAGAGACAGATGCCACACACAGGACTGGCACTGAGGCAGAAATGCCAATCTTAATCTCCCACTTGTTTTACTTTATTGTGGGAGAATTGTCAAGAAATCAGGCCCAGTGTTACACACTAGGTTTTCTGTGGCACAAAATGAGAGACAGATGCCACACACACGACTGGCACTGAGGCAGAATTGCCAATCTTAATCTCCCACTATTTTTTTTTTCCTGGGAGAATTGTCAAAAAATCTGGCCCAGTGTTACACACTAGGTTTTATGTGGCACAAAATGAGAGACAGATGGCACACACACAGGACTGGCACTGAGGCAGAAATGCCAATCTTAATCTCCCACTATTTTTTTCTTCTGGGAGAATTGTCAAAAAATCTGGCACAGTGTTACACACTAGGTTTTCTGTGGCACAAAATGAGAGACAGATGGCACACACACCACTGGCACAGAGGCAGAATGGCCAATCTTAATCTCCCACTATTTTATTCTTTTCCTGGGAGACTTGTGAAAAAATTTGGCCCAGTGTTACACACTAGGTTTTCTGTGGCACAAAATGAGAGACAGATGGCACACACAGGACTGGCACTGAGGCAGAAATGCCAATCTTAATCTCCCACTATTTTTTTTTTATTTATGGGAGAATTGGCAAGAAATCAGGCCCACTGTTAGACTGTATGTTTTCTGTGCCAGAAAATGAGACACAGATGCCCCACACAGGACTGCCACTGATGCAGATTTGCCAATTTTAATCTGCACCTTTTTTTTTTTCTTCAGGGAGACTAGTGAATAAATCTGGGCCACTGTATTAGAGTATATTATCTGTGGCAGAAAGTGGCTTGAAGAGATATAACGAAAAAAAAAAAGAGACTGTACTATAATTACTATCTCCCTGCAGTAATCTCAGCAAAGTATGGCAGGCAGCAATAACAAGGAGTGGACTGCTGCACAAAAAAGTCAAAAGTGTGGACAAACAAACAAGATAGCTGTGCAAAAAAGAAGGAGCAACAGGATTTGTGCTTTGAAAAAAGCAGTTGGCTTGCACAGCGGCGTACAAACAGCAATGCAGCTATCAGGGAGCCTTCTAGGGCAGCCCAATGAGCTACAGCACTGAGGAAAAAAATGTAGCCTCCACTGTTTCTGCAAACAAAAGGTGGTGTTGGACAGTGGAAATCGCTACAGCACAAGCGGTTTGGGGGTTAATGTACCCTGCCTAACACTATCCCTGCTTCTGACGAAGCAGCATCAACCTCTCCCTATGCTCAGATCAGCAGCAGTAAGATGGCGGTCGGCAGGAACGCCCCTTTATAGCCCCTGTGACGCCGCAGAAATCAAGCCAATCACTGCCATGCCCTACTCTAAGATGGTGGGGACCAGGAACTATGTCATCACGCTGCCCACACTCTGCGTCCACCTTCATTGGCTTAGAAATGGCGCTGAACGCGTCATCGAAACGCGGCTTTGGCGCGAAGGTCGCCGACAGCGTGGCCGACTACACACAGGGATTGGTTCAGGTTTCATGAAACCCGAGTTTGCCAAAAGTCGGTGACCGATCCGTTTCGCTTGGGGATTTAGTTTTCATTGTGGCAGCTGAATGATTTACAGCTACTAGCCAGGCTGAGTACATGTGGGGGTTGCCTGGTTGCTAGGGAATCCCCACCTGTAATCAAGCAGGCTAGTAGCTGTAAATCATTCAGCTGCTGCGATGAAAACTAAATCTCCGAGCAGTCATAAATACTCGGAGGTAACCCGAGCATGCTCGGGAAAACCCGAGCAACGAGAACACTCGCTCATCACTACCTGTTACGCTTGGGAAAATAAAAAACTGGGGGAGAAAAGATAATATTTGTGGAAAAAAATAAGACTTTTTATTTTTACGGCTCTTTGTTATAAACTTCTGTGAAGCACTTGGGGGATCAAAGTGCTCACCACACATCTATGTAGGTATGTTCCTTAGGGGGGGTCTAGTTTCCAAAATGGTGTCACTTGTGGATGGTTTCTCCTGTTTAGGCACATCAGGGGCTCTCCAAACGCGACATGGTGTCCGATCTCAATTCCAGCCAATTTTGCATTGAAAAGTCAAACAGCACTCCTTCCCTTCTGAGCTCTGCCATGCACTCAAACAGTGGTTTACTCATATGGGGTATAAGCGTGCTCAGGACAAATTGCACAACAACTTTTGTGGTCCAATTTCTCCTGTTACCTTTGGTAAAATAATAAAATTTGGATCTGAATTACATTTTTTGTGAAAAAAGGTAAATGTTCATTTTTTTTAAACAATCCAAAAATTCTTGTGAAGCACCAGAAGGGTTAATAAATATCTTGAATGTGGTTTTGAGCACAAGGGCATAAAAATTCAAAGTTTAAAAATTGCAACATTTTCCAAATTTTCACCAAATTTTTATTTTTTACACAAATAAGCGCAAGTTATATCGAAGAATTTTTACCACTAACGTGAAGTACAATATGTCAGGAAGAAACACTCTCAGAGTCAACAAGATCCATTGAAGCGTTCCAGAGTTATTACCTCATAAAGGGACAGTGGTCAGAATTGTAAAAATTGGCCCGGTCATTAACGTGCAAACCATCCTCGGGGGTTAAGGGGTTAAGAACCAGTCCAGAATCAATAAAGTTCCCGACAGGCCCACAGTCAATGAAAGCAAGTGCAGATAATCACAGGTTCTGAAAACATAGCTCCACATTCAACATTACTTTATCTGAGGAGTAAAAAGGTACCTGGAAGACAGGGTAAGCTACTTGATAATAATCCAGACTTAGGCATCTCCCGATGGCTTGATTGCTTGAGGGCGAATTGAGCAGTCCTTGAGTGCAACCACAGTAGAGGCTGAGTCCGAGATCACGCTGACGTTTTCTCTCCATGGTCTGAGAGCTAGTTGCTCCAACCTTCATTGGTTGCATCTCAGGTAAGGAAACAGACTCATGAAGAATGTCCGAAATCCCCTGTCGCTCATCGCGTCTCTCTCTCGAATTCTATGATCCATGATCGATACAAATGGCCCGAGCCATGGCCTGCCCCAAAGAACAGGGTGGAGTATGCAAAGAATCCTTAAGAGTATCCATAAGGTTACTGTGAAATTGACACCTGAGAGCAGAATTATTTCACAGAACCTCAGAGGACAATTGCCGGAACTTTGAACAATAATCCTCAGTGGTGCAGCCCCCCTGCGTCAAGTTTCTGATCTTAGCCTTCACAGCCTGGACCCTGTCAGATTTGTCATAGATCATCCCTATGGCGTCAAAAAAGCTTCAAGAGAAGACCGTTCTGGGGCTAGTGGAGATAAAGAGAATGCCCAAGTCTGAGGACCCCAGCGCAGTAGGGACATGTTTATTCCCACCCGCTGATACTCATCCCAATAAGACTGGGGTTGTAGTGTAAAAATATTATTTACAGCTTTCCCTGAATACCCTACTCTGATCCTTCTCTGCCAAAAATCAAATAAAAAGAAAAGGTGTGAAATTTACTATGAAAATCTGCAAATATGCTGAAATGCTTCAAATTTTAAAATCCAACTCACAGATCAATTTGTTCAAACCTTATCGTCATGGCTGGTCCTGTAATCCCTTACTTATTTTCCAGACAAATAACATGGATAATCATTTTGTCCCATGGATGAACCATAAAGACCACAATAGTGGGACATATGTGGCTTCCATGCCACTGGTTGGAGAATGGTGGCTTATGTCTAGGACCAAGTAGATGTGGTATACGATTTTCAATCTAGAACATTCTCCGTCTTTTGTAATAAATATTACCTCACCTTCTTCACAGAACTTTAAGAGGTTGACCTGATATAAAATATTTATTTAATTATATAATGCACAACAAAATAAGTTCTCTGTTTGAGTCAATAAAAAATGCTCCTGTATCTTGGTGTGGCTCTTACATTGTTTATTTAAGGCAAGGCTCACATTAATACAGTGCTCTCTACTGAGCAATACATCAGGGTTCCCATTGGAATACGCTTTTTTAGTGATTCCAACAGAAACTCTGGCATAGTGCTCAGTAAAGAGCATTTTATTTATGAGAACCTATCCTAATGTGTACAGATCTAGTAATTAGAAGCTGTTTCGAGTTTCTGAATTGGATTTTCTGGTCTACATACAGCAAGAATCACTGACCATGAACAAGAAGATCAAGGAGGTCGAGCTGCGACACTGACCATGTGTGGCCACCAGCACTTGGCACATTAGGTGGACATCATCATAGAACATGATGCCATGCTAATTGACAGCTGGCTCCCCATTGTCTAAGGCCCCTATCACAAGTGTAGACCCATTCAAGTGAATGGGTATGCGCAAAACACATTGACATGTCTGTTTTTTTATCAGCAGCACGGGCCTCAAAACTTCCTGCACATGTGCACACTGATGACATACGAATGTGACACCTACTGGCGCCTGGGAGCCAGTGGTACTGCTCATGCTGATCCCCGGCACTGGCTCTGGAGGCCGCACTCATCATTGTCCCCTGCTCATGCTGAGATTATCGTGAGCAGGGGATAATGTTGAGAGTTGTATTCATCCCCCACTGTCTACATTGAGTGTAAAATTAAGAACAAAATAAAAATATACATTATACTCAAATTAATGCCTAATCCCCTGAAGCCATTATCCAACAATATTTCTCACATGTCCGAAGGTGAAAGAATCCATATGGTCACGCACCGTAATCCATCTGTGCAACATTTGCTCATCAGCCACCTGTTGTGAATTCTGCTCTTGGGCTCCCTCCGGTGGTTATGAGTGGTAGTGCTGCTGTCTTTGGATCGCAGCATTTATCAGGTGTGTCCACTTGTTGCAATTTGGACTGGACTATTTAGTCTTGCTTGATTCTTTAGTCAGTGCCAGTTGTCCATTGTTTTTGGAGGATTCACATTCCTACCTGGTCTCTCTTGTTTTGCTGTTCATTTCAACAAAGATAAGTTCTGGCTTTGTTTTGCTGTCCACATGCTGTGGACCTTATAGTTCAGTGCATTTTCATGTTTTGTCTTTTCCAGCTTGGTCTGTGTAAGGATTTTTTCAGCCAAGCTGTATCTCTGGAGATGCAGATATTCCCTCCATGTCTTTAGTCTGATGTGGAGATTTTGTATTTTCTGTGGTGGATATTTTCTAGTGTTTTAATACTGACCGCATAGTACTCTGTCCTATCCTTCCTTTTTAGCTAGAATGGCCTCCTTTGCTAAATCCTGATTTCAGTCTGCGTATGTCATTTCCCTCTCCTCTCACAGTCAATATTTGTGGGGGGCTGTCTATCCTTTGGGGATTTTCTCTGAGGCAAGATAGTTTTCCCGTTTCTATCTTTAGGGGAAGTTAGTCCTTAGGCTGTGTCGAGGTGTCTAGGGAGTGTTAGGTACATCCCACGGCTTCTTCTAGTTGCGGTGCTAAGTTCAGGGTCTGCGGTCAGTACATCTCATGCTGCTCCTAGGCCACCAGTTCATAACAGCCACCGTTCATGCTGAAGAGCAAGGTAGAATGACTCACTGCAGCCAGAGAGGACCCGTGAACTGCGCTGACCTCAGTGAGATCAACACAGTTCACCATGAGTTTCAGGGAGAGCAGGCAACAATCATGTGAGCTGTCTTCAGCACTCGGCGCTTGAGAACAGCGCAAACTGTGTCGACTTTTTTCAGGCCCAGTACATGTGATACTGATGCAGCACATGGGCGGCACACATTTGCCACACGTATGAAACACACAGACACATGGACCCAGATATCTCTGGTACAGGTTTTTCCAGTACCGGAAATATCAAGACATGTGAAGGAGGACTAACTGCAGGAGCCAACTGTTCATCAGCATAACATTTCGATAGAGCAGCCCGAAAGAGGAAGAGCTGGTCTTTGGATGATGAGCAGCTGCATCACTGGCAGGAGAGGTCAATGACCAGTCTCTGCTGGTGCCATGTAGAACAGGCAGCTAGTTAGCAAATACCTATCTGTTTTGTTTTGTTTTTACTATGAGCCAAAAAGCTAAGTCCTCGATAAACTCATTAACTATTTGGAAAAATTATGATTATTCAATGGTACAGTGTTCTGGCTTAGATTATTTTTATGTTTCACTGCTTGTATTTTTCTTTTTACCACTACCGTTTTTATATATAAGACTTTGGAAAAAAACTCTCAAATAAAACATTGCTTACATTCATTTGCAAAAGTATTGCAGTGCTGCACTAGAATTATTTCTTACACAAAGATAAGCTTCAGTTGGACTGTAAAAGCACATCTTTTTTTAAGTAAAACCAATTTCATTTACAACTATTGTTATAAACTCTTGGCCTTTTTGGGGGGTTGAATAAAATATGCTATATTTATGTACTGACATGTATTATCATTTACTTAAGCAACAGAGCATTTCAAGGAGAGCGATTGTTTGCACAATAGTGACCTGGGACTTCATGACCTCGTCATAAAGTCGTTAGCAGCAAAAGAAATGCTATATAATTTCTATTAATTCGCTGATGTGCCAAATTTGCTGGTATAAAGGAATACAAATCGAATACTTCTATAGAAAGTGACAAATTTTAACAATATGGAAATAATACATAAAAGACATTATTAACCCCTTTACCGTCTCGGAAGTATTCATATGTCCCTGTGGCCTGGTACTTACCGACCTAGGAAGTATGGATACGTCCAGGCGATTTTGCACGCACAAACACTGTGTGCACACGATCGCCGCCGGGTGTCAGCAGATTCTGACAGCTAACACCCCGCACTCAGTGCCAGTAGCATGCACTCATGGCACTCTAACGCACTACATGCTGCGATCGAATTCGATTGCAGCATTTCGGGAGCAGGCAGAAGTAAGAAAGCCCCTCTGCCCTTAGATCGATGACCAAGTCACTGGGGCAGGATCATTGCCATGGTGACCCGATGTCATCTTAACAACATCCGGGTCACCAGGCACTAGGAAGTTAGTTAGATCATGATCTAACTTACTTGTGTCTGCAGCACTGACCGGCTAAAGGTATAGTAATGCTCCTGCATTGCTATACCTTATAACTACGATCAGCCTGCAGAAAGTGAAAGTGCAATAGTGGGTGTCACAACTCTGTTGTCGGGTGACAAAGGACCAGGGGCTCCATATCCGTCGCTAACACTAGGTAGTGCCCTAGCTCGCTCTGTTCCCCAGATTACTTCTGAAGGTGAAGATGCCGGGGCCATGTACCTTGCCTTATCCCCGGACTCCGCCCTCCATCTGTACCTTTCCCCCACCCAGGGAAGAGGGGAGCAGTTGTGCACCATACTACACCTACCAGACGAACAAGGTAACACAAACAGGGGAAATGAAAACACCAGGCATACAAAAATACACTCACATATAACAGAGGAATGCATCGGGGAGTGAGGATGGAGTAAAACCACAGTAAGAGAAGGAAAGGGAATTATCACACTTACTAAACTAAGCAACAGTCACAGATAAGCCCAACAATAGCCTTCTCATATAACCACAAAACTACAATCCTTCCAGCCATACAACATAAGCTAACTCTGATGATGTGTGCCAGTCAGGACCCAGATTATATAGGGGATAGTAGTGGCTAACAGTGCTAAGCTGAGAGCCCTAACTCCCAGAGCTCCCAACATGGCCGATTAGCCCCTGTACTGCCAAAAGAAATTTAAACCGTTTAAAAAGAAGGTGAAGTGTTTCTTTTCAGGAGTAGGAGCATGACAGGCTCCTCTCTGTCACGATAACCCCGTGATAGTAAGAATAAATACAAAAGTTTGATGAAAGCAAAGCAAAAAAACAGTGCTTTATCATAATACCGCCAAACAAAAAGTGGAATAAAACTGTTAAGCACATCAGGGGCTCTCCAAACAGCAAATTTTACATTTAAAAAGTGAAATGATGCTCCTTCCCTTCTGAGCCTTGCCATGTGCCCAAACAGGAGATTTTCCCCACATATGTGGTATCGGTATTGCTCAGGACAAATTACACAAGAAAATTTTTGTGAAAGGAAAGTAACTGTTTAGTTTTTACTTCCACATTCCAAAAATTCCAGTGACGCACCTGAAGAGTTAATAAACTTCATGAATGTGGTTTTGAGTACAATGAGAGGTGCAGTGGTGTCATTTTGGGGTATTTTCTGTCATATAGCCCCCTCCAAATCACTTTAAATGTGAGGTGGTCCCTAAACAAATGGTTTTGCTAATTTTAACAGTTAAAATGTCCTAACTAAAAAAAAAAGGAAGTTTCCAAAATAGTATCAATATCAACCAAACCAAAAGAGCATTTAAGACACCATATAGTGTCATTGCGTGTATTACTGGACCAGACAAAACAGACACTCTCCTAGATCTACAAACTATAGGAGACATAGAGTACAGAATCCAAGCGTAAAAAGTAACAAATTTATTCAGACAAATGTGTAAAATTTAACAATAATATTCATAATAGCAAAAGGCAATGGACAAATGGTGCACAGTGTCAAAAGAAACCATTGCACTGTTCCACACTTAAAATATCTTGCGGAAGGTAGAGATCGGTGCATTCCTTATGGTGATAAACATCAAATTGTTAACACTGGTTACCTGGCAATAATCAAGGGACCAGAGTGGTCAATATATACACTAGTATAGTGTGCCCATATCGGGGAAATATTCACATAGTCAAGTATTTATACCGTGATATGTAGAGTATATGTGAACAATCCCACCGATATTTGCACAACAGGTTTAAGCCAATACAAATGTAGATGCACAAAAAATCTCACCCATAGTAGCCTGTGTGCGCCTCACGTAGTGCAATGGAAGACAGCCTAAATGCGCGTTTCGCATGGGCTTCCTCGGGGAAAAATAGTGCTGAGGTAAAGTAGACATGTGGGAAATGGTGTTCATTAACTATTTGGTGAGAAATGACTCTCTGATTTAAGGGCATAAAAATTAAAAGTTTGAAAATTGCAAAATTTCTGTAATTTCTGTTTTTTTTCACAAATAAATGCAAATCATGTCAAAGAAATTTTACCACTATCATGAAGTGCAGTATGTCACGAGAAAACAGTCTCAGAATCAGTTGGATCAGTGGGATTCATTGAAGCTTTCCAGAGTTATGACTTCATAAAGTGACAGTGGTCAGAATTGTAAAAGTTGGCATTTTCAGGAAGGTGAAAACAGGCTTCGGGGCGAAGAGATTAATAAAGCGCATATTTCTTCGGGGGTTGTTCGATATGCTAGACATATTGTGAGGATTAACTGTGGAGACTTTAGAGTGGATCCACTGGACCGTGACAACGAACCTCCCACGGGCGAGCTGACCAAGTGAACCACCCCCTATACAGGGAGCGTTAGGGGCAGGCCCGAGGGAGACTATCGCCACGGCAGCTGGTAAGGAGGGACGGACAAAAAGGCAACTAATTGGGATCTGTAAGGAGTAACGAGGAGACAGGAACAGGGAAGGCGTGGGAATACGGACTGGACGGAGAGAACGAGCAGGAAGGCAAGACGTGGGAGCAGGAACCAGACGTAGGACACGGGCAGACAGGCTGGAGACTGGAACACAAATGACCATCAGGCACCACCGAGAGGAAGAGGCGGCCTGATAAGGAGAGCGAAAGCATAGAACAAAATAGAAGAGAAAATCCAGCTTCCAAAAATATCCAATTTATTAAAGTTAAAATCCAAGGTCCAAAAACATGGTTCACAGGAGAGGAGATAGCAGCATGCTACGCGTTTCGAACACTAGGTTCTTTTTCAAAGCTGCCTACTATGCACCAGAATGAGGTTTAAATAGCAACTGTGACCAATCACAGTGAATTAATCCACACCTGATACATCAGTAATTATATACAATAAAAACGCAATAATATTGCAAAAGAGAAAAACAAAGAAAATATATAATACAGACATATAAAAAACATATAATATAACTAAACAACATTGATCTCTCAGTAATGAAACATGATTTCCTTGCGAGCATTTAAACCCATGGGATAGCAAGTGTTAAGGCAAAACATCCATTAGGCTTCACGCGTCATTAAGCGTCTTTTCAGATCTCCTCCTCTGGCTGTTATCAGAAGCTTTTCAATGCCGACAACCCGAAGGAATGCAGTATCTCTTTGATGACTGATAATAAAATGCTTAGAGGCGTGAGACATAGAGCGATTATTATTAGTAGAAACAACAATGTCAGTGATATGTTCAGAAATACGCGTCTTTAACATGCGAATAGTGCAACCTATATAACTTAAATTACATTTAATGCATGTTATCATATAAACTACATTCTTACTATTGCAGTTGATAAATTGCTGAATTTTATGTTCTTGTCTGTTACTGCTATCAGTAAAAGAATGCATAACAATGGAATGCGCACATGTGCGACATTTAGAAGCACCACAATGATAAAAGCCTTTATGATGTAACCATGTGTGGGAGACCTTGCTAGATTTAAATAGGCTGGGTGAAAGAATATCAGACAAAGTGGTAGCCTTTTTTGCAATCACCTGACAGCCTGAAGACAGAATTTTGGAGAGAATATCATCCTCATAAAGAATAGGAATGTTTTTCAAAATAAGAGATTTGATGTTATTGTATTGAGGACTGTATTTAATGGAGCAGAAATTTTTTTGGTTTTGATGCAATTTACTCTTATTTTTAGATAACAGCATGTCACTGCGTTTTTTATGTTGTACTATATTTTTGGCTCTATCCAGAGACCAATTAGAGTAGCCTCTTTTTTTCTAATTTTTTACAACACAAATCAGTCTCTTGCTTTAAAATGCTAGCATCACTACAATTTCTGGTTATTCTAGTCAGCTCACCCACTGGTATAGACTTTATTGTATGTCCAGGATGACTGCTGGACGCATGTAAAATACTATTACCAGATAAAGGTTTATGAAATGTGGAAGTGGCAATACCAGAGCCAACAGTACTATGCAGCATCAAGTCCAAAAAGGAAATCATGTGTGAATTATGGCTGCATGTAAAACAAAGATTAAATTCATTAGAATTGAGATAACTGAGGAACTCCGGTATGGTAGATTCATCGCCACTCCATATGAGGAGCAAATCATCGATATATCTACCATACCAGAATATGTCCATCAAAAATGGATTACGATCCGAATAAAGAAATAATTCCTCCCAATATGACATTACCAAATTAGCAAAGGATGGTGAATGTTTGCCTCCCATAGAAACTCCTTTACATTGGAGAAAAAACTGCTGATCAAAGAAAAAATAATTGTGAGTCAAAGCATACCTTCCGGGTCAGAGTCCACAGAGCGGCGCAGAAGGCACGGCCAGGATCAAAGAGAGATGTGTGCGCGTGCGCCGTAGAAACCAGAGCGCGCGCACCCGAGGAGGAGCAGGAGCTGAGCACGCAGGAAGAACAGAAGACCGGTAGCGAGCAGGGACATGCCGGGACGCCGCAGCGAGGTAAGTATGAGACACATGCGGCGAGGCCGGCGGGAACATAACACATATCCAACGGTTTAACAGCTACAGTAGCTATGGATCCATTACCCTTTTCACATCTCCTTTTTTTTGTCCACCAACAAAAACAGACATATTCTACTTTTATCCATGTTGTTGTCCAAATTCAATTCAAGCTCAATTAACTAAATTTGTCTGTAAAAGAAATGGATAGAGTGTAGTGTGACATCATCCGTGTGCTGAGCTGTCCATTTTTCTCTGAGTAGTTGATAGAAGCTTTGAATTCTTTTCCTTACACAATAAAAACTGACACACAGACCAAAAATTAATAAAGCACACCTGCAGAAAGGTATTCGTCCGAGAAAAATCTGACATGTGAAAAGTGAAAACAGATTAAAATTGTCTCAAAACATGTTAAAGAAATTTCCTACTACTAAAAAATACACTTATCATTCCTCTTGTTTAAAACCTTTAAAAGAAAAACACTTATACTCACCTCCTGTTTCAGCATAGTATCAGCGGTGTTGGCACTAGAGATGAGCGGTGTTCGAGTCGAACTGTTCACCAATTTCAAATTCGAGCTGTTTTGGGCGGTGTTTGAGTCGTTCGACGAACCCGAACAATTTGCTTAAAATTCGGCTGTTCGAGTTTCTGTTCGATAACTGTCCGTTCATCAAAAGCCTAGCTTGATTTGCACATTAAAACTGTTTATCATTGTTAATAGACTGTTTCAGTGTATAGTGGGCGGGGGGGATAGGTCTGTGCTGAAATAACGCTGATCTCCATTTTTTTTTTCTTTCCCGCATTTACTGTGGGGCGGTGCAGTCTCTCAGCCTATCAGCAGTGCACACACACACAGCAATGTGCCTGTGATGCACACAAGCAAGGGCACGTGTCATTGGCTGTGTATGTCACATGTCCTTGCCCTATAACAACCAGCCATTTGCCCCATCGCCACCATTTCCTCACTGCTGCAGCTTAGTGTTAGACGGCACCGCTGCTGCTGTGGGCGCTATACAGACTAAGAGTGTTTGTTTGGAGCGAATTGTCAGATAGATAGGTTTAGGGAGTCGGAAGGAGTCGGGACTAGTTGTAATATCAGCCCTTTTCAGGGTAGGTACCGTAGGTTACAGCAGTTCATAGCACTGTTTGCCAGGCAGGTCTGTGCCAGTGCTGTGCAAGTGTTTGTCACAGCATTTGGTGCAATCTAGCTCAGCCAATCCTTTTGGGCTAGTAGCATTGTCTGATAGTCATCTGAGTAGCCTGCCTGTGAAGCTAGCTACACCGCCTGTGTAGCTAGCTTCACCGCCTGTATATCTCAATTTTTACTGCATCTAACCCAGTTAATAGTTTAGGGCCTAGGAGCAGTGTCTTCACGGCAGCAGAGTAGCTCCCTGTGAAACTAGCTATACCGCCTGCGTATCTCAATTTTCACTGCATCTAATCCAGTTGATAGTTTCGAGCCTAGGAGCAGTGTCTGCACGTCAGCAAAGTAGCCTGCCTGTGAAACTAACTATATCGCCTGTGTATCTCTGTTTTCACTTCATCTAATCCAGTTAATAGTTTAGGGCCTAGGAACAGTGTCTGCACGTCAGCAGAGTAGCCCGCCTGTGAAACTAACTACACTGCCTGTGTATCTCTATTTTCACTGCATCTAATACAGTTGATAGTTTAGGGCCTGGGAGCAGTGTCTGCACGTCAGCAGAGTAGCCCGCCTGTGAAACAAACTATACCGCCTGTGTATCTCAATTTTCACTGCATCTAATCCAGTTGATAGTTTTGGGCCTAGGAGCAGTGTCTGCATGTCAGCAGAGTAGCCCACCTGGGAAACAAACTATACCACCTGTGTATCTCAATTTTCACTGCATCTAATCCAGTTGATAGTTTTGGGCCTAGGAGCAGTGTCTGCACATCAGCAGAGTGGCCCACCTGTGAAACAAACTATACCGCCTGTGTATCTCTATTTTCACTGCATCTAATACAATTGATAGTTTTGGGCCTAGGAGCAGTGTCTGTACGTCAGCAGAATAGCCCGCCAGTGAAAAAAACTATACCGCCTGTGTATCTCAAAGTTCACTGCATCTAATCCAGTTGATAGTTTTGGGCCTAGGAGCAGTGTCTGCATGTCAGCAGAATAGCCCGCCTGTGAAACAAACTATACTGCGACTGCATCTCTATTTTCACTGCAACTAATCCAGTTAATAGTTTAGGGCCTAGGAGCGTTGTTTTCACGTCAGCAGAGAAGCCCGCCTATGAAACTAACTACACCGCCTGTGTATCTCTATTTTCACTGCATCTAATCCAGTTAATAGTTTAGGGCCTAGGAGCAGTGTCTGCACGTCAGCAGAGTAGCCCGCCTGTGAAACAAACTATACCGCCTGTGTATCTCAATTTTCACTGCATCTTATCCAGTTGATAGTTTTGGGCCTAGGAGCAGTGTCTGCACGTCAGCAGAGTAGCCCGCCTGTGAAACAAACTATACCGCCTGTGTATCTCAATTTTCACTGCATCTAATCCAGTTGATAGTTTTGGGCCTAGGAGCAGTGTCTGCACGTCAGCAGAGTAGCCCGCCTGTGAAACTAACTACACCACCTGTGTATCTCAATTTTCACGGCATCTAATTCAGTTGATAGTTTTGGGCCTAGGAGCAGTGTCTGCACGTCAGCAGAGTAGCCCGCCTGTGAAACAAACTTTGGTTGTCACCCCAATCGCACTTGCTTCCTCACAGCTCCCAAGTCTCCAGCTGCCCATCTGAGCATGGGGTAACACACATGGTTGAGTCTGTAGAGCTGTTTATGCATACTATAGCCTGGGAATCAGAGGTCTGCTCCAGAGCTTCTGTGAATCCAGACGAGGAAATGATCTGCACTGATGCCCAGAATCTTTGTGAGTCGGATCTAGGCCCAGATGAAGAAGGTTCTGAGCATAATGTAGACCCTCATTCATAAACTGTAAATCCTGTTGCTGGAGACAATGAGGAAGATGATGATGAGACTGAGATGCCTGATTGGAACGAAAACTTGACTTTTCGGGCGGGGCAGGAAGAGGTTGGCTCTGAGGACGACGGGTGTGAGAACACACAGTATGATGATGACAAGGTTGTATACCCCACTTACTGTCAACCCCCAGTCCGCCAGTCCATGAGGTCAGCAGAGGAGGTGGAGGAGGATGCTAGTGACGAGTCTCATGATGAGGTAGCGGTGCACCTTCCTGGACAGAGACAGAGTACAGGAAGCACATGAACAACTGCATCCTCAACCACAACTGTGCCTCAGACCAGAAGTCGTGGTGGCTCTTCAGGTCGCACGGGCTCTAAGCCTTGCATAGCCTGGGCATTTTTTGACATCGCAAAGGATGACCCAACTCATGTTGTCTGTAAGATTTGTCAACAAAATCTCAGTAGAGGCCAAAAAATCACTAGCTTGAGTACTTCATGCATGAACCGTCACATGGATATGGGCATAAGTTGCAGTGGGAAGCTCACTGTGCTACAATGCGGCCTAGTGGGCTGGGTCAACCACCGTCTGCCCCATCAAGTGCATCCGTGTCCTCTTCATCCTCTGTGACTGTGGGTACAGCAGTCGCACATGGTTTTGGAGGCAGACCTTTCACCTTTTTACCCGCAACAGCCAGTGTGATTGGCAGGTCGTCAGGACATTTGCAAGTGGAAACACCTGCTGCTGTTGAGCGCTCTCCGACATCAACACCACCTTTTGATCAAGGCAACATAACATCTCCGCCTGCACCTTCCTCACAGACCAGCAGTTTGCCGGGGACACTCTACTCAACTCCGTCTAAGCATGGCAGCCAGCCCTCAGTCCCTCAGATGTGGACAAGTAAAATACCATTTCCTCCTAGCCATGACAAAGCTAAGAGGTTGAATTTCTCCATCTGCAAGCTGTTGGCTACAGAAATGCTGCCTTTCCGCCTGGTGGACACAGAGGATTTTCGTGACCTTATGTCCATCGCAGTGCCCCGTACCAGATGCCCAGTCGCCACTACTTCTCAAAGAAAGCTGTGCCTGCGCTACACCAGCATGTCACACAGAACATCACCGCTTCCTTGAGAAGCTCTGTGTGTGACAGGGTGCATTTCACCACAGACACTTGGATGAGTAGACATGGACAGGGGCGTTACATGTCGGTGACTGGGCACTGGGTAACTATGGTGACATCAGGAGAAGGGGCTGCTGTCCAAGTTTTGCCATCCCCACGAGTTGCTCATCGATCCTCTGTATCTAGAAGTTCCTCCACTGCTTCTGCCTCCTCAACCTCCTCTCGGTCCTCCACCTGCACCCAAAGCCTTTCTGGTAAAGCCACCCGCGTTGTAACTGTGCAGAAGGAATCCTGCACACCCCCTTACTATGCTGTCACCAGGGCTCAACGGCATCAGGCAGTGTTTACCTTGAAATGTCTGGGAAATGTGAGTCACACAGCTGAGGAGTTGTCGTTAACTCTGGAGACCAAGTACCATCAATGGTTGTCTCCACTCAACCTGCAGCCAGGCAAGGCTGTGTGCGACAATGCTGCAAACCTGGGTGCGGCCCTTCGCCGGGGCAATGTCACACACGTGCCTTGTATGGCTCACATTTTGAACGTGGTTGTCCAGCAATTTTTACACCACTATCCCGGACTAGATCGGCTTCTGCAGAGGGCACGGTCTCTGTGTGCTCACTTCCGCCATTTGCATCCCGCAGCTCGACGACTTGCATCTCTACAGAAGTCATTGGGCCTGCCAGTTCACCGGCTAAAATGTGATGTGCCCACACGGTGGAATTCAACTCTGCACATGTTGCAGCAACTGTGGCAGCACCGACGAGCCCTGGTGCAATACGTTATGACGTATAGCCTTGGCCAACGAGATCAAGAGGTGGGGTAAATCACGCTGCAGGAGTGGTCTCAGATCAGGGACCTATGCACCCTTCTGCACAGTTTTGAAATAGCAACGAAGATGTTTAGTGCTGACGATGCCATTATCAGCATGACCATTCCGGTGATTTACATGTTGGAGCACACCTTACACAGTGTTCGGAGTCAGGTGGTGGAACAAGAGGAGGAGGAGGAACAGGAGGAGTCGTATGTGGCAGCACCAAGGCGGCTGGCATTGGAGACTGGGGGAGAGGGATTACCTGGTAGCAGCCAAACTGCGCATGGTAGCAGCCAAACTGTTGAGGAAGGTGCTGGAGGCAAGAAAGAAGTGGAGGATGAACTGGCGCTGGCCATGGAAGACTCATCAGATGAGGGAGACCTTGATCAAATTTCTGTTGTGCGAGGTTGGGGGAGAGGGCAGATGAAGGAAGCATGATTCTCACCTCGCCACCACCAAGACAACAAGGACTTGGTCCTCCTGGAAGCGCAAGACACACGAGTGCCTTTTTGCTGCACTACCTGCAACATGACCCTCAGATTGTCAGAATCCGAAGTAATGCCGACTACTGGGTTTCCACACTCTTAGATCCCCGGTACAAAAGCAAATTTGGCAAAATAATTCCTGCCATAGAAAGGGATTCACGCATGCAGGAGTATCAGCAGAGACTGTTACAGAATCTAACATCTGCTTTTCCACAAAACACCAGTGGTGCACGTAGTGAATCTCTGAGTTCTAACTTGCCAACCGTGGGACTATCAAGTCATCACTCAAACCGTAACAGTAACATCGTATCTGGTGGTAACAGCAATTTTTTCCAATTGTTTCAAGATTTTTTTAGACCATCCATTGCAAGGCCACAGGAGACAAGAAGTCTGACGCACAGCCAACGCCTAGATAGGATGGTGCAAGAGTATCTCCAAGTTAACATGCCATGACTGTGGAACTGGACCTTTGCTCATTTTGGGCTTCCAATCTTGAAAAATGGCCTGAGCTCGCCACTCACGCCTTGGAGATCTTATTGTGCCCCGCAGCCAGCGTTCTCTCTGAACGTGTGTTCAGCGCTGCTGGTGGTGTGCTGACAGATAAGCGCACGCGGCTGTCCAGTGACAATGTAGACAGACTAACGTTCATCAAGATGAACAAATCCTGGATCAGCAAGGACTTTTCTACCCCTGTGACATCTTGGGAAGACTAAAAGCTTGATGATTTTTGAAAATCACCTCACCAACCGTTTAAAAAAAAACTCTGGCGAAATTGATGCCACTTAAGTGGTGTCTGTGGCCAAATTTTTGGAAAAAATGGAGACTCTTTTATTTAGTCCCCTTGCTGAGTTTTACATGACGTTGCCATCGTCAATTCCAGGTGGGGGGGGTCGTCTGCAGAGTTGTTTACTCATACTATGGCCTGGGATTCAGAGGTCTGCTCCAAAGCTTCAGTGTTTGCTAGTCAGCAGAGTAGCCCAGCCACCCACCGCCTGTTTACCTAAGTACTATTTTTAACGGCATCTGGCCCAGGAAATCCTTTTGGGCCTAGTAGAATTTGGTGCTACTCAGCAGCGTACCCCACCGATGAAGCAAGCTACACTGCCTGTTTACCTAACTACTATTTTGTAACGGCATCTAGCCCAGGAAATCCTTTTGGGCCTAAAAGAATTTGGTGCTACTCAGCAGCGTACTTCACCCATGAAGCAAGCTACACCACCTGTTTACCTAAGTACTATTTTGTAACGGCATCTAGCCCAGACAAATCCTTTTGGGCCTAGTAGAATTTAGTGCTACTCAGCAGTGTACCCCACCCATGAAGCAAGCAACACCGCCTGTTTACCTAAGTACTATTTTGCAACGGCATCTAGCCCAGGAAGTTCTTTTTTGGGCCTAGTAGAATTTAGTGCTACTCAGCAGCGTACCCCACCCATGAAGTAAGCTACACCGCCTGTTTACCTAAGTACTATTTTGTATCGGCATCTAGCCCAGGAAATCCTTTTGGGCCTAGTAGAATTTGGTGCTACTCAGCAGCATACTTCACCCATGAAGCAAGCTATACCGCCTGTTTACCTCAGTACTATTTTGTAACGGCATCTAGCCCAGGAAATCCTTTTGGGCCTAGTAGAATTTGGTGCAACTCAGCAGCGTACTTCACCCATGAAGCAAGCTACACCGCCTGTTTACCTAAGTACTATTTTGTAACGGCTTCTAGCCCAGGAAATCCTTTTGGGCTTAGTAGAATTTGGTGCTACTCAGCAGCGTACCCCACCCATGAAGCAAGCTACACCACCTGTTTACCTAAGTACTATTTTTTAACGGCATCTGGCCCAGAAAATCCTTTTGGGCCTAGTAGCAATTTCTGCTACTCAGCACAGTACCCCACCCATGAAGCAAGCTACACTGCCTTCTTTCTTTCTCAATCTAACCCCTCGGCTCTGGGGTGTCCACTCTCCCTCCAGCTCTCTCCTTCTCACAGGTGGACTACTGCGTGTTTTCACACTGTGGCAAATCTTTTGGGCCCAGGCATAAGAAGTCATCGAGGTAATGGATAATATGTGCCACCTTACAAACATCCATGATGACACATTCAAGGAAGCAACTAAACGCCTCAAATAGTGAGCAGGATATGGAGCACCCCATGGGCAAACAGCGATCTTTGCAGTATGCTCCTTCACAGAAGCAGCCCAATGGGAGGACACTATTCGGAGGCACAGGTAGTAACTGGAACGCCCCCTCAATGTCTGTTTTGGCCATTAGGGTGCCCCTTACCAACTTCTTGACCCGCCTGATTGCCTCGTCAAAGGAGGTACAGTACATAATACTGTACTTGGTTCCGCGTCGATGTTGTCGTTTACTGACCTGCCCCTTGGATATGACAAATGGTGGATTAGTCTGAATGTATTGGGTTCATTTTTTGGTACAACTCCCAATGGGGGTACCACTACGTCTTCTAAGGAAAGTGTTCTGAATGGACCCGCCGCCATTCTACCTAAAGATATTTCTTTTTTATTTTATTTTTTTAACGACGTCTGGGTGTTGGTAGGGTGATTTTAGATTTTTACTCCAGCCTTTCTTGATTTTAGAAGGGCATGACATGCCTATATCTGTGTCTCCTCCTCCTTTTACTCCTCCACCTCTTTTCTTTTCGCATGACTATATGTAGTTGTGACTTTTTCATGTCTTTGTTGTGTCTTCTGAGAAGTTTGTCAGCTTTTGGACACCTTTTAAGGTGTTTTCTATGTGTTTTCAATGTGTTTGTATGTGTTTGTGTTTGCCTGCCATTGGTTTCAATGGGGTTCGACGGTGTTCGCCGAACATTCGACGAACAATTCGTCGAACACGTCACTGTTCGACGAACCGAACCCGAACACTAGGGAGGTGGCTCAACACTAGTTGGCACTTACTTTCCTTGGGATCACATGAGATTGTTACATGGGAAGAGTTCTGCGGCCGATCAGCATCACTGTCCCTACCTTTGGACATATTGAAGCCAGGACTGTGGTTGCTCTCTGACTTACTCTTGATGTTCGATTTGTTGAAAGGCAGGATAATGATGCTGGTGCTGATTGCGTTCAGGGCTCATGTGACATAAACTCACGTGAGGCCCGACAATGGCGACAGCACGGTTGGTAAGTATAAGTGTTTTTATTTTAAAGGGGCCAAACATGAGGTATGAGAAGGGGTTGACATAGTAGTGGACAAGCCCTTTAAGTTTTGATACATGTAAATGTTGACGTGTTTAATTGTTCCAACATTGTCAGTACTCGCGTTCCCGGGGCTCTCGTGAGGTTGTGACTAGTAATGAGCGAGCATACTCACCACAACTCAGTACTCGACCCAGCATCTCGAGATGCTCGGAGCTCGCCGAGTATTACCGGGGATGCTCGGCGGGAGCCTGCCACACACTGTAATGCCGCAGCCATGTTGGTTGTGGCACTACAGTGATTGGCTGGCCGCACAGCGTCATCAGGTCAATATCAGACCTGGCACTGCCATGCTCATCACAGTCTACTCTGGAATCAGGCAGCGTAGGGAGAGTTGCTGCTGAGCTATCGAGAGATTTGCTTGTTTCTTAGTTAGTGTAGGTATACCACAATATATTAGACACATATACATAAAGCCATCCATAACCTGTGTCGTCCATACATCTGTGACCTCATCCCCCGGTACATACCTGCACACAACCTCTGATCCTCACAATATCTCCTTCTCTACTCCCCTCATGTCTCCTCTTCCCACAATCGCATACAAGAATTCTCCCACACATCACTCCTACTCTAGAACTCTCTGAAACCAAGAAAAAAGAGCAAGAAGTGGTGCACACACAGCAAATATCATCAGTAAAAAGGCTTTATTGAGACAGAAATACCAAACAGACAAGAATCACAAATAAAAACAATTAAAACCATATATGGAGCGACATGCAAAAGAAATGGTGAGCAGGCGAGTGAAAGAAAAAAATCTCCTCTTAATAGATTTGTAGACAATATATATTCTTAGTTCTAAAGCATCCCAAGGAGTAGAGATTAGGAATCATGCAATGAGTGGACTCACAGGAGGAATGGTATGTTAACCACCTAGTGACAAAATGGTATATTAGATGATTTATAAAGCCACAATGAAATGTGCATTAATATCTATTAATAAATCACTAGATGGCAGACAAGGAAAAAGATTTCTTGAAACGATCCCATTCCTCATGGAAGTCCTGTCATAAAAAGGTGGTACCAATCATCATAGTTACCCAGTGGAGTTTCACACAGCCCGCTCTGCCCAACGCATGTCCCTTGATTAAGCTGCTTTGAGCAGCGACATACATTTGGCAGAGCGGGCTGTGTGTATGTGTCTGTAAAAGTGGGCAGCACACAAACACTGCACACAGATACAGGGATGTAGACTTATTATATCTAGCACAGTCCCTTAGTATATAGTGTACTCATTTATTATGTATAACACAGTCCCCTAGTATATAGTGTACTCAACTATTATGTATAACACTATCCTTAGTTACATAGTTTCCTCTTTTATTATGTAAAGCACCGTCCCTTATTATGTACCATCCTTTCTAGTTATATATTGGTGCTGTCCCCTCTTTTGTTATGTACAGTGCTGTCTCTTACATGGTGTATTCTTGTTATTTTTGCTATTCACAGCACCCTGCCTTATTACATAGTCACCTCTCTTGTTCGACATAAAATGACGGCCGATGGAGCAGCCGGTGACCAAACGACCAGTGTATCAGCTCCTCCATTAGAAAAGAAGCTTTCCCATGCTCCATCAGCCATCACTGCAGTATATATCTAACAAGACAGAACGGTATGTAATAAAAACAGGGCTCTATATGATCAGATATGTAAGGGACGGTGCTGTACATAATAAAAGAGGGCACTGTGTAATAAAGAAGACTATGTAATATATATACGTACATGTATGTACTGTATGTGTGTGGCTGTATATATTTACAGTGGGTACGGAAAGTATTCAGACCCCTTTAAATATTTAACTCTTTATTTCACTGCAGCCATTTGGTAAATTCAAAAAAGTTCATTTTTTCACATTAATGTACACTCTGCGCCCCATGTTGACTGAAAAAAAACAGAAATGCTGAAATTTTTGCACATTTATTAAAAACTGAAATATCACATGGTCATAAATATTCAGACACTTTGCTCAGATACTCATATTTAAGTCACATGCTGTCCATTTCCTTGTGATCCTCCTTGAGATGGTTCTACTCCTTCATTGGAGTCCAGCTGTGTTTAATTAAACTGATAGGACTTGATTTGGAAAGGCACACAACTGTCTTTATGAGACCTCACAGCTCAGAGTGCATGTCAGACCAAATGAGACTCATGAGGTCAAAGGAACTGGCCAAGGAGCTCAGAGACAGAATAGTGGCAAGGCATCGATCTGGCCAAGGTTACAACTGAATTTCTGCAGTACTCAAGGTTCCTAAGAGCACAGTGGCCTCCATCATTCTTAAATGGAAGAAGTTTGGGACCACCAGAAGTCTTCCTAGACCTGGCTGTCCAGCCAAGCTGAGCAATCGTGGGAGAAGAACCTTGGTGAGAGAGGTTAAGAAGATCCTCAAGATCACTGTGGCTGAGCTCCAGAGATGCAGTAGGGAGATGGGAGAATGCTCCACAAAGTCAACAATCACTGCAGCCCTCCACCAGTTGGGCCTGTATGGCAGAGTGGCCCGACAAAAGCATCTCCTCAGTGCAAGACATATGAAAGCCCGCAGAGAGTTTGCTAAAAAACACATGAAGGACTCCCAGACTATGAGAAATAAGATTCTCTGGTCTGATGAAACGAAGATAGACCTTTTTGATGATAATTTTAAGCTGTATGTGTGGAGAAAACCAAGCACTGCTCATCACCTGCCCAATACAATTCCAACAGTGAAACATGGTGGTGGTAGCATCATGCTATAGGGGTATTTTTCAGCTGCAGGGACAGGATGACTGGTTGTCATTGAAGTAAGCATGAATGCAGAGAAAAACAAAGATAGCCTGGATGAAATCCTCTTCCAGAGTGCTCGAGCCCTCAGACTTGGCCGAAGGTTCATCTTCCAACAAGACAATGACCCTAAGCACACAGCTAAAATAACAAGGGAGTGGCTTCAGATCAACTCTGTGACCATTCTTGACTGGCCCAGCCTGAGCCCTGACCTAAGCCCAATTGAGCATCTCTGGAGAGACCTGAAAATGTCTGTCCACCAACGTTCACCATACAACCTGACGGAACTGGAGAGGATCTGCAAGGAAGAATGGCAGAGGATCCCCAAATCCAGGTGTGAAAAACTTGTTGCATCTTTCCCAAGAAGACTCATGGCTGTACTAGCTCAAAAGAAAGGGCGCTTCTACTAAATACTGAGCAAAGGGTCTGAATACTTATGACCATGTGATATTTCAGTTTTTCTTTTTTAATAAATTTGTAAAAATTACTACTTTTCTGTTTGTTCAGTCAAGATGGGGTTCCAGAGCCTCTGTAGAGGTTCGTAATCACTGAGTTGCGGTTGGGGTAGGCACAGGAAACAGTACAGCTGCAATGTCCAGGCAAGTTTATTCAAAGTTCAAAGGATGGCAAAATAAAACACTGCCTTTTCTGGCACAAAGTGAAAACATAAAGTAAAACGTCCATACAGCATACAGCTGGTCCGCCCACTCAGGACAGTGTCCGGTTCTTTAGGCCTTAGCACAGACCAACACAAAGGAGATCCACACATCTCTCACTGAATGAGACACTTGGTCTCCATTTTATCAAACCACGCCCCTGGGGTTGGGTTATGTGAGCAGTCATTCTCACCCATCTCTTATGACTGCTCGTAAAAGCCGGCCCTGGAATAACCTGATAACTCTCTCAGCACTATATGTGCTGGAGCATGCTTCTGAGCTCACATCACCACAGCAAACAGCCGTGATGGCACATATCTACCCTCAAGGACTCATCCGGCGACCATCTTACATACCCTCCCTCTCTGCCCATACACTCCCCCTTGGCATCTTATGACAACAAACAGTGGATGCTGGAAAGAGCATCAGCATTGCCATGCAGTTTCCCTGGCCTATGCTCTACATGGAAGTTAAAATTCTGAAGTGCTAGGAACCACCTGGTCATTCAGGCATTGTTCCCTTACTTCTCCCTCATCTACTTCAGTGGGGCATGGTCTGACACTAATCTGAACCCCCTGCCTAAGAGGTAGTACCTTTGAGTGTCCAATGCCCACTTGATGGCTAAACATTCCCTCTCCACTATGGAATAATTCTTCTCGTAGGATGACAACTTCTGGATAAGATACATTATGGGGTGCACTTCCCCATTCACCTCTTGATATAAGTCAGCGCCCAGCCCATCATCCGACGCGTCCGTCTGGACCACAAACTCTTTGGAGAAATCGGCTTCTACCAGCAATAGCTATTTACACAGGGCCAGCTCAGTTCCTGGAAGGCCGTCTCAGCTTCTGGAGACCACGTAGCCATAGCCAACTTTGTCCCTTTAAGGAGATCTGTCAGAGGGGCAGCTACCATGGCAACATTTGGGATATACTGGTGGTAATAGCCCACAATGCCCAGGAATGCCCAGACCTGCTTCTTTGAGAGGGGTTGTGGACAGCTGTGGATCGCCTCAACTTTGCTTAAAACAAACATAGCCCAAATATTTAGCTTCCTCCGTTTCCAAGGCACATTACTTCAGATTCATGGAAAACCCTGCCTTCCATAGAGCTTCAAATATCACCTGGACCATGCTCAGATGGCTTCCCCAATCCTGGCTAAAGATCGCAATGTCATCCATGTAGCCAACTGCATACCTCTTTGTTGTGAATTCTGTGATCAAGCTCCCTCCTGTGGTCACGAGTGGTACTGCGGCTTCTGAGTTTCCTTTCTCAGGTGATGAGGTTAAGTCGTTAGGTGCTGCTCTATTTAACTCCACCTAGTGCTTTGATCCTGGCCTCCAGTCAATGTTCTAGTATTGTAAATACAAATGCCACTGATGCATATCAGTACAGCCTATTTTTAGGGAAACACCCTATAATGGACCTGAACAATAACAGGGAACAACTCCACTATGCAATAAATCCTACAAATAAACTCTACAGAGTATCAAAGAACCCAAAAAGATGTAAAAAGCGTAACAAATTTTATTGAATATTATACTCTCATAAAAATGACAAATATTACAGACAAGGGACACGTATAATACATGTACGGCAGACCACTAACACTGCAAGTAACACCACGGGTATAAAGGAAGGGCAATAGCTCAACGATGGCTATGAGGAGCACATAGGTCCATAACTGACTGATTAATAAAGTGCATAGTGCTCCTAAAGTGCATACATATACCTCATATCGCCATATAACTGTCTTAGTCAAACCTAAAATAGGTGAATATAGAAGTAGCCAAGGCTCTGCCCATCTTACCCAAGAATTGATGGTGCCAGTGTGTGTCCGGAGGCCCCGACGCGCGTTTCGCGTAAGCTTCCTCGGGGGGTCATGTTTGTGTGCCTACATGGGGTGGTATATAAGGACATCAACACAGCTGCAGCGACTATACCGCATACTCATTGGCGCATGCGCACCGCCATGGTATGGGACGCCGCTAACATCATCCCCGGCATTTCCAGCGTGCAGAGCAGGAAGAGGGAAAACCCTCCAGACGTCATATCCTGCTCCGCCGCAAAAGGACGCCGGGGACGATGGTCAGTAAGTCCCATCGTGGCGCGCATGGGACTTACTGACCATCGTCCCCGGCGTCCTTTTGCGGCGGAGCAGGATATGACGTCTGGAGGGTTTTCCCTCTTCCTGCTCTGCACGCTGGAAATGCCGGGGATGGTGTTAGCGGCGTCCCATACCATGGCGGTGCGCATGCGCCAATGAGTATGCGGTATAGTCGCTGCAGCTGTGTTGATGTCCTTATATACCACCCCATGTAGGCACACAAACATGACCCCCCGAGGAAGCTTACGCAAAACGCGCGTCGGGGCCTCCGGACACACACTGGCACCATCAATTCTTGGGTAAGATGGGCAGAGCCTTGGCTACTTCTATATTCACCTATTTTAGGTTTGACTAAGACAGTTATATGGCGATATGAGGTATATGTATGCACTTTAGGAGCACTATGCACTTTATTAATCAGTCAGTTATGGACCTATGTGCTCCTCATAGCCATCGTTGAGCTATTGCCCTTCCTTTATACCCGTGGTGTTACTTGCAGTGTTAGTGGTCTGCCGTACATGTATTATACGTGTCCCTTGTCTGTAATATTTGTCATTTTTATGAGAGTATAATATTCAATAAAATTTGTTACGCTTTTTACATCTTTTTGGGTTCTTTGATACTCCGTAGAGTTTTTTTGTAGGATTTAATGTTCTAGTATTGGTCTTGCTTCCTCCTGGATCGTTCCTGTAGCCTGTCTGCTCAGCATAAGCTAAGTTCCGCTTGTGTTACTTTTTGTTGCTATATTTTCTGTCCAGCTTGCTATTTTGGTTTTTCTTGCTTGCTGGAAGCTCTGAGACGCAGAGGGAGCACCTCCGTACCGTTAGTCGGTGCGGAGGGTCTTTTTGCCCCTCTGCGTGGTTGTTTGTAGGTTTTTGTGTTGTCCGCAAAGCTATCTTTCCTATCCTCGGTCTATTCAGTAAGTCGGGCCTCACTTTGCTAAATCTATTTCATCTCTGTGTTTGTGTTTTCATCTTACTCACAGTCATTATATGTGGGGGGCTGCCTTTTCCTTTGGGGAATTTCTCTGAGGCAAGGTAGGGTTATTTTCTGTCTTCAGGCCTAGCTAGTTTCTCAGGCTGTGCCGAGTTGCATAGGGAGCGTTAGGCGCAATCCACGGCTACCTCTAGTGTGGTGTGATAGGATTAGGGATTGCGGTCAGCAGAGTTCCCACGTCTCAGAGCTCGTCCTATGTTTTTTGGTTATTGTCAGGTCACTTTGTGTGCTCTGAACTTCAAGGTCCATTGTGGTTCTGAATTACCTAATCATAACAGTACTGGAGGCCCAAAGTACTATGCTTCTCAATAGAGGGAAAAAAGAAGTTCTGAGACCATTTTTTTTTCTTTGCACTGTGTTTTGCCTTTTTTTTCCCCTAGACATTTGGGTGGTTCAGGACACAGGTGTGGTGATGGACATTAAAGGTCTGTCTTCATGTGTGGATCTTCTCACTGCAAGAGTACAAAATATTCAAGACTTTGTGGCTCAGAATTCTATGTTAGAACCAAGAATTCCTATTCCTGATTTGTTTTCTGGAGATAGAGCTAAATTTCTGAGTTTCAAAAATAATTGCAAACTGTTTCTGGCGTTGAAACCTCGCTCCTCTGGTGACCCAGTTCAACAAGTTAAGATCATTATTTCTTTATTACGTGGCGACCCTCAAGACTGGGCATTTTCCCTTGCGCCAGGAGATCCTGCATTATGTAATATTGATGCGTTTTTCCTGGCGCTCGGATTACTGTACGATGAACCTAATTCAGTGGATCAGGCAGAGAAAAAGTTGCTGGCTCTGTGTCAGGGTCAGGATGAGATAGAGATTTATTGTCAGAAGTTTAGAAAGTGGTCTGTGCTCACTCAATGGAACGAATGTGCTTTGGCAGCAATCTTCAGAAAGGGTCTCTCTGAAGCCCTTAAGGATGTCATGGTGGGATTTCCTATGCCTGCTGGTCTGAATGAGTCTATGTCTTTGGCCATTCAGATCGGTCGACGCTTGCGTGAGCGTAAATCTGTGCACCATTTGACGGTATTATCTGAGCATAAACCTGAGCCTATGCAGTGCGATAGGACTTTGACCAGAGCTGAAAGGCAAGAACACAGACGTCAGAATGGGCTGTGTTTCTACTGTGGTGATTCCACTCATGCTATCTCCGATTGTCCTAAGCGCACTAAGCGGTTCGCTAAGTCTGCCACCATTGGTACGGTACAGTCGAAATTTCTTTTGTCCGTTACTTTGATCTGCTCTTTGTCTTCCTATTCTGTCATGGCATTTGTGGATTCAGGCGCTGCCCTGAATTTGATGGACTTGGAGTTTGCTAGGCGCTGTGGGTTTGTCTTGGAGCCCTTGCAGTGTCTTATTCCATTGAGAGGAATTGATGCTACGCCTTTGGCCAAGAATAAGCCTCAGTATTGGACCCAGCTGACGATGTGCATGGCTCCTGCGCACCAGGAGGATATTCGCTTTCTGGTGTTGCAAAATCTGCATGATGTGGTCGTGTTGGGGTTGCCATGGCTACAAGTCCATAACCCAGTATTAGATTGGAAATCTATGTCTGTGTCCAGCTGGGGTTGTCAGGGGGTACATGGTGATGTTCCATTTCTGTCTATATCATCATCTACCCCTTCTGAGGTCCCAGAGTTCTTGTCTGATTACCGGGATGTATTCGATGAGCCCAAGTCCAATGCCCTACCTCCGCATAGGGATTGTGATTGTGCTATCGAGTTGATTCCTGGTAGTAAGTTTCCTAAGGGTCGACTGTTTAATTTATCTGTACCTGAGCACGCCGCTATGCGGAGTTACGTAAAAGAATCCTTGGAGAAGGGTCATATTCGGCCGTCGTCATCGCCATTGGGAGCAGGTTTTTTTTTTTGTGGCCAAGAAGGATGGTTCGCTGAGACCTTGTATTGATTACCGCCTTCTAAATAAAATCACGGTCAAATTTCAGTACCCCTTGCCGCTGCTATCTGATTTGTTTGCTCGGATTAAGGGGGCTAGTTGGTTCACCAAGATAGATCTTCGTGGTGCATATAATCTTGTGCGTATTAAACGGGGCGATGAATGGAAAACTGCATTTAATATGCCTGAGGGCCATTTTGAGTACCTAGTTATGCCGTTCGGACTTGCCAATGCTCCATCAGTATTTCAGTCCTTTATGCATGACATCTTCCGAGAGTACCTGGATAAATTCCTGATTGTATACTTGGATGATATTTTGGTCTTCTCGGATGATTGGGAGTCTCATGTGAAGCAGGTCAGAATGGTGTTCCAGGTCCTGCCTGCTAATTCTTTGTTTGTGAAGGGATCAAAGTGTCTCTTTGGTGTTCAGAAGGTTTCATTTTTGGGGTTCATTTTTTCCCCTTCTACCATCGAGATGGACCCTGTTAAGGTCCAGGCCATTTATGATTGGACTCAGCCGACATCTCTGAAGAGTCTGCAAAAGTTCCTTGGCTTTGCTAATTTTTATCGTCGCTTCATCTGTAATTTTTCTAGTATTGCTAAACCATTGACCGATTTGACCAAGAAGGGTGCTGATGTGGTCAATTGGTCTTCTGCTGCTGTGGAAGCCTTTCAAGAGTTAAAGCGTCGTTTTTCTTCTGCCCCTGTGTTGTGTCAACCAGATGTTTCGCTTCCGTTCCAGGTCGAGGTTGATGCTTCTGAAATTGGAGCAGGGGCTGTTTTGTCGCAGAGAAGTTCTGATTGCTCGGTGATGAAACCATGCGCCTTCTTTTCCAGGAAGTTTTCACCTGCTGAGCGAAATTATGATGTTGGGAATCGAGAGTTGCTGGCCATGAAGTGGGCATTCGAGGAGTGGCGTCATTGGCTTGAAGGAGCTAAGCATCGCGTGGTGGTCTTGACTGATCACAAGAACTTGACTTATCTCGAGTCTGCCAAACGGTTGAATCCTAGACAGGCTCGTTGGTCGCTGTTTTTCTCCCGTTTTGACTTTGTGGTTTCGTACCTTCCGGGCTCTAAAAATGTGAAGGCGGATGCCCTGTCTAGGAGTTTTGTGCCCGACTCTCCGGGTTTGCCTGAGCCGGCGTGTATTCTCAAAGAGGGAGTAATTGTGTCTGCCATCTCCCCTGATTTGCGGCGGGTGCTGCAAAAATTTCAGGCTAATAAACCTGATCATTGCCCAGCAGAGAAACTGTTTGTCCCTGATAGGTGGACGAATAAAGTTATCTCTGAGGTTCATTGTTCGGTGTTGGCTGGTCATCCTGGTATCTTTGGTACCAGAGATTTGGTGGCTAGATCCTTTTGGTGGCCGTCTCTGTCGCGGGATGTGCGTTCTTTTGTGCAGTCCTGTGGGATTTGTACTCGGGCTAAGCCCTGCTGTTCTCGTGCCAGTGGGTTGCTTTTGCCCTTGCCGATCCCGAAGAGGCCTTGGACACATATCTCTATGGATTTTATTTCGGATCTCCCCGTCTCTCAAAAAATGTTGGTCATTTGGGTAGTTTGTGATCGCTTCTCTAAGATGATCCATTTGGTACCCTTGTCTAAATTACCTTCCTCCTCTGATTTGGTGCCATTGTTCTTCCAGCATGTGGTTCGTTTACATGGCATTCCAGAGAACATCGTTTCTGACAGAGGTTCCCAGTTTGTTTCGAGGTTTTGGCGAGCCTTTTGTGCTAGGATGGGCATTGATTTGTCTTTTTCCTCGGCTTTCCATCCTCAGACAAATGGCCAGACTGAACGAACCAATCAGACCTTGGAAACATATCTGAGATGTTTTGTTTCTGCTGATCAGGATGATTGGGTGTCCTTTTTGCCATTGGCTGAGTTCGCTCTTAATAATCGGGCCAGCTCGGCTACCTTGGTTTCACCGTTTTTCTGCAATTCTTGGTTCCATCCTCGTTTCTCTTCAGGGCAGGTTGAGTCTTCGGACTGTCCTGGTGTGGATACTGTGGTGGACAGGTTGCAGCGGATTTGGACTCATGTAGTGGACAATTTGACCTTGTCCCAGGAGAAGGCTCAACGTTTCGCTAATCGCAGACGCTGTGTGGGTCCCCGACTTCGTGTTGGGGATTTGGTTTGGTTGTCATCTCGTTATATTCCTATGAAGGTTTCCTCTCCTAAGTTTAAGCCTCGTTTCACTGGTCCGTATAGGATTTCTGAGGTTCTTAATCCTGTGTCTTTTCGTTTGACCCTTCCAGATTCTTTTTCCATCCATAACGTATTCCATAGGTCATTGTTGCGGAGATACGTGGCACCTGTGGTTTCATCTGTTGATCCTCCTGCCCCGGTTTTGGTGGAGGGGGAGTTGGAGTATATAGTGGAGAAGATTTTGGATTCTCGTGTTTCGAGACGGAAACTCCAGTATCTGGTTAAGTGGAAGGGTTATGGTCAAGAATTTCTGGGTCTTTGCCTCCGATGTCCATGCTGCCGATCTTGTTCGTGCCTTTCATATGGCTCATCCTGGTCGGCCTGGGGGCTCTGGTGAGCGTTCGGTGACCCCTCCTCAAGGGGGGGGTACTGTTGTGAATTCTGTCATCAAGCTCCCTCCTGTGGTCACGAGTGGTACTGCGGCTTCTGAGTTTCCTTTCTCAGGTGATGAGGTTAAGTCGTTAGGTGCTGTTCTATTTAACTCCACCTAGTGCTTTGATCCTGGCCTCCAGTCAATGTTCTAGTATTGGTCTTGCTTCCTCCTGGATCGTTCCTGTGGCCTGTCTGCTCAGCATAAGCTAAGTTCCGCTTGTGTTACTTTTTGTTGCTATATTTTCTGTCCAGCTTGCTATTTTGGTTTTTCTTGCTTGCTGGAAGCTCTGAGACGCAGAGGGAGCACCTCCGTACCGTTAGTCGGTGCGGAGGGTCTTTTTGCCCCTCTGCGTGGTTGTTTGTAGGTTTTTGTGTTGTCCGCAAAGCTATCTTTCCTATCCTCGGTCTATTCAGTAAGTCGGGCCTCACTTTGCTAAATCTATTTCATCTCTGTGTTTGTGTTTTCATCTTACTCACAGTCATTATATGTGGGGGGCTGCCTTTTCCTTTGGGGAATTTCTCTGAGGCAAGGTAGGGTTATTTTCTGTCTTCAGGCCTAGCTAGTTTCTCAGGCTGTGCCGAGTTGCATAGGGAGCGTTAGGCGCAATCCACGGCTACCTCTAGTGTGGTGTGATAGGATTAGGGATTGCGGTCAGCAGAGTTCCCACGTCTCAGAGCTCGTCCTATGTTTTTTGGTTATTGTCAGGTCACTTTGTGTGCTCTGAACTTCAAGGTCCATTGTGGTTCTGAATTACCTAATCATAACACCTCTTGTGGGGAGCAAGGATCCGATCCATGGCTCTCTGGAATGTGGCTGGAGTGCCTTGTATCCCAAACGGCATCCTTGTATATTTGAAGCATCCATATGGTGTTGGAAAGGCAGTCTTCTCCTTGCCATCTTGGGATATTGGAATATGCCAATACACTTTTGTGAGGTGAATAATAGTAATATACCGAGCTGGCTCTAGCCTCTCAATTAACTCATCGACCCGTGGCATTGGGTATGCATTGGACTTAAAAACTTATTCAGCTTCCTATAGTCATTGCAAAACCGCCATTCTCCATCTGGATTTGGCACTAAGACTATTGAACTGGAAAAGCCACTCTTGGATTCCTCGATTACTCCCAGGCTCAGCATCCGCTTCACCTCCTTTGATATTACCTCTCGACATGCTTCGGGAATTCGGTATGGCTTCAGGTTGACCCGGACATGAAGCTCTGTCAGGATCTCATGCTTTATGGCCTTCTTACAGCCTGGAAGTTCTGAGAACAGGTCTCTGTTACACTGTAGCAACTCTTGGCACTTCTGCTTCTGCGAGCAGGACAAGGTGTCTGACACTTTAACATCCTCCGCACTGACATCGGACTTGGCCAGCAGACAAGGAGCTTCCACGGGTTCTCTGTCCTGCCAGTGTTTACTCAGGTTGGTACACCTGGTAGGGCTTCCGCTTTCCCGGTTGGTGGATTTTGTAGTTGACATCGCCAACTTTCTCCATGACCTCATAGGGACCCTGCCACTTGGCCAGGAATTTGGTCTCCACTATGTGCACCAGTACAAGTACTCGATCCCGAGCGTCGAAGTGTTTCACCCTCGCCGACCTATTGCACACCCTCGACTGCTACTCTTGTGCTTTGAGGAGGTGTTCTCTTACGAGGGGCATCACATTGGCAATTCTCTCTTGTATCTGGGTCACGTGCTCAATCACACTCTAGTAGGGTGTAGACTCAGCCTTCCACATCTCTTTTGCTACATCAAGGAGTGCACGGGGGTGTTGGTCATGCAAGAGTTCAAAAGGGGAGATCCTAGTAGAGACCTGTGGGACTGCTCGGATAGAGAATAGGAGGTATGGTAGAAGACAGTCCCAGTCCTGGCCGTCCTTCTCTACATCCTTCTTCAACATGGCCGTCAAGGCTTTATTGAACCTTTCTAGCAAGCCATCCGTCTGTGGATGGTAGACTGAGGTCCTATACTCAGCAATTCAAATCTGACCAGTTTGCACTAAATTACTCTGACTAGTACATATATCCACCATCTAGCGTAGCCAGCTTCTAAATCTGATAAAACTTAACCTTTAATTTATACGATAAAAAGACAATAAATAGACTAAAAATTATAAAGTGCTCAAAAATACCAGTGCATGTAATAAAATGGTACAATCTCACCCAATTGTTGTTTCCTGATTTTCCACCATTCATAAAGGATCAGGACAGGTGAACTTGAAGTAACGAGAGGAAAAAATATGGCTGGGTCTCGGGGTCTGACTTCCCTGTCGTGCCCTCTGCAAAAAGACTCCCGCCCTGACAAGGGCAGTACCCAAGTACAGATCTACTACACGGTGCCCATGACAAGTATAGCCTCCCTGAGTAATGTGTCTTCCTTTCCCAACGTGTTTCCTCCCCTGTTCAGGGGGGTTCATCAGGGGAAATAGTTCAGGTTCATAAAGGTCTCCTGCAGTGGCAGGTCTGACCTTCCTATATGATAAGTGTCCCAGTGTGAGGGTAAAAGATCTCTCATGGAAACGCGTTGGGAAAGGAAGACACATTACTCAGGGAGGCTATACTTGTCATGGGCACTGTGTAGTAGATCTATACTTGGGTACCGCCCTTGTCAGGGCGGGAGTCTTTTTGCAGAGGGCACGACAGGGAAGTCAGACTCCGAGACCCCCCCCCCATATTTTTTCCTCTTGTTACTTCAAGTTCACCTGTCCTGATCCTTTATGAATGGTGGAAAATCAGGAAACAACAATTGGGTGAGATTGTACCATTTTATTACATGCACTGGTATTTTTGAGCACTTTATAATTTTTTGTCTGTTTATTGTCTTTTTATCGTATAAATTAAAGGTTAAATTTTATCAGATTTAAAAGCTGGCTACGCCTGATGGTAGATTGAGGTCCTTCATCACCTTTCACATAAACGTGGTCCCTTGGTCCACCAGGATCTCTTTAGGCAACCCCATTCTAGAGAAGACATGGACCAACTCTCGGGTGATAGACTTGACAGAGGAATTACATAGTGCAATGGCCTACGGGTATCGCATTGCATAGTCCAGTATCACAAAGATATACTGATGTCCTCTGGCGGACTTCACCAGGGGTCCCACTAGATCAATGGCTATGCGATCAAAGGGCACCTCAATAATGGGCAACTGCACTAAGGGGCTACAAAAATGGGCCACTGGGGAAATTAGCTGGCAGGTGAGACAGGACCTACAGAAATTCACAATATCACCGTGACAACCAGGCCAGTAGAACCTCTGGAGGATCCATTCCTGGGTTTTCTCTATGCCAGGTGACCACCTAACACACGTATATGGACCATGTCTAACACTCTGCGTTTTTACGGCCCTGGCACCACTAAACTGCTCAATTATCTCCCCTCTCAGCTTGTTCACCTCCCCATCCATGGCAAAATGTGAGTATGGAGTGTCAGCCCCCGGTTCTTGAGCAACACCATTAAGTACCGTTACATTATCAAATGCCCCTTTTAGAGTTACATCCCTGAGTTGGGCGGTTCCAAAGTTTTCCCCGGACACCTCCAGCTCAGGGACGTTGGCCTCACTGGACGCGGCCTTATCCTCATCGCCAACAAGCACACAAAATGGAAACCTGTCATCTGTATCTTGAGACGAGGTTTCTTTGAGAGCAACCTGGCTGTTGTCCAGAAAACCAGATGTCCTCCCTTTCCCCCACAAGTCCCAAAATAATACAAAGTCCCGTCCTATTATAATAGGATGCAATAGTTCCTTGACCACGCAGACCTCATGGGACTTGGTGCCACAGTTTGTGTTTATGGCTAGAGATGAGCAAATTTGTTTGGGTCCGGGCTTATTCGGCAAGCTATAGTTCTTACTGAATAAGCTACAGCAGTAACCCAAATACATGGAGCGCTCTGGCTGATCAGCTGTTCGGCTCCACAGCTGCATGTGTCACGGTTGTGTCACAGTAAAGAATAGTGTTGGCCTTAATGCATATGTATTGCAACAACTATTGTTTGTTTAATATGATGTGATTTATATATCTGCATGCATATTGTTCACATGTCAACAAAGTTAAAAAAAAAAAAAGATTCCTCATTTACAGACAGGATGTTCCTCCTCCCCTTTTTTCTTTCTGAGCACATTCTTGTGTGTGCAGCTGAAGCTGAAGGTCACAGCAGCTCTCTCTCTCTCTCAGAAACCAGATTGATCCGGTTCTCATGTTGTAAGCTGGATGTTCCTAATTCTTAATAAATGAACATTCTCTGTTGCTCGTTGTGGACATCACGCTGATTAACCCGCTGCTAACAGGTTATGGGCCCTGGAGTCAAAGCAATCCCAAACCTCCAGAGCACAGAGATAGAAAGACAACAGCAAACTGAGAAGAAGTAAAATGGCCGCCAGCAGCAACTCAACAAAGTTTACAGTGCCAAGCCTGAATAACCAGAACTACCAATCCTGGAAATTCAAGTTGAAGATGCTGCTGATAAGAGAAGGTACGTGGAAATACACTCAGGACTAGTGTTGAGCATTCCGATACCGCAAGTATCGGGTATCGGCCGATATTTGCGGTATCGGAATTCCGATACCGAATTCCGATACTTCCCGCGTATCGGATACCGGAATCGGAAGTTCCCAGAATTCAAACTGAACGCAGCAGCCAATGAGGAATGATTGGAAGTGTGGGCACATCCTGTTTAGCATGGTGGGCATGTAAGTACTGGCAAGGCTTGGATTGGCTGCTGAAATGATGTCACTCTGCACTATAAAAAACGCTGCCGCCATTTTGCGCTCACTCTGCTGTGATTTCAGTTAGGGACAGGACGCTGTGTTCTAACTGAGGGCCAGTCGAGCTAGCTAATTGCTTTATTTTCCTTTCCAAAGGCTAATTTAGCAAAACGCTGTGTGTTCTTCACTGTTCACCTTGCTCTTGCCTTGCAGCGCTGTTTTAACAGCGTTCTGCAAGGTCTCTGTGTGTGTGTGTGTGTGCAGCTCACTCTGTAGTCTGTGTGCAGCCATATACCCGGTTGTATTCAGCTCAGGGGGGGTTCACACTGCCTCACACAGTTGTCCTTTTTTGCTCTTAGTGCAGCCTGCTGCACATTTTTTCTCAAATTTCCTATTAGTGTTTTTCCACCAGTCTCCACCTCTATTGTGGAAAAACACTACATAGGATAACCTAGAGGGGGGTTTTTGGGCCTTGCAGCGCCGTTTACGGCTGTCTGCACGGTCTCCGTGTGAGCCCAGCTCGCCCTGTAGTCTGTGTGCAGCCATAGCCGGTTGGATTCAGCTCAGGGTTCGTTACTGGCTCATACCTTGAGAAAAATTTTACTTTTTTTCAAATAGTGCAGCCTGTTTAAAATTTGAAAAAAAAAAATTCCTATTAGTGTCTTTCCACTCGTATCCAGCTAAATAGTGGAAAAACACTATATAGGATAACCTAGAGGAGGGTTTTTTGGCCTTGCAGCGCCGTTTACGGCTGTCTGCACGGTCTCCGTGTGAGCCCAGCTCGCCCTGTAGTCTGTGTGCAGCCATAGCCGGTTGGATTCAGCTCAGGGTTCGTTACTGGCTCATACCTAGAGAAAAATTTTACTTTTTTTCAAATAGTGCAGCCTGTTTAAAATTTGAAAAACAAAAATTCCTATTAGTGTCTTTCCACTCGTATCCAGCTAAATAGTGGAAAAACACTATATAGGATAACCTAGAAAAGGGTTTTTTGGCCTTGCAGCGCCGTTTACGGCTGTCTGCACGGTCTCTGTGTGAGCGCAGCTCGCCCTGTAGTCTGTGTGCAGCCATAGCCGGTTGGATTCAGCTCAGGGTGCGTTACTGCCTCATACCTTGAAAAACAATTTCCTTTTTTTCAAATAGTGCAGCCAGTTTAAAATTTAAAAAAAAAAATTCCTATTAGTGTCTTTCCACTCGTATCCAGCTAAATAGTGGAAAAACACTATATAGGATAACCTAGAGGAGGTTTTTTTGGCCTTGCAGCGCCGTTTACGGCTGTCTGCACGGTCTCCGTGTGAGCCCAGCTCGCCCTGTAGTCTGTGTGCAGCCATAGCCGGTTGGATTCAGCTCAGGGTTCGTTACTGCCTCATACCTTGAGAAAAATTTTACTTTTTTTCAAATAGTGCAGCCTGTTTAAAATTTGAAAAAAAAAAATTCCTATTAGTGTCTTTCCACTCGTATCCAGCTAAATAGTGGAAAAACACTATATAGGATAACCGAGAGGAGGGTTTTTTGGCCTTGCAGCGCCGTTTACGGCTGTCTACACGGTCTCCGTGTGATTTAAACTAGCTCTGTAGCCCGATCTGCACCAAAAAAAAAGTTAAGTTCACCAAACACAACTTAACACTTGTGTAGGCCACATTTGAAAAATAATAAAGTTTAGTCCACAATTTACAACATTAGTGTTTCTTACACCTGTTAGGAGGAGCATTTCAGGAATAAGCACACTAAGGCCTTAGTACTTTTCTGCTTATCTTTATCTGTCAACCAAGATGAAGAGGGCAGGGAGTAAGGCACGCGGGCGTGGGCGCGGAGCAGGGAGAGGAGCAGGGAGAGGACGTGGTGATTCTGTGCCTGCTGCGGGCGCCGGTGACTCGTCGTCACTCAGTTTCAGCAGGGAACAGTCCTTCATGCGCAGCTTTGTCGGAGAGCGCCATGCACCGCTGCTACGTGAAGACCAAATTGAAGCCGTTGTCGGGTGGATGGCAGCTAACGCCTCGGCATCGACTTCAGTTAGTGCCACATCCTCTCAGGCACAGAGCACTGGAGAGCAGCCATCTGTCTCTTCACCACCTGCCAAATTGGCCAGGCAGTCAGAGAGCCCAGGACAGGAGCCGTCTCTACTTCTGTTCTCTGAATCTCTTGGCTTGGAAACAGGGGGCCAGCCAAGCAGCATTGGAGAAATGGAAGAAGAGGCAGTGTGCAGTGATGCCCAAAAGCTTTATCTCTCTGACTCTGAAGAGGCAGGTGGACCAGTGCCTCCGGTGACCACAGCGCAGTACGCATCTGATGATGAAACTCAGGTGCCGCTTTCTGATGCGTACTGTGCTGCCGAGACTACCCAGGAGGAGCAGTTGGTGGCAGAGGGTAGTGGAGATGATGAGGTCCTTGACCCATCGTGGCGTGAGGAACAGGAAGGTGGTGGGAGCAGCTCTGAGGAAGAGCTTCCCCTTACGGGCCAAAGAGGGAGAGGGAGGGGGAAGACTGCGGAGCCTGTAGCCTCCACTTTGGCACCCGTTAGGAGCCTGTCTCTTTCCAAAGCCAAAAAGGGCGCTCCCAAGACTTGCAGTGCCTGGTCCTTTTTTGACACAGTTGCAGATGACATTTGTTTTGTCAAATGCAAGCTGTGTCATCAGAAAGTAAAAAGAGGTAAAAGTGTCAGCAACCTCAATACCACAAATATGTGGAAACATGTGCGGAACAGGCACGCGGTGGAGTTACAGAAACACAGTGAAGACGTAGGCCAACCAACAGCGGCAGCTACCACCTCTTCATCTCGTGTTGCCTCTTCCTCCACTGTTGTCCAGAGACCTAGTGTAATTCCACCCACAGCACCACCTTCCCAGTCATCCTCACACTCCCAGTCTACTCTACAGCCATCGGTAGTCCAGGCATGGGAGAAAAGGTGGGCATTCTCGGCCAACCACCCCCGAGCACAGGCTCTGAATGCAGGCATTGCCAAACTGTTGTCCCTGGAAATGCTCTCGTTCAGGCTGGTGGAGACTGACAGCTTCCGTGACTTGATGGCATTGGCAGTCCCACAGTACAAGGTGCCCAGCCGCTTTTACTTCAGCAGGCAGGCTGTCCCTGCCCTGCACAGGCATGTTGAGGCAAAACATAAAACATGCGCTACTGAACGCCGTCAGTAGCAAGGTCCACCTCACCACCGATGCGTGGACCAGTCAGCATGGACAGGGGCGATATGTTTCCCTCACTGCCCATTGGGTTAATGTTGTTGAGCCAGGTACAGATCGTGCGAGTGGCGCAGGACGTGTCCTGCCCACTCCAAGGATTGCAGGAATCCAGTCTGTACGCATCGACTCCTCCTCTTACACCAGTTCCTCTGATTCCTCTCTGCAGGATCCGTCACAGTCCACCTCCACATGGACCCGTGAACGTTTACCTATGACCGACATGAGCACAGCCGTGGCCAAACATCAGCAGGCCGTCTTGAAACTAGTTTCATTGGGGCATCGAAGCCACACAGCGCAGGAGCTCTGGAATGCCATCAAGCAGGAGAGCGATGTGTGGTTACTGCCAGCGAATCTCCAGCCAGGCATGGTAGTGTGTGACAATGGCCGAAATCTGGTGGCAGCTTTGGCCCTTGGCAACCTCACTCACATCCCATGTCTGGCACATGTGCTCAATTTGGTTGTGCAGAGTTTTCTGAGGGACTATCCGGATCTTGATGCCCTGCTGCACAAGGTCCGTCTAGAGTGTGCTCACTTGCGGCGTTCCAGCTTGGCCAGATCCCGCATTGCTGCTCTGCAGCGCCGATTCCGCCTTCCGGAACACCGCATCATATGTGACCTACCTACCCGGTGGAATTCCACGTTACATATGTTGGAGCGGTTGTGTGAGCAGCAGCAAGCAGTTATGGAGTACCAGCTGCATCAGGCGCAAAGAAGTCGCAGTCAGCGCCGATCAGACTTCACAACCACAGAGTGGGCCACTATGAAGGACGTCTGCCAGGTTTTGCGTCCTTTTGATTATTCCACGCGGATGGCAAGTGCAGATGATGCACTAGTCAGCATGACTGTCCCCCTTATCTGCCTGCTTCAGCAAACTTTGCAAGGGTTAAGGGATGATGTGGTGGAAGAGGTGGAGGATGAGGAGTCACCTTTTCCATCAGCTTCTGGAGAGTCAGCGCCACGTGGTTCCTCACAAAGGGGTACGCAGGGGCCAATTTGTGAGGAGGATGAGGAGGAGTCAATGGAGGAGGAAGAGCTCCGTCCAGAGGAGGGAACGACACAATTGTCCAGTGGTCAGTGTGTACAGCGAGGGTGGGGTGATGACGAGCGGGCAGAGATCATGTCTCAAGCAGGGGACAGCGTTTCTGGGCCAGTTGGCACTCTGCAGCACATGGTGGATTTCATGCTGCAGTGCCTGAGAAACGACCGCCGCATCGACCACATTCTCAACATGCCTGATTATTGGGTGTTCACCCTCCTCGATCCTCGCTACCGGGACAACGTCCAAAACCTCATCCCTGCGTTGACCCGGGAGCGTAAATTGCGGGAGTACCACGACACACTGGTGAATTTCATCATCTTCTCCTGTCCAACTGAGAGGAGTGCTGCTAGTGCTTTACAAAGCAGCTCAGTGCGTCGAGGCAGTGGGGGAGGCTCTGCCCAAAGAGGGAGCAGAAGCAGTGCCTCTGCCCAAGGCAAGCCCAGTATGGCACAACTCTGGCACACTTTTGTGTGCCCGCCCCAAATGTCTACACCATCACCGGCGGCTCCAGTCAGCAGGAGGCAACGGTTCCGTCAGATGGTGACAGACTACATGGCTTGCCCTCTTACTGTACTCCCAGACGGCTCTTCCCCGTTCAAGTTTTGGGTCTCTAAGCTGGATACATGGCCAGAGCTAAGCCAGTATGCATTGGAGGTGCTGGCTTGCCCTGCGGCTAGTGTCTTATCGGAACGTGTCTTTAGTGCCGCAGGTGGTGTACTAACAGACCGTCGCATGCGACTATCCTCCGATAATGTTGACCGGCTTACTTTCCTGAAAATGAACCAGGCCTGGATCTCGCAGGAATTTGCCACTCCTCTGCCTGATTAAGTAATTGGGTGTCATCCAGGTCTCCTGCTGTGTTCATCTTTCTACCACCTGAACTGCTATTCCTGGGCTCCAACACCGCCAGTTGCGGCTCAGAAGTGCAGGCTGCACAGTAAAAACATACGACCCAGTGTTATTGGGTTTCAGTAATGTCAGCTGATCCCCAGCTGTGTAGCCGGCAATGTGTCCTGCGACCGCCACGCTGGCACAACAACCTAAATGTAAGGGAACCTGTCCCCCCCCCCCCCCCCCGTCGTTTGTTACTGAAAGAGCCATCTTGTGCAGCAGTAATGCTGCACAAGGAAAAGGTAGCTCTTTTTTTTTAGCTCTTTGCACACGCAGAACTTAACACTTATAAAATGTGTTCACTGATACCGTTATACCGTCCCGGAGCTGGGACTTTCCTTCGTAATGTGACGCAGCACAGCCGTCATTCCTACCCCTTTGGTGCCATGCGCTGCCTCCTCAGCGTTGTTTTAAGCTGTCACGGAGCCTGCGCTGTTCTGTTATCCCTTGGGCATGCCCTATTTGCGCTGCCTGTCTTCTGACATAATTTGGTGTCAGGCTGGCTGCGCCTGTGCGGCCGCGCTGCCCGAGATCCCGCCTCGCAGTGTCTTCTGATTGAGTCACACTGCGGGCCTGGGATCCATGGGCATGCGCAGTGCATATCTTCCCCTCGGGCTCTCGCTCATTTCCCTCCGCCTTCTTTAGACTGTGCGCCGTCAGCTGATCCCTAGCATGCCACGGCCGTGACACCGCACAGTCTGAAGAAGAGGGAAGGAGGGGAGTGAGAGTCGAGGTTATGCACTGTGCATGCCCATGGTTCCAAGGCCCGCAGTGGGATTACGTTAGACGAGACTGCGAGGTGGGATCTGGAGCAGCGTGGACGCACAGGCACTGACAGCCTGACACCAAATTATGTCAGAAGACAGGCAGCGCTAATTGGGCATGGCCAAGGGCTAACAGAACAGCGCAGGCTCCGTGACAGCTTAAAACAACGCTGAGGAGGCAGCGCACGGCATCAAGGGGATAGGAATGACAGCTGTGCTGTGTCCCATTACGAAGGAAATTCGCACCTCCGGAACGGTTTAACGGTATAAAGGGACACATTTTTAGTGTTTACTTCGGTGTTTGCAAGGAGCATAATTAAAAGAGCAACCTTTTCCTTTTGCATCCTTAGTGCTGCACAAGATGGCTCTTTCAGCTACAAACGTCTTGGGGGGGGGGGGGTTAAAGGTTTCCTTTCAACTTGCTCCAATCAGGCTTCGGCCTACACTCTGTTTCTCTGCTCCTCCTGCTGTCCCTGGGCTCTAACACCGCCAGTTGGTGCCTGGAAGTGCTGTGTGCACAGTCAACAGTCGCTCCTCTGTTATTGGGGTTCAGTAACGTCAGCTGATCCCCAGCTGTGTGTGCGGCAATACCTCCAATCTGCTCCTCCTGCTGTCCCTGGGCTCTAACACCGCCAGTTGGTGCCTGGAAGTGCTGTGTGCACAGTCAACAGTCGCTCCTCTGTTATTGGGGTTCAGTAACGTCAGCTGATCCCCAGCTGTGTATCCGGCAACGTGTCATGCGACCGCCACGCTGGCACAACTAAAATGTAAGGGGACCTGTCCCCCCCCCCTAGGCGTTTGTTACTGAAAGAGCCACCATGTGCAGCACTAATACTGCACAAGGGAAAGGTCGCTCTTGAAATTATGCTCCTTGCAAACGCTGAACTACACACTCATGTAATGTGTCCCCTCACACCGTCCAACCGTCCCGGAGGTGGGACTTTCCTTTGTAATGTGACGCAGCACAGCCGTCATTGCTACCCCCTTGGCACCGTGCGCTGCCTCCTTAGCGTTGTTTGATTCCGTCATGGACCCTGCGCTGTTATGTTATCCCTTGGCCATGCACAGTTTGCGCTGCCCGTCCTCTGACATCATTTGTTGTCGTCCTGGCTGCGCCTGTGCGTCCACGCTGCCCGAAATCACACCTCGCAGTGTCGTCTAATGTGATCCCACAGTGGGCCTGGTATCCATGGCCATGCGCAGTGCATATACTAGCCTCTCACTCCCCTTCTTCACGCTTCTTCAGACTAGGCGGCGTCAGCTGATCCCTAATAGCATGCCACGGCCGTGACGCCGCACAGTCTGAAGAAGCAGGAAGGAGGTGAGTGAGAGGCGATGATATGCACTGCGCATGCCCATGGATCCCTGGCCCGCAGTGGGACTACATTAGATGACACTGCAAGGTTGGATCTCGGGCAGCTTGGACGCACAGGCACTGCCAGCCTGACACCTACATGATGTCAGAAGACGGGCACCGCTAACTGTGCATGGCCAAGGGATAACATTACAGCGCGGGCACCGTGACAGAACCAAACAACGTTGAGGAGGTGGCGCCCGGCACCAAGGGGGTTGGAATGACGGCTGTGCTGTGTCACATTACAAAGGAAAGTCCCACTTCCGGGATGGTTTGACGGTGTGAGGGGACACATTATATGAGTGTGTACTTCAGCGTTTGCAAGGAGCATAATTTTCGGAGCCACCATTTTCCATGTGCAGTATTACTGCTGTATAAGATGGCTCTTTCAGCAACAAATGCCTGGGGGGGGGGGTTAAAGGTTCCCTTTCAACTTGCTCCACTGCAGGCTTCGGCCTACACTCTGCTCCTCTTTGATTCCCTGGGTTTCAACACTGTCAGTTGCCACCTGGAAGTGTTGTCTACACAGAAAAAACACTGGGTGATGTGTCAGTGGGGTTCAGCACCGCCAGCTGTTCCCCTGCTGTGTAGTCGGCAACGTGTCCAGCACAAGCCACGCTGGCACAACAGAACAAAAGCTGCCACCAGTGCAGGCTTCGGCCTACACTCTGCTCCTCTCCTCCTCCTGCTGACTCTGGGCTCAAACACCGCTAGTTTTTGCCCGGAAGTGCTAGCTGCACAGAGAAAAACACCAGCCAATGTGTTAGTGGGGTTCAGCAACGCCAGCTGTTCCCCTGCTGTGTAGCCGGCAACGTGACCTGCAAACGCCACGCAGGCACATGAACTGAAATTAAAGGGAACCTGGCCCCACCCCCCCAGGTGTTTCTATGTATAACAGCCACCTAGTACAGCAGTACTGCTGCATTTGTACAAGGTGGCTGACTTTTTCTCCTTGCCCACGTGGAACTCAACACGTACAAAATGTGTCTCATTGAGACCATTCCACTGTCCCTGAGGTGTGACTTTCCTTTCTAATGATACGCAGCACCCCCCTTGGTAGCGTTTCCCGTCTTTTGTCATCATGGTTAGCTGGCTGCGCCTGTGCATCCGCCCTGCTAGAAACAACGCCCCTCGTTGTCATATTTATTTTGTCAGCGAGGGTGTGGTTTATGGGCACGAGCAGTGCATATGTTCGCCTGTCTTAACTCATCTCCTTCCGCCTTCTTCAGACTGTGCGGCCTCCTGGCCGTGGTAGGCGATAAGGGATCAGCTGAGGCCGCCCAGTCTGGAGCAGGTGTAAGGACATGTGTAAGCGGCAAACCTATTTACTGCACAAGGCCACGAATCACAGCCACGCAGTGTGATTTTTTGAAAACACACTGTGGGTCTGGGATTCATGTCCATCGCTAACCGCAACGGCCGAAATGAAATGAGGTCAGAAGACAGGAAGCGCTCACAGCGCATGGCCAAGGGATCACAATAGCGCAGACTCCTGTACAGCAAATAACAACGCTCAGGAATCTGCGCCCAGTACCTAGGTGCAAATTTTGACACCTGTGCTGCGTCTCCTTAAAAAGACAAGTCACGCCTCCACAACTGTTTGACAGTACAATGGGCTAAATAGTGTACGTGTTTTAGTCAGCGTGTGCAAGGAGCAAAACAAATAGAGCAACCTTTTACTTGTGCAGCATTAATGCTGCACAAGGTGTGGCTCTTGTACCTTGCAACACCTGAGGGGGGTTAAAGGTAACCTTTGAAATTGGTTCAACTAGGCTTCGGCCTACACTCTGCTCCTCTCCTGCTGACCCTGGGCTCAAACACCGCTAGTTTTTGCCCGGAACTGCTAGCTGCACAGAGAAAAACACCAGTCAATGTGTTAGTGAGGTTCAGCACCGCCAGCTGTTCCCCTGCTGTGTAGTCGGCATCGTGTCCAGCACAAGCCACGCTGGCACAACTGACCAAAAGCTGCCACCAGTGCAGGATTCGGCCTACACTCTGCTCCTCTCCTCCTCCTGCTGACCCTGGGCTCAAACACCGCCAGTTTCTGCCCGGAAGTGCTAGCTGCACAGAGAAAAACACCAGCCAATGTGTTAGTGGGGTTCAGCACCGCCAGCTGTTCCCCTGCTGTGTAGTCGGCAACGTGTCCAGCACAAGCCACGCTGGCACAACAGAACAAAAGCTGCCACCAGTGCAGGCTTCGGCCTACACTCTACTCCTCTCCTCCTCCTGCTGACCCTGGGCTCAAACACCGTTAGTTTTTGCCCGGAAGTGCTAGCTGCACAGAGAAAAACACCAGCCAATGTGTTAGTGGGGTTCAGCAACGCCAGCTGTTCCCCTGCTGTGTAGCCGGCAACGTGACCTGCAAACGCCACGCAGGCACATGAACTGAAATTAAAGGGAACCTGGCCCCACCCCCCCAGGTGTTTCTATGTATAACAGCCACCTAGTACAGCAGTACTGCTGCATTTGTACAAGGTGGCTGACTTTTTCTCCTTGCCCACGTGGAACTCAACACGTACAAAATGTGTCTCATTGAGACCATTCCACTGTCCCTGAGGTGTGACTTTCCTTTCTAATGATACGCAGCACCCCCCTTGGTAGCGTTTCCCGTCTTTTGTCATCATGGTTAGCTGGCTGCGCCTGTGCATCCGCCCTGCTAGAAACAACGCCCCTCGTTGTCATATTTATTTTGTCAGCGAGGGTGTGGTTTATGGGCACGAGCAGTGCATATGTTCGCCTGTCTTAACTCATCTCCTTCCGCCTTCTTCAGACTGTGCGGCCTCCTGGCCGTGGTAGGCGATAAGGGATCAGCTGAGGCCGCCCAGTCTGGAGCAGGTGTAAGGACATGTGTAAGCGGCAAACCTATTTACTGCACAAGGCCACGAATCACAGCCACGCAGTGTGATTTTTTGAAAACACACTGTGGGTCTGGGATTCATGTCCATCGCTAACCGCAACGGCCGAAATGAAATGAGGTCAGAAGACAGGAAGCGCTCACAGCGCATGGCCAAGGGATCACAATAGCGCAGACTCCTGTACAGCAAATAACAACGCTCAGGAATCTGCGCCCAGTACCTAGGTGCAAATTTTGACACCTGTGCTGCGTCTCCTTAAAAAGACAAGTCACGCCTCCACAACTGTTTGACAGTATAATGGGCTAAATAGTGTACGTGTTTTAGTCAGCGTGTGCAAGGAGCAAAACAAATAGAGCAACCTTTTACTTGTGCAGCATTAATGCTGCACAAGGTGTGGCTCTTGTACCTTGCAACACCTGAGGGGGGTTAAAGGTAACCTTTGAAATTGGTTCAACTAGGCTTCGGCCTACACTCTGCTCCTCTCCTGCTGACCCTGGGCTCAAACACCGCTAGTTTTTGCCCGGAACTGCTAGCTGCACAGAGAAAAACACCAGTCAATGTGTTAGTGAGGTTCAGCACCGCCAGCTGTTCCCCTGCTGTGTAGTCGGCATCGTGTCCAGCACAAGCCACGCTGGCACAACTGACCAAAAGCTGCCACCAGTGCAGGCTTCGGCCTACACTCTGCTCCTCTCCTCCTCCTGCTGACCCTGGGCTCAAACACCACCAGTTTCTGCCCGGAAGTGCTAGCTGCACAGAGAAAAACACCAGCCAATGTGTTAGTGGGGTTCAGCACCGCCAGCTGTTCCCCCGCTGTGTAGCCGGCATCGTGTCCAGCACAAGCCACGCTGGCACAACTGACCAAAAGCTGCCACCAGTGCAGGCTTCGGCCTACACATTGCTCCTCTCCTCCTCCTGCTGACCCTGGGCTCTAACACCGCCAGTTTTTGCCCGGACATGCGAGCTGCACAGAGAAAAACACCAGTCAATGTGTCAGTGGGGTTCAGCACCGCCAGCTGTTCCCCTGCTGTGTAGCTTGCAACGTGACCTGCAAACGCCACGCAGGCACATGAACTGAAATTGAAGGGAGCCTGCCCCCCACCCCCATGATGTTTCTATGTAAAACAGCCACCTTGTACAGCAGTACTGCTGCATTTGTACAAGGTGGCTGACTTTTTCTCCTTGCCCACGTGGAACTCAACACGTACAAAATGTGTCTCATTGAGACCATTCCAATGTCCCTGAGGTGTGACTTTCCTTTCTAATGATACGCAGCACCACCCTTGTTAGCGCTGCCCGTCTTTTGACATCATTGGTTAGCTGGCTGCGCCTGTGCGTCTGCCCTGCTTGAAACAACGCCCCTCGGTGTCTTATTTTTTTGAACAGCGAGGGTGTGATTGATGGGCATGTGCAGTGCATATGTTTGCCTGTGTTCACTCATCTCCTTCCGCCTTCTTCAGACTGGGTGTCCTCATGGCCGCGGCAGGCGATAAGGGATCAGATGAGGCCGCCCAGTCTGAAGCAGGTGTAAGGACATGTGTGAGCGTCAAACATATTTACTGAACAAGGCCACGAATCCCAGCCACGCAGTGTGATTTTTTGAAAACACACTGTGGGTCTGGGATTCATGTCCATCGCTAACTGTAACGGCCGACATTAAATGAGGTCAGAAGACAGGAAGCGCTCACAGCGCATGGCCAAGGGATCCCAATAGCGCAGACTCCTGTACAGCAAATAACAACGCTCAGGAATCTGCGCACAGCAGCTAGGTGTAAATTTTGACACCTGTGCTGCATCTCCTTAAAAAGACTAGTAGTCACGCCTCCACTACTGTTTGACAGTATAATGGGCTAAATAGTGTACGTGTTTTATTCAGCGTGTGCAAGGAGCAAAATTAAATAGAGCAACCTTTGACTTGTGCATCATTAATGCTGTTCAAGGTGTGGCTCTTGTACCTTGCAACACCTGAGGGGGGGGTTAAAGGTAACCTTTGAAATTGGTTCAACTAGGCTTCGGCCTACACTCTGCTCCTCTACTCCTCCTGCTGACCCTGGGCTCAAACAACGCCAGTTTCTGCCCGGACATGCTAGCTGCACAGAGAAAAACACCAGCCAATGTGTTAGTGGGGTTCAGCACCGCCAGCTGTTCCCCTGCTGTGTAGTCGGCATCGTGTCCAGCACAAGCCACGCTGGCACAACTGACCAAAAGCTGCCACCAGTGCAGGCTTCGGCCTACACTTTGCTCCTCTCCTCCTCCTGCTGACCCTGGGCTCAAACAACGCCAGTTTCTGCCCGGACATGCTAGCTGCACAGAGAAAAACACCAGCCAATGTGTTAGTGGGGTTCAGCACCGCCAGCTGTTCCCCTGCTGTGTAGTCGGCATCGTGTCCAGCACAAGCCACGCTGGCACAACTGACCAAAAGCTGCCACCAGTGCAGGCTTCGGCCTACACTTTGCTCCTCTCCTCCTCCTGCTGACCCTGGGCTCAAACAACGCCAGTTTCTGCCCGGACATGCTAGCTGCACAGAGAAAAACACCAGCCAATGTGTTAGTGGGGTTCAGCACCGCCAGCTGTTCCCCTGCTGTGTAGCTGGCAACGTGTCCTGCAAACGCCACGCAGGCACATGAACTGAAATTGAAGGGAGCCTGCCCCCCACCCCCCCAGGTGTTTCTATGTATAACAGCCACCTTGTACAGCAGTACTGCTGCATTTGTACAAGGTGGCTGACTTTTTCTCCTTGCACACGTGGAACTCAACAAGTACAAAATGTGTCTCATTACAGACCATTACAATGTCCCTGAGGTGTGACTTTCCTTTTTAATGACACGCAGCACCCCCATTGTTAGCGCTGCCCGTCTCCTGACATCATTGGTTGGCTGGCTGTGCCTGTGCGTCCCCCCTGCCCGACACAACGCCCCCCGTTGTCTCATATATTTTGACTGCGAGGGTGTGATTGATGGGCACGAGCAGTGCATATGTTCCCCTGTCTTCACTCCCGCCTTCTTCTGACTGTGCGGCCTCATGGCCGCGGCATGCGATAAGGGATCAGCTGAGGCCGCCCAGTCTGAAGCAGGTGTAAGGACATGTGTGAGCGGCGAACATATTTACTGAACAAGGCCACGAATCCCAGCCACGCAGTGTGATTTTTTGAAAACACACTGTGGGTCTGGGATTCATGTCCATCGCTAACCGTAACGGCCGACATTAAATGAGGTCAGAAGACAGGAAGCGCTCACAGCGCATGGCCAAGGGATCCCAATAGCGCAGACTCCTGTACAGCAAATAACAACGCTCAGGAATCTGCGCACAGCAGCTAGGTGTAAATTTTGACACCTGTGCTGCATCTCCTTAAAAAGACTAGTAGTCACGCCTCCACTACTGTTTGACAGTATAATGGGCTAAATAGTGTACGTGTTTTATTCAGCGTGTGCAAGGAGCAAAATTAAATAGAGCAACCTTTGACTTGTGCATCATTAATGCTGTTCAAGGTGTGGCTCTTGTACCTTGCAACACCTGAGGGGGGGGTTAAAGGTAACCTTTGAAATTGGTTCAACTAGGCTTCGGCCTACACTCTGCTCCTCTACTCCTCCTGCTGACCCTGGGCTCAAACACCGCTAGTTTTTGCCCGGAACTGCTAGCTGCACAGAGAAAAATACCAGTCAATGTGTTAGTGGGGTTCAGCAACGCCAGCTGTTCCCCTGCTGTGTACTCGGCAACGTGTCCAGCACAAGCCACGCTGGCACAACAGAACAAAAGCTGCCACCAGTGCAGGCTTCGGCCTACACTTTGCTCCTCTCCTCCTCCTGCTGACCCTGGGCTCAAACAACGCCAGTTTCTGCCCGGACATGCTAGCTGCACAGAGAAAAACACCAGCCAATGTGTTAGTGGGGTTCAGCACCGCCAGCTGTTCCCCTGCTGTGTAGTCGGCATCGTGTCCAGCACAAGCCACGCTGGCACAACTGAACAAAAGCTGCCACCAGTGCAGGCTTCGGCCTACACTTTGCTCCTCTCCTCCTCCTGCTGACCCTGGGCTCAAACAACGCCAGTTTCTGCCCGGACATGCTAGCTGCACAGAGAAAAACACCAGCCAATGTGTTAGTGGGGTTCAGCACCGCCAGCTGTTCCCCTGCTGTGTAGCTGGCAACGTGTCCTGCAAACGCCACGCAGGCACATGAACTGAAATTGAAGGGAGCCTGCCCCCCACCCCCAGGTGTTTCTATGTATAACAGCCACCTTGTACAGCAGTACTGCTGCATTTGTACAAGGTGGCTGACTTTTTGTCCTTGCCCACGTGGAACTCAAAACGTACAAAATGTGTCTCATTGAGACCATTCCACTGTCCCTGAGGTGTGACTTTCCTTTCTAATGATACGCAGCACCCCCCTTGGTAGCGCTTCCCGTCTTCTGACATCATTGGTTGGTTTGTTGCGCCTGTGCGTCCGCCCTGCCTGAAACAATGCTCCTCGTTGTCTTATTTTGACTGCGAGGGTGTGATTGATGGGCACGAGCAGTGCATATCTTCACCTGTCTTAACTCATCTCCTTCCGCCTTCTTCAGACTGTGCAGCCTCATGGCCGCGGCATGCGAGAAGGGATCAGCAGAGGCCGCCCAGTCTGAAGCAGGTGTAAGGATGTGTGTGAGCGGCCAAAATATTTACTGCTCAAGGCCACGAATCACAGCACCGCAGTGTGACTTTATGAAAAGGCACTGTGGGTCTGGGATTTATGGCCATCGTTAACCGCACCGGCCAACATGAAATGAGGTCATAAGACGGGCAGCTCTAACAGGGCATTGCCAAGGGATAACACAAGAGCGCAGACTCCTGTACAGCAAATAACAACGCTCAGGAAGCTGCGCCAAGCACCAAGGCGTTATTTGGGACACCTGTGCTGCGTCTCCTTAAAAAGCCAAGTCACGCATCCACTACAGTTTGACTGTAGAATGGGCTAAATTGTGTACGTCTTTCATTCAGCGTGTGCAAGTAGACAAATTAATAGAGTAACCTTTCACTTGTGCAGCATTAATACTGCACAAGGTGTGTCTCTTGTACTTTGTAACACCTGAGGGGGGGGTAAAGGTTTCCTTTGAAATTGGTTCAAATAGGCTTCGGCCTACACTCTGCTCCTCTACTCCTCCTCCTGCTTCAACACGGGCTCTAACATCGCTAGTTTTTGACCGCAAGTGCTAGCTGCACAGAGAAAAACACACGCCATTGTGTTAGTGGGGTTCAGCAACGCCAGCTGTTCCCCCACTGTGTAGCTGGCAAAGTGTCCTGCAAATGCAACGCAGACACAAAGCTGCCTCCAGTGCAGGCTTCGGCCTACACTCTGCTCCCCCTGCTTACCCTTAGCTCCAACACCGCTAGTTGGGGCTCTAGGAAGACAATCTTTAATAGGCAACGCATCTGGGTTCCAGCACCGCCAGCTGGTTCTCGGCAGTGTTCTTGTCACAGGTACTCCCTCGTGCCAAGCCTGGTTTCAGCACCGTCAGCTGTTTCCGGGTAGGACTGTTGGGGTTCGGTAACTGCGGCTGCCTCGCGGCCTAGCTGTTCTCTCCTCTCCTGTGGGCCTTGGGGTCCACCACCTGGTTCCAGCACCGTCAGCTGGTTCCGGGCCGAGCCTTTGGCTTAGGTGCCTCCTCCTGGGTATCCGAGTTCCGCCAACGTCAGGCGGTCCTTGGTAGTGCTTTTAAGCGCGGGCACCTACAGCTTAGTAACCGGGTTCCAGCACCGCCAGCTGGTCCTCGGTCGTGCCATTGGCTCTTGCACACTGGGGCAACGCATCTGGGTTCCAGCACCGCCAGCTGGTTCTCGGCTGTGTTCTTGTCACAGGTACTCCCTCGTGCCAAGCCTGGTTTCAGCACCGTCAGCTGTTTCCGGGTTGTGTCAAGCTCACTGAGACGCCTATGCTTGTCTCGTCGTGGTGCGGTCGGGTTAGCCAACTCCAGGGTGCCTCCAGTTTAGGAGCTTCCTATGTGGGCTGCGTGAACTGGTAGTCAAGGCTGGTTCTGTAGTGCCAGTAGGCCCAGCTCCCCCTGTAGGACTGTTGGGGTTCGGTAACTGCGGCTGCCTCGCGGCCTAGCTGTTCTCTCCTCTCCTGTGGGCCTTGTGGTCCACCACCTGGTTCCAGCACCGTCAGCTGGTTCCAGGCCGAGCCTTTGGCTTAGGTGCCTCCTCCTGGGTATCTGAGTTCCGCCAACGTCAGGCGGTCCTTGGTAGTGCTTTTAAGCGCGGGCACCTACAGCTTAGTAACCGGGTTCCAGCACCGCCAGCTGGTCCTCGGTCGTGCCATTGGCTCTTGCACACTGGGGCAACGCATCTGGGTTCCAGCACCGCCAGCTGGTTCTCGGCAGTGTTCTTGTCACAGGTACTCCCTCGTGCCAAGCCTGGTTTCAGCACCGTCAGCTGTTTCCGGGTTGTGTCAAGCTCACTGAGACGCCTATGCTTGCCCCGTCGTGGTGCGGTCGGGTTAGCCAACTCCAGGGTGCCTCCAGTTTAGGAGCTTCCTATGTGGGCTGCGTGAACTGGTAGTCAAGGCTGGTTCTGTAGTGCCAGTAGGCCCAGCTCCCCCTGTCGGACTGTTGGGGTTCGGTAACTGCGGCTGCCTCGCGGCCTAGCTGTTCTCTCCTCTCCTGTGGGCCTTGGGGTCCACCACCTGGTTCCAGCACCGTCAGCTGGTTCCGGGCCGAGCCTTTGGCTTAGGTGCCTCCTCCTGGGTATCCGAGTTCCGCCAACGTCAGGCGGTCCTTGGTAGTGCTTTTAAGCGCGGGCACCTACAGCTTAGTAACCGGGTTCCAGCACCGCCAGCTGGTCCTCGGTCGTGCCATTGGCTCTTGCACACTGGGGCAACGCATCTGGGTTCCAGCACCGTCAGCTGGTTCTCGGCAGTGTTCTTGACACAGGTACTCCCTCGTGCCAAGCCTGGTTTCAGCACCGCCAGCTGTTTCCGGGTTGTGTCAAGCTCACTGAGACGCCTATGCTTGCCCCGTCGTGGTGCGGTCGGGTTAGCCAACTCCAGGGTGCCTCCAGTTTAGGAGCTTCCTATGTGGGCTGCGTGAACTGGTAGTCAAGGCTGGTTCTGTAGTGCCAGTAGGCCCAGCTCCCCCTGTAGGACTGTTGGGGTTTGGTAACTGCGGCTGCCTCGCGGCCTAGCTGTTCTCTCCTCTCCTGTGGACCTTCAGGTCCACCACCTGGTTCCAGCACCGTCAGCTGGTTCCAGGCCGAGCCTTTGGCTTAGGTGCCTCCTCCTGGGTATCCGAGTTCCGCCAACGTCAGGCGGTCCTTGGTAGTGCTTTTAAGCGCGGGCACCTACAGCTTAGTAACCGGGTTCCAGCACCGCCAGCTGGTCCTCGGTCGTGCCATTGGCTCTTGCACACTGGGGCAACGCATCTGGGTTCCAGCACCGCCAGCTGGTTCTCGGCAGTGTTCTTGTCACAGGTACTCCCTCGTGCCAAGCCTGGTTTCAGCACCGTCAGCTGTTTCCGGGTTGTGTCAAGCTCACTGAGACGCCTATGCTTGCCCCGTCGTGGTGCGGTCGGGTTAGCCAACTCCAGGGTGCCTCCAGTTTAGGAGCTTCCTATGTGGGCTGCGTGAACTGGTAGTCAAGGCTGGTTCTGTAGTGCCAGTAGGCCCAGCTCCCCCTGTCGGACTGTTGGGGTTCGGTAACTGCGGCTGCCTCGCGGCCTAGCTGTTCTCTCCTCTCCTGTGGGCCTTGGGGTCCACCACCTGGTTCCAGCACCGTCAGCTGGTTCCGGGCCGAGCCTTTGGCTTAGGTGCCTCCTCCTGGGTATCCGAGTTCCGCCAACGTCAGGCGGTCCTTGGTAGTGCTTTTAAGCGCGGGCACCTACAGCTTAGTAACCGGGTTCCAGCACCGCCAGCTGGTCCTCGGTCGTGCCATTGGCTCTTGCACACTGGGGCAACGCATCTGGGTTCCAGCACCGCCAGCTGGTTCTCGGCAGTGTTCTTGACACAGGTACTCCCTCGTGCCAAGCCTGGTTTCAGCACCGCCAGCTGTTTCCGGGTTGTGTCAAGCTCACTGAGACGCCTATGCTTGCCCCGTCGTGGTGCGGTCGGGTTAGCCAACTCCAGGGTGCCTCCAGTTTAGGAGCTTCCTATGTGGGCTGCGTGAACTGGTAGTCAAGGCTGGTTCTGTAGTGCCAGTAGGCCCAGCTCCCCCTGTCGGACTGTTGGGGTTTGGTAACTGCGGCTGCCTCGCGGCCTAGCTGTTCTCTCCTCTCCTGTGGACCTTCAGGTCCACCACCTGGTTCCAGCACCGTCAGCTGGTTCCAGGCCGAGCCTTTGGCTTAGGTGCCTCCTCCTGGGTATCCGAGTTCCGCCAACGTCAGGCGGTCCTTGGTAATGCTTTTAAGCGCGGGCACCTACAGCTTAGTAACCGGGTTCCAGCACCGCCAGCTGGTCCTCGGTCGTGCCATTGGCTCTTGCACACTGGGGCAACGCATCTGGGTTCCAGCACCGCCAGCTGGTTCTCGGCAGTGTTCTTGTCACAGGTACTCCCTCGTGCCAAGCCTGGTTTCAGCACCGTCAGCTGTTTCCGGGTTGTGTCAAGCTCACTGAGACGCCTATGCTTGCCCCGTCGTGGTGCGGTCGGGTTAGCCAACTCCAGGGTGCCTCCAGTTTAGGAGCTTCCTATGTGGGCTGCGTGAACTGGTAGTCAAGGCTGGTTCTGTAGTGCCAGTAGGCCCAGCTCCCCCTGTCGGACTGTTGGGGTTCGGTAACTGCGGCTGCCTCGCGGCCTAGCTGTTCTCTCCTCTCCTGTGGGCCTTGGGGTCCACCACCTGGTTCCAGCACCGTCAGCTGGTTCCGGGCCGAGCCTTTGGCTTAGGTGCCTCCTCCTGGGTATCCGAGTTCCGCCAACGTCAGGCGGTCCTTGGTAGTGCTTTTAAGCGCGGGCACCTACAGCTTAGTAACCGGGTTCCAGCACCGCCAGCTGGTCCTCGGTCGTGCCATTGGCTCTTGCACACTGGGGCAACGCATCTGGGTTCCAGCACCGCCAGCTGGTTCTCGGCAGTGTTCTTGATACAGGTACTCCCTCATGCCAAGCCTGGTTTCAGCACCGCCAGCTGTTTCCGGGTTGTGTCAAGCTCACTGAAACGCCTATGCTTGCCCCGTCGTGGTGCGGTCGGGTTAGCCAACTCCAGGGTGCCTCCAGTTTAGGAGCTTCCTATGTGGGCTGCGTGAACTGGTAGTCAAGGCTGGTTCTGTAGTGCCAGTAGGCCCAGCTCCCCCTGTAGGACTGTTGGGGTTCGGTAACTGCGGCTGCCTCGCGGCCTAGCTGTTCTCTCCTCTCCTGTGGACCTTCAGGTCCACCACCTGGTTCCAGCACCGTCAGCTGGTTCCAGGCCGAGCCTTTGGCTTAGGTGCCTCCTCCTGGGTATCCGAGTTCCGCCAACGTCAGGCGGTCCTTGGTAGTGCTTTTAAGCGCGGGCACCTACAGCTTAGTAACCGGGTTCCAGCACCGCCAGCTGGTCCTCGGTCGTGCCATTGGCTCTTGCACACTGGGGCAACGCATCTGGGTTCCAGCACCGCCAGCTGGTTCTCGGCAGTGTTCTTGACACAGGTACTCCCTCGTGCCAAGCCTGGTTTCAGCACTGCCAGCTGTTTCCGGGTTGTGTCAAGCTCACTGAGACGCCTATGCTTGCCCCGTCGTGGTGCGGTCGGGTTAGCCAACTCCAGGGTGCCTCCAGTTTAGGAGCTTCCTATGTGGGCTGCGTGAACTGGTAGTCAAGGCTGGTTCTGTAGTGCCAGTAGGCCCAGCTCCCCCTGTAGGACTGTTGGGGTTTGGTAACTGCGGCTGCCTCGCGGCCTAGCTGTTCTCTCCTCTCCTGTGGACCTTCAGGTCCACCACCTGGTTCCAGCACCGTCAGCTGGTTCCGGGCCGAGCCTTTAGCTTAGGTGCCTCCTCCTGGGTATCCGAGTTCCGCCAACGTCAGGCGGTCCTTGGTAGTGCTTTTAAGCGCGGGCACCTACAGCTTAGTAACCGGGTTCCAGCACCGCCAGCTGGTCCTCGGTCGTGCCATTGGCTCTTGCACACTGGGGCAACGCATCTGGGTTCCAGCACCGCCAGCTGGTTCTCGGCAGTGTTCTTGTCACAGGTACTCCCTCGTGCCAAGCTTGGTTTCAGCACCGTCAGCTGTTTCCGGGTTGTGTCAAGCTCACTGAGACGCCTATGCTTGCCCCGTCGTGGTGCGGTCGGGTTAGCCAACTCCAGGGTGCCTCCAGTTTAGGAGCTTCCTATGTGGGCTGCGTGAACTGGTAGTCAAGGCTGGTTCTGTAGTGCCAGTAGGCCCAGCTCCCCCTGTCGGACTGTTGGGGTTCGGTAACTGCGGCTGCCTCGCGGCCTAGCTGTTCTCTCCTCTCCTGTGGGCCTTGGGGTCCACCACCTGGTTCCAGCACCGTCAGCTGGTTCCGGGCCGAGCCTTTGGCTTAGGTGCCTCCTCCTGGGTATCCGAGTTCCACCAACGTCAGGCGGTCCTTGGTAGTGCTTTTAAGCGCGGGCACCTACAGCTTAGTAACCGGGTTCCAGCACCGCCAGCTGGTCCTCGGTCGTGCCATTGGCTCTTGCACACTGGGGCAACGCATCTGGGTTCCAGCACCGCCAGCTGGTTCTCGGCAGTGTTCTTGTCACAGGTACTCCCTCGTGCCAAGCCTGGTTTCAGCACCGTCAGCTGTTTCCGGGTTGTGTCAAGCTCACTGAGACGCTTATGCTTGCCCCGTCGTGGTGCGGTCGGGTTAGCCAACTCCAGGGTGCCTCCAGTTTAGGAGCTTCCTATGTGGGCTGCGTGAACTGGTAGTCAAGGCTGGTTCTGTAGTGCCAGTAGGCCCAGCTCCCCCTGTCGGACTGTTGGGGTTCGGTAACTGCGGCTGCCTCGCGGCCTAGCTGTTTTCTCCTCTCCTGTGGGCCTTGGGGTCCACCACCTGGTTCCAGCACCGTCAGCTGGTTCCGGGCCGAGCCTTTGGCTTAGGTGCCTCCTCCTGGGTATCCGAGTTCCGCCAACGTCAGGCGGTCCTTGGTAGTGCTTTTAAGCGCGGGCACCTACAGCTTAGTAACCGGGTTCCAGCACCGCCAGCTGGTCCTCGGTCGTGCCATTGGCTCTTGCACACTGGGGCAACGCATCTGGGTTCCAGCACCGCCAGCTGGTTCTCGGCAGTGTTCTTGACACAGGTACTCCCTCGTGCCAAGCCTGGTTTCAGCACCGCCAGCTGTTTCCGGGTTGTGTCAAGCTCACTGAGACGCCTATGCTTGCCCCGTCGTGGTGCGGTCGGGTTAGCCAACTCCAGGGTGCCTCCAGTTTAGGAGCTTCCTATGTGGGCTGCGTGAACTGGTAGTCAAGGCTGGTTCTGTAGTGCCAGTAGGCCCAGCTCCCCCTGTAGGACTGTTGGGGTTTGGTAACTGCGGCTGCCTCGCGGCCTAGCTGTTCTCTCCTCTCCTGTGGACCTTCAGGTCCACCACCTGGTTCCAGCACCGTCAGCTGGTTCCAGGCCGAGCCTTTGGCTTAGGTGCCTCCTCCTGGGTATCCGAGTTCCGCCAACGTCAGGCGGTCCTTGGTAGTGCTTTTAAGCGCGGGCACCTACAGCTTAGTAACCGGGTTCCAGCACCGCCAGCTGGTCCTCGGTCGTGCCATTGGCTCTTGCACACTGGGGCAACGCATCTGGGTTCCAGCACCGCCAGCTGGTTCTCGGCAGTGTTCTTGTCACAGGTACTCCCTCGTGCCAAGCCTGGTTTCAGCACCGTCAGCTGTTTCCGGGTTGTGTCAAGCTCACTGAGACGCCTATGCTTGCCCCGTCGTGGTGCGGTCGGGTTAGCCAACTCCAGGGTGCCTCCAGTTTAGGAGCTTCCTATGTGGGCTGCGTGAACTGGTAGTCAAGGCTGGTTCTGTAGTGCCAGTAGGCCCAGCTCCCCCTGTCGGACTGTTGGGGTTCGGTAACTGCGGCTGCCTCGCGGCCTAGCTGTTCTCTCCTCTCCTGTGGGCCTTGGGGTCCACCACCTGGTTCCAGCACCGTCAGCTGGTTCCGGGCCGAGCCTTTGGCTTAGGTGCCTCCTCCTGGGTATCCGAGTTCCGCCAACGTCAGGCGGTCCTTGGTAGTGCTTTTAAGCGCGGGCACCTACAGCTTAGTAACCGGGTTCCAGCACCGCCAGCTGGTCCTCGGTCGTGCCATTGGCTCTTGCACACTGGGGCAACGCATCTGGGTTCCAGCACCGCCAGCTGGTTCTCGGCAGTGTTCTTGACACAGGTACTCCCTCGTGCCAAGCCTGGTTTCAGCACCGCCAGCTGTTTCCGGGTTGTGTCAAGCTCACTGAGACGCCTATGCTTGCCCCGTCGTGGTGCGGTCGGGTTAGCCAACTCCAGGGTGCCTCCAGTTTAGGAGCTTCCTATGTGGGCTGCGTGAACTGGTAGTCAAGGCTGGTTCTGTAGTGCCAGTAGGCCCAGCTCCCCCTGTAGGACTGTTGGGGTTTGGTAACTGCGGCTGCCTCGCAGCCTAGCTGTTCTCTCCTCTCCTGTGGACCTTCAGGTCCACCACCTGGTTCCAGCACCGTCAGCTGGTTCCAGGCCGAGCCTTTGGCTTAGGTGCCTCCTCCTGGGTATCCGAGTTCCGCCAACGTCAGGCGGTCCTTGATAGTGCTTTTAAGCGCGGGCACCTACAGCTTAGTAACCGGGTTCCAGCACCGCCAGCTGGTCCTCGGTCGTGCCATTGGCTCTTGCACACTGGGGCAACGCATCTGGGTTCCAGCACCGCCAGCTGGTTCTCGGCAGTGTTCTTGTCACAGGTACTCCCTCATGCCAAGCCTGGTTTCAGCACCGTCAGCTGTTTCCGGGTTGTGTCAAGCTCACTGAGACGCCTATGCTTGCCCCGTCGTGGTGCGGTCGGGTTAGCCAACTCCAGGGTGCCTCCAGTTTAGGAGGTTCCTATGTGGGCTGCGTGAACTGGTAGTCAAGGCTGGTTCTGTAGTGCCAGTAGGCCCAGCTCCCCCTGTCGGACTGTTGGGGTTCGGTAACTGCGGCTGCCTCGCGGCCTAGCTGTTCTCTCCTCTCCTGTGGGCCTTGGGGTCCACCACCTGGTTCCAGCACCGTCAGCTGGTTCCGGGCCGAGCCTTTGGCTTAGGTGCCTCCTCCTGGGTATCCGAGTTCCGCCAACGTCAGGCGGTCCTTGGTAGTGCTTTTAAGCGCGGGCACCTACAGCTTAGTAACCGGGTTCCAGCACCGCCAGCTGGTCCTCGGTCGTGCCATTGGCTCTTGCACACTGGGGCAACGCATCTGGGTTCCAGCACCGCCAGCTGGTTCTCGGCAGTGTTCTTGACACAGGTACTCCCTCGTGCCAAGCCTGGTTTCAGCACCGCCAGCTGTTTCCGGGTTGTGTCAAGCTCACTGAGACGCCTATGCTTGCCCCGTCGTGGTGCGGTCGGGTTAGCCAACTCCAGGGTGCCTCCAGTTTAGGAGCTTCCTATGTGGGCTGCGTGAACTGGTAGTCAAGGCTGGTTCTGTAGTGCCAGTAGGCCCAGCTCCCCCTGTAGGACTGTTGGTGTTTTGTAACTGCGGCTGCCTCGCGGCCTAGCTGTTCTCTCCTCTCCTGTGGACCTTCAGGTCCACCACCTGGTTCCAGCACCGTCAGCTGGTTCCAGGCCGAGCCTTTGGCTTAGGTGCCTCCTCCTGGGTATCCGAGTTCCGCCAACGTCAGGCGGTCCTTGGTAGTGCTTTTAAGCGTGGGCACCTACAGCTTAGTAACCGGGTTCCAGCACCGCCAGCTGGTCCTCGGTCGTGCCATTGGCTCTTGCACACTGGGGCAACGCATCTGGGTTCCAGCACCGCCAGCTGGTTCTCGGCAGTGTTCTTGTCACAGGTACTCCCTCATGCCAAGCCTGGTTTCAGCACCGTCAGCTGTTTCCGGGTTGTGTCAAGCTCACTGAGACGCCTATGCTTGCCCCGTCGTGGTGCGGTCGGGTTAGCCAACTCCAGGGTGCCTCCAGTTTAGGAGCTTCCTATGTGGGCTGCGTGAACTGGTAGTCAAGGCTGGTTCTGTAGTGCCAGTAGGCCCAGCTCCCCCTGTCGGACTGTTGGGGTTCGGTAACTGCGGCTGCCTCGCGGCCTAGCTGTTCTCTCCTCTCCTGTGGGCCTTGGGGTCCACCACCTGGTTCCAGCACCGTCAGCTGGTTCCGGGCCGAGCCTTTGGCTTAGGTGCCTCCTCCTGGGTATCCGAGTTCCGCCAACGTCAGGCGGTCCTTGGTAGTGCTTTTAAGCGCGGGCACCTACAGCTTAGTAACCGGGTTCCAGCACCGCCAGCTGGTCCTCGGTCGTGCCATTGGCTCTTGCACACTGGGGCAACGCATCTGGGTTCCAGCACCGCCAGCTGGTTCTCGGCAGTGTTCTTGACACAGGTACTCCCTCGTGCCAAGCCTGGTTTCAGCACCGCCAGCTGTTTCCGGGTTGTGTCAAGCTCACTGAGACGCCTATGCTTGCCCCGTCGTGGTGCGGTCGGGTTAGCCAACTCCAGGGTGCCTCCAGTTTAGGAGCTTCCTATGTGGGCTGCGTGAACTGGTAGTCAAGGCTGGTTCTGTAGTGCCAGTAGGCCCAGCTCCCCCTGTAGGACTGTTGGGGTTCGGTAACTGCGGCTGCCTCGCGGCCTAGCTGTTCTCTCCTCTCCTGTGGGCCTTGGGGTCCACCACCTGGTTCCAGCACCGTCAGCTGGTTCCGGGCCGAGCCTTTGGCTTAGGTGCCTCCTCCTGGGTATCCGAGTTCCGCCAACGTCAGGCGGTCCTTGGTAGTGCTTTTAAGCGCGGGCACCTACAGCTTAGTAACCGGGTTCCAGCACCGTCAGCTGTTTCCGGGTTGTGTCAAGCTCACTGAGACGCCTATGCTTGTCTCGTCGTGGTGCGGTCGGGTTAGCCAACTCCAGGGTGCCTCCAGTTTAGGAGCTTCCTATGTGGGCTGCGTGAACTGGTAGTCAAGGCTGGTTCTGTAGTGCCAGTAGGCCCAGCTCCCCCTGTAGGACTGTTGGGGTTCGGTAACTGCGGCTGCCTCGCGGCCTAGCTGTTCTCTCCTCTCCTGTGGGCCTTGGGGACCACCACCTGGTTCCAGCACCGTCAGCTGGTTCCGGGCCGAGCCTTTGGCTTAGGTGCCTCCTCCTGGGTATCCGAGTTCCGCCAACGTCAGGCGGTCCTTGGTAGTGCTTTTAAGCGCGGGCACCTACAGCTTAGTAACCGGGTTCCAGCACCGCCAGCTGGTCCTCGGTCGTGCCATTGGCTCTTGCACACTGGGGCAACGCATCTGGGTTCCAGCACCGCCAGATGGTTCTCGGCAGTGTTCTTGACACAGGTACTCCCTCGTGCCAAGCCTGGTTTCAGCACCGCCAGCTGTTTCCGGGTTGTGTCAAGCTCACTGAGACGCCTATGCTTGCCCCGTCGTGGTGCGGTCGGGTTAGCCAACTCCAGGGTGCCTCCAGTTTAGGAGCTTCCTATGTGGGCTGCGTGAACTGGCAGTCAAGGCTGGTTCTGTAGTGCCAGTAGGCCCAGCTCCCCCTGTAGGACTGTTGGGGTTCGGTAACTGCGGCTGCCTCGCGGCCTAGCTGTTCTCTCCTCTCCTGTGGACCATCAGGTCCACCACCTGGTTCCAGCACCGTCAGCTGGTTCCAGGCCGAGCCTTTGGCTTAGGTGCCTCCTCCTGGGTATCCGAGTTCCGCCAACGTCAGGCGGTCCTTGGTAGTGCTTTTAAGCGCGGGCACCTACAGCTTAGTAACCGGGTTCCAGCACCGCCAGCTGGTCCTCGGTCATGCCATTGGCTCTTGCACACTGGGGCAACGCATCTGGGTTCCAGCACCGCCAGCTGGTTCTCGGCAGTGTTCTTGTAACAGGTACTCCCTCGTGCCAAGCCTGGTTTCAGCACCGCCAGCTGTTTCCGGGTTGTGTCAAGCTCACTGAGACGCCTATGCTTGCCCCGTCGTGGTGCGGTCGGGTTAGCCAACTCCAGGGTGCCTCCAGTTTAGGAGCGTCCTATGTGGGCTGCGTGAACCGGTAGTCAAGGCTGGTTCTGTAGTGCCAGTAGGCCCAGCTCCCCCTGTAGGACTGTTGGGGTTCGGTAACTGCGGCTGCCTCGCGGCCTAGCTGTTCTCTCCTCTCCTGTGGACCTTCAGGTCCACCACCTGGTTCCAGCACCATCAGCTGGTTCTCGGCAGTGTCTTTTGCTCTTGTACCTTCTGCTCCCCATCCTGGTTCCAGTACCATCAGCTGGTTCCGGGCAGAGCCTTTGGCTTATGTGCCTCCTTCTGGGTATCCAAGTTCCACCAACGTCAGGTGGTCCTTGGTAGTGCTTTCGGGCACGGGTACCTCCTGCTTAGTAACCGGGTTCCAGTAACGTCAGCTGGTCCTCGGTAGTTCCATTGGCTCTTGGACCTTCGGCTACCCATCCGGGTTCCAGTACCGTCAGCTGGTTCTCGGCAGTGTCTTTTGCTCTTGTACCTTCTGCTCCCCATCCTGGTTCCAGTACCGTCAGCAGGTTCCGGGCAGAGCCTTTGGCTTAGGTGCCTCCTTCTGGGTATCCGAGTTCCGCCAACGTCAGGCGGTCCTTGGTAGTGCTTTTTAGCACGGGTACCTCCTGCTTAGTAACCGGGTTCCAGTAACGTCAGCTGGTCCTCGGTAGTTCCATAGGCTCTTGAACCTTCGGGTAGCCATCCGAGTTCCAGTTCCATCAGCTGGTTCTTGGCATTTTCTCAGCCTTCTTGTACCTTCTGCTGCATTTCCAAGTTGAAGACCCTAAAGTCGACGACCCGGAAAACCACCCCGATGACGACGACGACGACCCGGAAGACCACCCCGATGACGACGACGACGACTGCGGAGACGACGACGGCTGAGACGACGACGGCGGAAATGACGACACTGGAGACGACGACCCTGGAGACGATGACATGGAAGACCGAGAAGCAGAAGAACAAGAGGCTGCAGAACAAAGAGCAGAAGAACATTAAGCATAAGACTTAATATCAGAGCAAAAGATATTATCTAAATTATATGCAGAAGAAGACTAAGCAGTGTATGGGGGTGAGTCCGTTCCTCCTCGTGGTGCCCCTGGATAAAGCCTGATGCTGCAGGCCAAACTGAACGCGGACAAATGTAACTTTTGTGACTGGCAGAACGGAAGGTGTAATCTTCCAACTTTTATAGATAACAACTACGGGAATGCCTGTCACAAATGAGAATATGATGAAGAAGTAGAATAGGAAGAATAATAACAGTGGAATAAAAAGAATATGTAGAATAGGAAGAATAATAATAGTTGAATAAAATGAATATGAAGAATGTAATAAAAAAAAAAAATAGGTAGAAGATGAAGAAGAAGATGAATAAGGTGAAGAAGAAGTTGATGTCAAAGATGCTGATGATGATGAAGATGAAAGTGTGGGAAAAGTAAAAAAAAAAAAGAAAAAAAAAGAAGGGGAAGGGCGTGGAATAGTGAAACATCAATATCTGACAAAATAAAAAAAAATTTACATACTCAATATCTTTTTCACTCCGAACGTCTTAAAAAAAAAAAAAAACATGCTATTCTATTTGATTGGGCTAAACCTCATTGCCTTTAATGTCTCCGCCACCTCCCACAATACATCCTACATTATTCTTAGTTGTTTTCCTTCATGTAGAATGAACCTACAAGGCAAGAAAGGGTTTATTTTAATTCCGATATTTTGGTCCCATTGACTTGCATTGGGATCGGGTATCGGTATCGGCGATATCCGATATTTTTTGAATATCGGCCGATCCTATCCGATACCGATACTTTCCGATATCGGAAGGTATCGCTCAACACTACTCAGGACCCTAAGCCTGACCCAGTACCACAGGAATGGCTAGAAATGGATCAGAAAGCACAGAGCACCATATCACTCAGTATAGAGGATGATCAGATTGTGCATGTGTGTAAGTGTGAATCTGCAAAGGAAATGTGGGAGCAGTTGCAGAAAGTACATGAGAGAATAAATTTAAGTAATAAACTCTATCTAATGAGAAAGCTGTATCAGTCTAAGGTACACAATGACCAGGACATGCAGGACTACATTAGAAATACTCTGGAGACCGTAGAGCGCCTGTGGGGCATTGGGGAAGATATGAAGGACTTCCATGTAGCAGCACTATTACTTAATGGTCTCCCAGAAAGCTATGACACGCTTGTAACTGCACTAGATGCACGCCCAGATGATGAGCTGACATTGGAATACGTCAGAGGAAAGCTTGTAGATGAATATAAGAGAAAGGCAGAAAATGTGAGCAGCAAGATATGTAACAAGGAAACTGCTTTACAAACACATGATGTGCCCACCAGCAGAAACCACCCTAAAGAGACACGTGAATGTTTTGTATGCAAGAAGCCAGGTCATTTAAAAGCTGAATGCAGAGTCTGGAAAGCTAAAATGAATCAGCTGAAAAAGCAAAACAGCCAACAGAGAGTTAAGAGCGCTGTATCTGGAAACAATGATTCGGCAAATATTGAAGCTGCATTCACATCAGTCAATGCATTTAAATCAAAGCATGCGTGGTGTATAGATTCTGGTGCAACCAGTCACATGACCAATGACAGAGACTTCTTTACTAAGCTTAACCAAAATAAGTCAGAGAAAGTGATAGTGGCAAACGGTCAGTGCATGAACTCAGAAGGCATAGGAGACGGTTATATTGATTGTAACATCTCTGCAACACAAAGTAGAAGGATCCATGTAAAAGATGTACTATATGTGCCTAGTCTTGAAAGTAATCTATTATCTGTGAAAAAGCTCACAAAACAAGGTAATGAAGTTACATTTAAGGAACATAGCTGCATCATCTCAAAGGAGGGTCACACATTAGCAAAAGGAAAAATCAGAAATGAACTGTATCAGTTGAAATGTAAAGAGTGTGTATGCACAGCTAAGCAAGAACTGCACAAGAACTGTATTCATGTATGGCACAGGTGGCTTGCGCATAGAGACCCAGAAGCAATAAGAAAGTTATTCAAGAACAACTAGCTGATAATATTACAATTGATTCATGTAATCAGACAATGAGGTGTTCCAGCTGTATCAAAGGCAAAATGTCCAGAAAGGCCTTTCCTAAGAAAAGTACTACAAGAACAGAACAACCACTAGATTTAGTACACACGGATATCTGTGGTCCAATGCGTACTCAGACCCCTGGAAAGAAGAGATATTTTCTTACATTTATTGATGACAATTCAAGATATACAGTTGTCTATTTACTTCACAGCAAAAATGAAGTTCCAGAGAAACTTGGAATATATTTAGCTGAAGTACACAACAAGTTTGGAAGAATGCCAAAAACTTTACGTGCAGATAATGGAACTGAGTATACAAGTAATGAAACACAGAGCATTTTAAAGAAAATGGAATCATATTTCAAACTACTATACCATACAACCCTGAGCAAAATGGTGTAACAGAAAGAAGGAACCGGACACTCTGTGAAAGCGCAAGGAGTATGTTATTTGATGCAAATTTGCCTACAGTATATTGGGGCAAAGCTATTATGACGGCTTGTTATCTTCAGAACAGACTACCAAGTAAAGCGACAGAGAAAACTCCATTTGAGCAATGGAATGGTACAAAACCAAAACTACAACACAAAAGGATTTTCGGAAGTAAAGCATTTGCACATGTTCCCAAAGAAAAACGAACTAAGTGGGAATCTCATGCCAAGGAAGGCATCCTGGTAGGCTACAGTGAAACCCAGAAAGGTTATACCCAGAGACAAACAATGTCACAATAAGTAAAAATGTAGTGTTTGATGAAAACTTCGTGTCACCCAAGTTTTATGACATTATGCCAGTAGTCCAGATGAAGCAACAACAACAATCTCAATCACAATTACAAGACAACGAAGAAAAGAATGTAGAAGTCTGGCTGGACTCTTCAACCACTGAAGGAACAACAAAAGGCCTAAGTGAACCTGAAATTAGAGGGTCGTCAAGATCAAACAAAGGAATACCAGCTAAACGTTTATCCTACATTGTGAAGACACTGCCTGAGTCAGAATCACAGTCATCAGATGAAATGCAGAAACTACCCGCCCATGAAAGAACAAAGTGGATCAATGCCGCAAATGAAGAAATGAACTCGCTTCATCAACTTCAAACTTGGAAACTCACTGA